>NC_137207.1:4834656-5134656 GCF_960531495.2 Zeus faber
AGACGGCATTTGGGTCAGAATGAGGACGCAAGCTTACTGTCCACCTCTGCCAAGCATCCTTCTTGCCAACGTTCAGTCTCTGGAGAACAAGATGGATGAACTTCAGGCAAGGATTACATTCCAACGGGATACGAGAAACTGTTGCGTACTCTGCCTGACAGAGACATGGCTGAACCCTATACACTATACACTATACGTCCAGCCGAGTCCTTCTCCGTGCTCCGCGCCGACAGATTGGGGGAGTTGGGGAAATCCAAGGGTGGAGCCGTCTGCCTCATGGTAAACAGCCGCTGGTGCCCCCCAACAACATCGGGACTCTCTCCCGCTCCTCCTCGCTGAACCTGTTACAGCTGACCATCTCATGCCGTCCATTTTATCTACCCCGGGAATTCAGCACGGTCATCAATACAGCTATTTATATTCCACCGCAAGCGGACACCGTCACAGCACTATTGGACCTGTATGATGTCCCGACGTGGCTGTGGTGGTGACTGGGGACTTTAACTAGGCGAACCTTAAAAAGGTTCTGCCTAATTTCTACCAACACATCACGTGTGCCACCAGGGGCGATAGAACTTTGCAACATTGTTTCACACCCTACAAGAGCGGATACGAGACTGTCTGATCACCACGATTTCGCTGGTTTCCGTTTACAGGCCTCTGATCGACATCGACTGGGACATGTTCCAATCAAGTTCCAGTGACGTCAGCGAGTTTACAGAAGTGGCTGTGAGCTTCGTAGCTACGTTAGCGGACAGCATCGTTCCAACAGTGAAAGTTATATTTCCAAACCAGAAACCGTGTGTCGAGAAATCCATCCACCGGGCTCTGAATGCTCGCATGGCCGCTTACAATGATGGTCTTGTATCCGGAAATATGGACTACAAAGCTACAAAGCATCGTACAATCTGCGTAGGGCGGTGAAGGACGCTAAACGGATGTACAGAGAGACTGTGGAGCAACGGGACACTAGACGCTTGTGGCAGGGACTGCGGACAATTACGAACTACAAGAGCAGACCCTCCTCAGCCAAGAGTGTGGACGCCTCCCTAGCCAACGAACTAAACAACAGCACCGCTAGCTCACGGGCTAAATAGAGTTACACCGCTGGGGATGAGCGCACACTCTCAGTGTCTGAGCATGACGTCAGCAGGACTCTGAGTGTGTGAACGCCAGGAAAGCTGCGGGCCCAGATGGCATATCTGGGTGAGTACTGAAGACCTGTGCTAACCAGCTAGCCCCGGTGCTTACTACAATATTCAACATCTCCCCGGCTGAATCAGTGGTCCCGTCCTGTTTCAAGAGGTCCACCCTTGTTCCTGTCCCAAAGATTGCCTCTTCTGCCTGCCTGAATGACTAGCATCCGGGGGCCCTCACCTAGGTGGTCATGAAGTGTTTCGACAGGCTGATAAAGGATTATATCTGCGCCTCCCTCCCCCGCACCTTGGACCCGTTGCATTTCGCCAACCAGCAGATCAGATCCACGGATGACGCGGTTTCCCAGGTACTGCACACCACGCTCATGCACCTGGATGGTCGAAAGGGGGGCTATGTGAGATTGCTGTTCATCGATTATAGTTCAGCTTTCAATACCATAGTCCCCACCAGACTGGCTGTCAAGCTGCAGGAGCTCGGACTGAACACTGTGTGCCTGGATCCTGGACTTCCTCGCAGCCAGGCCCCAGGTGGTAAGTGTGGGGAAGCACATGTCCAGCTCCCTCAACCTGAACACAGGATCCCCCCACCATCATCAAGTTTGCTGACAACACCGTTGTGGTGGGCCTGATCACCGATGGCGATGAGAAGGCCTACTGCAAGGAGGTGACTGACCTGTCACTCTAGTGCCAGGACAACAGCCTTCTCCTGAACATCAGCAAAACTAAGGAGCTGATTGTGGACTTTAGGCGTGGATTACAACCAAGGACGCAGGTGCCGTTGGTGATTAATAGGACTTCTGTCGACAGGGTGAGCAGCTTCAAGTACCTGGGAGTCCACATCACAGAGGATTTAACATGACTTTACAAACAGACACTCTGGTGAGAAAGGCGAGGCAGCGTCCACCACAGGCAGCTGAGGAAATTCCGGGTCTCGTGAGGATCCTCAAGTCCTTCTACTCTGGAGCAGTGGAGAGCATCCCGACAGGCAACATCATGGCCTGGTTTGGGAACTGTACTGTTCAGGACAGGCCTGCAGAAGGTGGTGCGTTCAGCTGAACGTACCACTGGAACTACCCTCCCCTCCCTGCAGGACTTATACACCAGGAGGTGTCGTAGCAGAGCCCGCAGGATCATGAAGGACCCTATATGTATGTGACGAATAAACCTCTTGAATCTTGAATCTTGAATATTGAATCTACCAGTTGGGGGGGGGCCTCTTCCGACCCCAGGTGGATAAGACCGCCCTGGTCGCAAACACGCCGAGACCTAAGACTAAGAAGGAGGTAAAGCAGTTTTCGGGGCTGGCCGGGTACTAAGTGGTCGCCGAAGTGCGACGGTCGGGGTATCCCAGGGCCGCTCAGCTGTTGCAAATCGAGCAAATCCACGTAGGGACTCCATGAATTCGTCCAATCCGAGGCCAGAAAGTAATATAGGGTTTGTTGTCCCCACAATGAGGGACTGCATGCTAGCGGGACATGCTGCTGACTGGGCAAGAGGAGCGCTCTACCGACACGTCACAGTGGGAGCGCATCTAAGCGCCGATCAAACGAACGATTAAATTATTTGCCTGCAAGCATATCAGTTGTCCTTTTGGACCACGAGCCACCTTTTTGTCAAAACTATAAATAGATACACGCCAACAGGCGCTGTTTTGCCTCCGCCTGCCTCCTCTTCCTCATTCCCTGGCCCTGGGCTGGAACACACCTCCACAGCAGGAAACTTGCGGACCGGGAGACCAAAAAAAGCACAGTGGAGAAGGAGTGCTTAGCCATCAAGTCGACGGTCGACACCCTTTGCTACTTTCACCCTCTGTTGGGACCACGCCCAGCTGCGTTGGCTCCGCTGCATGAAGGACACTAATGGTCCCTCCACAGAGGGACTCCATGAATTTGTCAGATCCGAGACCAGGAAGTAATATAGGGTTTGTTGTGAGCACGCAGTGAGGTACGGCGTGCTTGCGGGACATGCTGCTGACCGGGCAAGAGGAGCGTGGGGTCGGGTTGGCTGTTGGCCGGACGGGTCCCCGGCCTAAGTTGGACGGTTGGGTTGTGTGGCAGACTCGAGGGCGTGGTCGAGCGGGCTCCGGGAGGTGAAGGGAAGTCAGCGTGGTAGACTGATGCTCCCTGCCTCGGTGTCAGCTGTGGCCAATTGGACTTACTGGCCAATCACAGCAGCTGGGAAGGCTTCTTATATGTCTGTTTGTCTTGCAGTAAGGAGAGCCATGACAGGGAACGCGTGGGAGCTCTCGTGATAAATCCCAGTCCCAGTTCTTTAAAGTTCTCTGTCTTGTTGAATGTGCCACACTTCTTCACCACTACCTGTTTCACGCGTCCTTGTAAAAACCTGGGTAGCGAACCCGCTACACATACATTGAGCACGGGGGTGTTCCAGGGTGGTTTCTGGCGTGCTGAGAGCGCCACCGGGTGCCTTCCAGGGCCCCTTGATGGCTGCTGGCTGTGGTGGGTGTGGGTTGGGGTGCGGGGGGATGGCTGTTGGCCTTTGCGGTGGGTGCCCCGGGTGCCGGGGGTGGTGGAGGGCCCACATATCTGGCGGCCTGTGGGCATCGGCGGGGGGGCTGACTTCTAGGTGTCCTGCGCCGAGCGCACTCGGCCACGCGCTCGGGGCATGATGCTGGATGGGGGTCTGGCCAGTTGCAGTATGGCAGGCCTCGCCCTTGCGTGGGCGTTAGTGGGCATGGGGGCCCCACCGGCTCGTGGGGCGAGCTGTTCGGGAGGGCTGTCAGTCTGTCGGCCATCTGTGCCTGGCCTACGAGGCCTGGGTTCTGCACCTGCAACTGTGTCTTGTGCCTGCACGTGGGGGTGGGTTACATGTGTGCGCCTCAGGTGAAGCAGGGTCACCTCGCACTCTCTGGGACTGGGTTATGCTTCTCGGGGCCGGGCGTGGGTGTTGCTCCGCGGGTTCCGGCTTCTCTGGGGGCTGGGGGGGTCTTCTGTGACTGCAGGGCAGGGTGCTCAGGGCAATCCTGCAGTCATGGGGTGTCTATGCGGCCGTGGAACTCAGGGGTGGCTTTGGGGCCTTTTCCGCTGCTTGCTATGATATAATACGGACCTCATACACCAGAACAAAGTCTCGTACACTACCTGGTCGACACATCACACATCACACACACACACACACACACACACACACACACACACACACACACACACAAATAGGCGTCAAACTTTGCGAACCGCGTTCACCCTTTGGTGGTGTATGCAGAACCAGACCGACCCATCGGGCTTACCCATCAGCACAACCAGTCCCTGGCCTATCATCACCATGTCCAGCATGGTCTCTTATTCCACCTGCACGATTTTGCGTTTATGTTCAGGCAGGCGATACGGCCGAGAGTGCACCTTCACCCCCGGGGTCGTCTCTGCATGATGGTGTATGAGGGACGTGAGGCCTGGCAGGGAGGAGAAAACATCAGAGAAGCTACGCTGAAGTGCAGCCACGTCCACCCTCTGGGACCGAGAGAGATGGTTACTAAACAGAGCATGACGGCAGCTTTTGAACCTCTGGCCCCTACTCATCCCGCTCAATGATTGCAGTGGCCAGGGTCACGGACGCCAGGCTCCCTACATTCTTTTAAGAGGTCAGGTTAATAGTCTGTCGCCCCTTGCCTGTCAGACCGTTCGATCTCATAATCAACCTCTCCAACCTGCTGGGTGACCACAAAAGGCCGTTGCCACAAAAGCCCTTGTCTGAGCCGAGCCCCCCTGCCGTATAGGAGGCACTGACGTTCCTAAGCCTGGAGCAAATTCTCCTGTGATAATGGCCGAATCAGAGCGTGTAACTTTGCTCTCAGGTCCATAACATACTGTATCTCTTACTGGTGCTCGGACCTTACTCCCAGTATTCTTTAATTAGGTCTAGCACCCCCTCTTGCCAAAGAGGATTTCACATGGAGAAAATCCCGTGGAGGCCTGGGGATCCTCCCGCACAGCAAACAACAGGGGGTCCAACCACTTGTTCCAATTATGGCAATTGATGGTCCAGCGGCCGTGGCCAGGATGCCCGCAGTGCCTGCATCCCTGCCCAGATGTCTGTGCAGCTCCCTGATATCTGCGGTGGCACCGCCCTGGGAGCTTACGGGCGACAGAGCGGGGACAGCATGGGAAGGGGAGACAGCATCCCGCAGCACCACAGTACCTGGCGGCGGGCGGGCAGCCGGTGCGGCGGGCGGGCGTGCTCCCAGGAGCTCATGTTGGCGAGGACGCTCTCCAGCTGGCAGCAGAGGAAGTCCCGCTCCTCCTCCAGGTCCACAAGGCACTTGTGGACAGCGGATCAGCTCCGGGGCGCCTTTCACTCGGCGCCCTGCCCCTCCCGTGTCTCTGTTCGGGTGCCACTTGTGGGAGTTTCTGCCCACTGGTAGGGGTGAAAGAGGGAGACAGATTTGGGGCTTGGGTCAGGGGCGGGGGGTGCGGATTGCGGGTTCGGGCTTTGGTCCCATGGCCGGTGGGTCGGTGCACCGCTGCGGTCACCTGCCCCATGGGCCGGATGGTCGGGCTTGCGTGTCCCCCTGACATCGGAGTGTCTGAGGACACTTCGATGTCAGGGGGACACACAAGCCCAACCACCGGCTATTTCTGCAATTCGGACGGACAGATGAACAGATAAATAGACAGATTTTGAAAATGTAGGAAATATAAATCTGAAAAAAACAACTGTTCCACCATAAAATAAAACTTATATGACAAAAGTAGTATATTCCTAGAAATAGTTTTCTAAAACGTGAATGTATTTTGAAAAAAATCTATTATTATGTTATTCGGAATCAGTATATATTTTTTGCCAGTAAGAAAACGAGCCTGTGGCGTATGCCAAAACTCGAACTCCCATGATGCATTACGACAAGGTAAACGAGAAGACGCGGGTAGGTGGACAAACATGTGCTTACACACTATTACCAAACAGTGCTTTGTGAGATGACTGACGGAGATGGGATAGTATCCGAGGGATGAACTAAAAGGAAACTATTACCTGCTCCCCGAGCTAGTTGTTGCCTCGAACCAAGATAAAATCAGCCATGCTAGCGTGCATGTTAGCCAATCAGCTAGCATGGCAGCTGTGGTTTTGGTCAACACGCTACATTAAGCGAACATCTCCTAAACTTAATGGCGAAATTTTGGTTGTTAACGATGGGTATAGGCCGTGCTTTGTTAATGAAGTTTGTTTCGTGTCCTTCCCATATATACTTTTTTCATCCCCGAAAGGAAATTGCAATGTCCCAGCAGCTCACATAAAAAAACAATAGGCAGCAATACTGACAAACATTACAACAAATACAATTTTTTTTAAATATATATATATATATATATATATATATATATATACACACACACACACACACACACACGTACACACACACACACACACACAAATGAAAAAATATCAACATCTGGGAGAAATGCTGCCAATACAATTTGGTGTGGTGGTAAATAAACCTGGAAAAAATGTAGGCAATATACACAATAAAATAAATGGCAGGATGATGCAAAATAAATCTGAAAGTTTTAAGCAGTATAAACCTGAGAAGTTAATTGTTGCACAATAAAATACAAATATGGCGGGATAGTGTAAAGTGAAGCTGTACATTTTGAATTAATACAATTCATGGATAGGTTAAGTGTTATGATCTTTGTTTATGGACTTATAAATGTATGTCTTGCCCTTCTTTAATGTGTGTTTTATGTGCGTGTTACAAACAACAAATCAAGTCTCTTTTACAGTCTCCCGTAATAGCGCTGTGTGGCGTCTTGGCAGAAGAAACCATGCCCTATCTGTAGAACCCGAATCTCTTGCCCTTTGGATTTCTTTCCTGAAAAGGCTGGCGCAGCGGACAAAATGCCTTACTGCTGTGCGGCTTACGGCTGTGGTAAAACGCCCGAAGATGGCGTGACCATGTATAAATTCCCCAAGGATCCTGATGAGTTCCGCAAATGGGAAAAGCAGGTCCAGCGCTCCCGCAGCCAGTGGTCGGCCGCTCCCACCTCTCGCCTGTGCAGCGAACATTTTGGAAGAGAGTATTTCGAGCAGCACAAGAATTCCAACGCCAGCGGTAAAACAGTTGCTGGCCCTGGAGGTCTGAAACTGCGGCCTGGGGCTGTACCCACAGTGTTCATCAGACCCCCCTGTTCCACCTGTAATGGGCGAGGCTGCAGCAGCTGCCTCCCGGCGATCCAGCGCAGGGGCGTGTCCATGGAAGGGAGACTCTCAAACGTTTCAGTGAGTTGTCCTTCCCATGTAATTACATGGGGCCAGAAGTGCGATACGATATGGCTTTTCGCTGTAAAAAAACTTTTCGCTGTTTTTGTACTTGTTTTAATCCTAGCAGGTAGATGCTGAGGAGGTGGCCCGCTCAGAGTTTGAGGATGTCGACGAGGACGCCGAGGAAGAGGAGGAGGATGAAGTTGAAGAAAGAGTAGTGGAGCGTTCGAATACAATCCCGCAAGACAGACCAGGTTAGGAGGATAAAATGTCTTAAAGTGGAGCATCTCCCTTATTTTTTACTACTGACATTAAAAATAATCGACCTGCCCATAGAAACCTATGAGCTGAGCTGATGCCAGTTCTGCTTGCAGTTGGTTAATCTCGCGGTGTCAGTTCTTTTGACTTTTATTTACATCAGTGGTTTGAATCACATTATACGCAGAACAATTGTGAGTGTATTGTTGTTACTTGTCATGCTAAATGCCTCCATTTCCCATTTGAGCGTAGGTAAATGAGGAAAAAAAAAAAGTTAGGGATATTCAGCTTTCTGGTGAAATTTCAGGATGAACCTAAAATGCACTATAATCTTTACAGGTGAACTTAATTTGACCTTCTCTAAACTTTTGAATGCACATGTCCAACTGTTCAATGTTTCAGTACTTTTTGCACAACTTGCTGTTCTCTAACAAGGAGCTGAACAGCAAAATTCACAACAGGTGTTTGATCCATGAATCGACCAATACATTTCCTGGTTCAATTAGAATTGGTAATTAAACAGTCCTCTTCATCATGGTGCTCACATTTTGACATCATGAGACCAGGACAACACCTAACAATTGATCAACAGTACCTCGCCATTGTGAAGCTTCAAACAGGATGTTCTCAGTGGGAAGTGGCCACTGAGCTTAGAGTGTCACAGAGTGTCATCAGCAGCTTGCAACAGAGATACAGAGAGACTGGAAGAGTCACAGAAAGGCATAGAAGTGGACGTCCTTTGGCCACATCCCACACTGATGACCGCTTCATTGTGAACAGTGCCCTGCAGAACCGGATGATGAATGCCACTCAACTCTAGGCACATTTAAGGGAGGTGAGAGGCACCCAAGTGTCACGTCAGACCATTCATAACCGTTTACATTAGCATGGTCTACTTGCTAGATGACCTGCAAGGGTACCTGACCACACCACCAGGCACAGGCATCATCGTCTTGCATGGGCTGGGGAGCATTTACGCTGGACGAGGGACCAGTGGGCCTCAGTGCTGTTCTCTGATGAAAGTCGATTCACGTTGAGCAGAAATGATGGCCGCCACTGATGTTGGAGACGTCAAGGAGAACGCTATGCGTCAGCCACTTTTGTCACCTTAACGAGCCTTTGGTGGTGTTACAGTGTGGGCAGGTGTGTCTAGTCAATACAGAACTGCCCTACACTTTGGAATGGTACAGTGACAAGCCCATACTACCTGAATAACATCATTAATCCAGTCATTGTGCCCCTGCATGAACAACACAGGCCTCATTTCATCTTCATGGAGGACAATGCTCCAGCTCATCGAGGTGGCATCATTAGGGAACGGCTGCTGGAGACTGGGGTACCTCAAATGGAGTTGCCTGCACTTTCTCCAGACCTGAATCCCGTAGAAAATCTATGGGATCAGCTGAGTCGCCGTGTAGAGGCTCGTAACTCTGTACCCCAGAACCTCAATGACCTGAAGACCGCCCTTCAAGAAGAGTGGGGGGCCAGGCCTCAGCAGACAATAAGTCGACTTGTGAACAGCATGAGACGTGGTTGTCAAGCTGTAATTGATGCTCAAGGACACATGACGAGTTATTGAGACATTGACATTTTTTGGTGTGGTTAACCCACCACTGTTGTTGGCTTTTGTTTCAATAAATTGTTTGAGATGAGGAAATCACCATTGCATGCTTCTACTTAAGTGCCCTACTTTCATGATATATCACTGTCGCGTGAACTTTTTACATTTTCCATAAATTTCACCCGAAAGCCAAATATCCCTTACTTTTTGTAAGTAGTGTATATGCAGTGAAATATCAATGCAATGCATTTAATCTGCGAGTTTTAGAGCCACGATTAAGGTGTTTATCACTTAATTCCATTCGTTTTTATTTTAAATTTTGATTTACCATTGGTGTCTATGGTGAAAGTAGGTTTACTGCGGCATAACTAGCATAGGCGTAAGGTATTGCAAGCGTACAGACTTGATAGCGAGTCTTGTCATGAGGACGCTGTTTGCTTGCTTGTTTCTTTTGCCCAAACATGGTATGACCCATTCTCTCCCGTCTAGTTTTTTGCGAGATGTGCGGCGTTCCTGGAACTTTCAGCAGCTTCTACTCCAAGAGCAAACGCTTCTGCAGTATATCCTGCTCCCGCTCCTATTCATCCAATTCCAAAAAGTCGTCTATACTGGCACGTCTGCAGGTAAGCGAATGATAAAATCTTTTAGCCTTTACCCCCAAACCAAGGCCTCCTCTGAATCAAGTCTGTCCAGAGTGTGGCCAATTTTTTCAGGAGCAATCTGTGATCTGCTCCACTGCAGAGCGGCAGCAGGAAACAGAGTAAATTAAATACATCTAGAGATTTTATTTGCTTTGTTTGGAGAAAAGATCGCTCTGATCGGAGCTGCAGGTAGTAATTTGCCTTTTGCTACCAGCGTTGCCTTCTGGCAAAAATAGCAGTTGTTTTTCTGCACTTGTTTAAGTGAGTAATACATTTCAACAAGTTCCAATGATAAGTTGTGTAATAATTAACTTATTGTTTATAATTCTAAAGTCCAGTTTTGCTATAGCTGTTAATTGTTTAGGTGTATTTATAATTATAAATAATCAAAGAAAAGTTACTTGTTGAGAAGCAAGTGTTTTTCTTTACAAATCAAGACTCAAATAATAGCAAGGTCGTCAAATAATAGCATATTGTAAGTCAAGTCGAATCCTGGATTTGGAGAATCGAGACACCCCTAATTAGTAGTATAATAAGATATTACTGTTGTTTTATTATATATAATGATTATAATTATATTATTATGTAACATTTTATTTTATTTATTTGTTTTCACAGACTTAAGCTTTTTAAAATGCTTATCGTCAGTAGACACGCACCAACAATCATCATGAAAAATTCCTTGTACATGTAAATGCACCTGGCAGGAATAAACTCTAATTATAATTCTGTGTCTGATATACTGTATATCTATACCAATATTTTGCCATCAATGTGCATTGGGAGATGTGCTCCCCATCTTCTCATTTACGACACCTGTATTGTACTGGATTTGTCACGTTAATTGTTACAATGAAAAGGTTAGCTGTAACAGGACACATTTTAGTTTCAATGAAGACAAATATATATATAGATATGTTTTATATGGTTAAAACATGCACTTGTACCTTGTTTTATGATGAAATCTGTAGTTTGTTCATGGCCATTCCATTTCAATTTTGGTCCTCCAAGGGAAAACTACATTTTTGTCTGTTTGTCTCTGAAGGGAAGGCCTCTGTCAAAAAAAGCAAAAGTTCTGAGCAAAGTGTCGTCAAAGGGCCTACCAATGAAAGGGGCCAACGGTAAGCATACTTCTCACATACTACTATACACACCACACACAGACAAATAGGGTAAACGCACAATAGTCCAATTCATTTATAGTACTGGGTCTGATACTGTGCTGAGCTACGGCTAAAATACTCTGATACCTGAAAACAATGCCAGCAGGATGCAGTTGCATTGAGTTCCAGTTCACTTTTTATTTTCGGATCTCTTAACAGTTTAACTTGATATCTGATTGTATTTGAACAAAGCAGTGAATAAAGAACAAACACTCTTCTCTGAGCAGTGGCATCCGGAGGATTTAACTGGGGTTCCTATCTGGAGAAAGAAACAGCTCTGGCTGCCTCTGTCTCCTGCTTCAGACACGTAAGTCCCATTTGTACTGACTGCAATCCTGTTCAGAGACTGGAAAATATACTTCCAGGCAATTTCGCTCCCCGCTTTATGCCTTTGTTTTTTCCATGGCAACTGGTGATAAACAAAGCAGATTCTCACCAATACCACCACCAAGGTGCCATCCATAATGGAGAGCGAAAATAGGCATAGCAGGTGGGGAATCTTTCTGCGCTATGCTGAAAATGATGGTGGATGTAATGATTGGGCCAAGTGGTGGGAGAAGAAGTCACAGAGGCAGTTGTCAATCACCCAGTGTTGGTTTTACACTAGGCTTTTCAAAACAACATAATGGAACTTAACCTTCCAAAAAAATAAAATAAAAAAACAAAGCTAGGCCCTGGGCTATTGGGCCCAAGCACTTGCTGCTTCCTGCAGGACTCATGCAGCACTGCCTTGAGAGGAGCTTCTCTCCCCGGCTTTTGAACTGGAAGCTCATCCTACAGAGACAAGCCATCAGCCTTATACAATCAATCAATAATGCAGACATTACTTCCATCGCTAAATAATACTGGATATAAGGAGAGCTTACTTGACCTATATTGCCATATATATATTACCACTATACATGGATTTAGGGTACTTTAAAAGCCTATTTCTTCAGAACTACTAAATCTCCCACCCCTCCACCACTCTTGGAAAAGGTTTTGGAATCTCCCAGTTCTGGTTTGGTTGTCGGCAATCCTACCTGAGGTAATCACATGTGCAGGGGAACACAGAGACAAATGCTTGGTAATTTGCAGCAATACATTTCAATAAACAAAATTTTGATCCATGATGTTTCTATAATCCGTGAATCTGTAAACTGTGTTAGTATGCATACAATAATTGCAATAAAAGATGAAGTTTGGCTCGGATAATGTTTGGCTAGCCCCAGCCTCAACACATCGAGACCAGGGCTGCAATTAGGCATACTCCTTTAGGAGTAAGTGCAATGATGGTACTAGCTTAGCCACTACACAAGTAGCAACAATTCTATGTGTCGGCAAGATGGTATTATAAATATAATTGAATGTTACTGTGGTGTGTGCATCTTACTTGTACAGCATGGGATAGCCCTATGACAGTGGATATCCAACTTGCTCACCAGGCAAGAGGCAGAAAGCCTAACATGAGTAGTCAGAGATGGCCCTTTTCACTGGAAAGTTTTAGAATCATTTGAACTTTTTGAAAAAGGGGCACTACTAGTACAGTATGTGTGACCTCGCTGGGCACCATATGTGGTGTATGGCTCGAGCCTGCGTTGCAAGAGACAAAGATTGGACTTCTTTGCATCAGAAAGGTGACCTCTCAGGACCTTGCAGGTTCCCTTGTGTGCCCAGTGGGACGACATCTCAGTGGGAATGAAGGTGGAGGTCTTGAACACCAATGCAGTCCTGCCCAGTAAAGTCTACTGGATTGCCAGTGTTGTTCAGCTGGCAGGTGTGTATGTTTGTCTGTTTGTTTGTGTCTTTGTTTTTTTGTTTTTTTTCTGTTTTTCTGTCACAAAATATTTAATCATAACATTTCATTTCTGTGCAGTTCAAGCCCAGCGACAGAGCCCGCCTTCCTTGCCAGCTTGTTGAGCCTGGACAATATGGATGAACATTAACACAAAAAACACCCTTTGTATAAAAAAACATCACCTCAAGTAAACAAAAACTAAAAAAGCAAACCAACAACCCATCATTTCACTGCCTTAGAGTCAAGGAAAAAATGCAGTCAGCCCACAGAGACAATCTTAAAGATTGCTATTTTAGCAGTCTGTTCACTGTGGGGGCCCTTTGGGAAAGCCCTTGGGAAAGTGAGATACCTGAAGTTTTGCTACACGTATCATTTACATTTAACTTTTACATGCAAACAGCAAATGTTAATTGTTCTAAAACAGAGGTTCTCAACCACCGGGTCTTGGACTGGGGCTGGGCCTTGGAGCATTAGTCACGCGACCGTGAAAAGGCAGGCCTGGGAAGGCCTGGGCCTGTCAGGGCACCGACCCAAAAATAAAACAAATATATACAAATACAAATAAATATATCTACAATGACGTTTTCATTGTAGATAAATTAATTTTCCTCCATTTGCTAATTAAATGAAACAAAAACAGCCCTGTGCATAGCGGGGAGACTTTCTCAGTCACTGTCTTACCCCCTCCTGGTCTGTGAACATTTGTGCGCGGGGGTCCAGTCTGTGATAATAAAAAGGTTGGTAACACCTGTTCTAAAAGTCACCGATGTTCCATGAAAGAGACTTGGAACAACATTCAAGACAAGCGTGAACCTGGAAGCACGATTGGTAGATATGAATTGCTCTGAGTTGCTCCTGAGTTGCGCTCGTTTATGATAATACCCTCTCTGATAGTGACTGTCTGGAGAATGTAGATTGCGAAAAGGCTCACTGGGTTTAACCCAGTCAGGGCGAATCCTGTGAGGCCAATCACACATTTCTTCCTTTGTCCGGTAACTAACCCTATGTCCTTTCTAAGGCATTTGAACCCAGTTTGCTTATTGCCCCAGGACATTCAGTAGTTAATTGTCTGAGAACAGTATAGCTTATATATTTCTCTCAGGTTGTTATAGTGGGAATCCATGAGATCGTCTGTGTTGGGTGGATTACATCGCAAGTCCGAGAACTGAATTTGAAACCGCTACGTTTTTTTTTCCCTCCAACATTACCACTGTCTTTTTCAACCAAGGGTGCTGTCCTGCTTTTGTCAATGCTCATCCATATCGTTTAATGACCACAACTAGCTGGTTAAGCAAATTTTAAATTATTTGAATTTTTACTAGGAAAGACAGACTCCACCACCGAGAACAGGAACAGCATATAGAGGAGCACATGCAAAAAAAAAAAAAAGTACAGGTACTCCTCACTTAACGACCTACCTGTTTAATAACCGTTCGGACTTACGAGCAGCTCTCTGACCAGTCTGTATTGTACGCTGTGTACAATACTGTGGCGTGGGGCGTCTCCGCATCAAGCATCTTATTGCGCATCACCATTTTCAGTCTCGTTCCTGCAGTCTGTCAGTATTCACTACACTAGTGTTCGCAATCTCCACGCCCCTTTACCGTGAAATAACATGGGTCCTCGCTTATCGATCAGTTCACTTAACGACCTGGTCCTAGGAACGGAACTCGGTCATTAAGTGAGGAGTACCTTTATGTAATTTGTAAGGCCGCCCCCAAATAGTCGACCAAACGTTAACGATAATCAGGTCCGGACTTTGTCCGGAGTTGCCCTTTCATACATGTAGCATGCAACCAGAGATTGGTGGCAGAGCCTGGGTGGCGTGTGCAGGAGGCAGGACTTGACGCAGTGACGCATTACGTTACAGAGTTTTACAGCAAACCCAAGATGGCGGATGAGGCTACTTATCAGTAATTGTGACTTTTTGTGTGAATACTTCATGTATTTGGAAGTATCCGCAATATAAACTAAAGATTGGAAAGGAATGTAAAGAAAAGCAGAAAGGTATACAAAGCAGCTACGTTCCGTGCATGAAGATCCGCACCAAGGTAAATGACCCTTCTTCACCCTAGGTGAATGGGCATGTTGATGACGTCACCAGTCGCATGATAGAGATGTCATTGACACGCCCACTCGCTCACTGTGAGTTCTCCGGACAATCACCTGCTCTATTCACACATACCGCTGAATGGGACATTACGCAGACTTTGTACTAGGGTGCTGGCTGGGTAAAGTCCGGTTAATGTCGGGTCTGGTCCACCAAGTTTTTCATTGGTTGGTCCGAGGAAAAAAACAAACCTCCAGTTGGGAGCTGCGCCTTAAATTTACCTTAAAACCTTTGTCTGGAACCGTGTATGAAATTCTAGAGGGCTTTTAATTTGAAACACATTTTAACAAAAATAAATGTTCAGTCTCCGTGCTGGTTGTTCCGACACATTCAGAAGAATAATTACAGCATTTGCAGCTTTTGCTTGCTTCATGCGTGCGTGCTGTGCAGCGCTTGTATATTCAATTAATATTTTAAAGGCTGTTTATAAGTTATTGTGTTGGTATTACTGACAAATTAACACAATATTCAGTTCCTTTGCTGTTGTTCTGACACATTTGAAATAGGGATGTTCCTAATGACTAATTTCCCTGACGTGTATACGGAAGTTTGAACATAGACTAGTTGACTAGTCTCACAGTCCCAAAAAATATTGTGTATATTATAAGAGCCATTAGAAACCATTTATCACATTCTTCAATAGCCAACTCGTATTTAAAATGCCGCTGCCCAGGCATAATTCGCCATCTTTTGGGTATAGGACACGTGCTCATGCTCCACCTCCCTGATGGACCTAGCAGAGTGGTGCACCGAGCCCTGGGGTGCCGGGATCCCGGACAGGGAAGGAGCAACGAGTAATGCGTGGCCCACGTTCCAATATAATTAAGCCGATTTTGACCCTGAAAGATCATCAGCAAAGTCATGATTTTTTTGGTGGTTCCAAAGATTATCTTGCCCGATTATCCTGTGGTGTGAGGTATGTTACGAGTAGCGTTAACACTCCACTTAAATATTTTATAACTCATAATAAATCATTTATAATTAATAATTTTCTCGTTTTGGGTTTAGTTGTGGGAAACTAATGGGTTTATTTTAAATAAATCAATAGTTTAACATAATTAGTCTAGTACCTAAAGTGTGTGGTTCGATTCCCTTTTGAGGGATCACAGTAACTTCTGCTAAATATCACAAAACAATGTCCTTTATAATAAAAGAAGCATTTATTTATTCTAAAATACTTCGCAAATAAAAGATGATAGAATGAATGAAATAATGGAAATCAATAAAACAAATAAGAATAGCATTGACTGGTAGATAGAATCATCGCTGATTTGGCAGTAATGGGGAGAGTGATTGGAGATTAAAAAAAAATAAAAAATTCCAATGGAATTGTAATATATCTATTCTATACCAACTCTGATCAGATGCACTGCAGAAGGAATATTCTGCTGATTCAACTTGCCTGCGGAGCTTATGCACTGTTTTACAGCTGCCGGAAGCCCTGAAGGTGGACGCCTATTCTGTTCCAGGAGACGATGCTCTTTGGTGGGAAAAATCCTCAATAGCGCAGTCGGAGGATTGCCAGTCCCTTGGGGTGATGTCACGTGTCTCTGCCCGGAAGCCATTTAAAGTTTTACAGTCTATTTTATTCGCTAAGTATCTTATTTAAGTGAACGTTTCACACACATACTTCTCCATTTGACCGAACAATCCAGTGATTGAACATTGTACAGTAACTAAGTTATGTCCCAAAAATGAAATCATTTTTGGGGATTTATGGAACAGTCCAGGCATTGCATACTTTTTGACATAGCACTCTGATTTGTTCAGTGAAGGATAAACATTGGTTGATAATATTTTGCTTAACAATTAATACTTGGTAGCTCAGGAGGTAGAGCTGGTCGTCTAGTAATCTAAAGGTTGCTGGTTTGATCCCAGGCTCTTCCTGCTACCATGCTGTAGTGTCCTTGAGCAAGACACTTAACCCCTAATTGCTCCTGATGGCTGCGGCCGTCAGTGTTTGAATAATTGTAAGTTGCTTTGGATAAAAGCATCCGCTTAATGCAATGTAAATGTAATGTAAACTTGACTAATACTTGTACTATTAATAAAAGAAATAGATATTTAAACACAACACTAATGGTTAATCATAACTTGTCTCAAGAAATTAATACTTGTACTATTAATAAAAAAAAGTTCAATTAATACAAAACACTTATGGTTAATAATAACTTAACAAATTAATACTTCTACTATTAATAAAAAGAGAAAGATATTAAAACAACACTTAATTTGAGGGAAACGGATACAAAACACGTAGGGTATCGTTCATCATAGAGTTTGGGGGTCCTCCAGTGCCTTCGTCGAGGGGTGTAATTGTTGGTCAGACTTCGTGGCTCTGTTGAGCAGGGAGCAGACCCAGTTCAGATGTCCAGGCTGTAACCTTTTCCTCTTGTCAGTAGGGGAGGATTAAGCCACAGTTCTGTGATAAAGTCCAAGTTTATGAATGATTGTTCGCTACATAAGTGTTTTTTACGCCCCTGTTCTGGTCAGAAGTCCATGCTGGTGGCACCGATCGCAAATTGCAAATTTAAACATTTTCAATATTTACGATCTGATATCCTGTAGTGTGGCGGAAGCCCTGAGGACAGCCAAGGACGTAGGCTGTGGATTATCACGTGGGAAAGACCGAGAGCCAATTGGGAGCAAAGCTGACTTAAACGGAAGAAGTCATAAACACAACAGCAGCCCAGTCCATATCAACACTGTCTCCATGGCTTCATCCATTGTTTTTTCCTTTTGCATTTTCTGTAAAAGAAATTTGTAAAAAATAGCATCGCTAGTTGTATTGTGTCATCTGCTGTGTTTGTTTACTCTTAAGTCCCGTTTCATTGCACAAGATTTCGGGTTTTGAGGGTCGGGACTCTGATGATCTTGCCTAGCTACACTTCCGTGTCAGATTTTGTGTGGCTTTGCGAGATTAAGACTGGTTGTTGGTGAATGGAGTCTGTTAGTGTGTGGTATGCTGTTTCGGCAAATCGTTGCTCTCCACACAGGAACAAAACTTAAATTGATCATGGTATGTTGTTATGTGTGGGGTTTCACATTTTCAACATCTGTAAAGATTCGAAAAATCTTGTAGTGTGGGCCAGGCATAAGCAAGTCCGCGGCCCTGGGAAGTGGGGAAGTCGGGCGGAGGGGCGCTGTAAAGCCGGTGATCCTGGACGGTGAACCCGGCTAGGGACAGAGAAGGCGCAGGGCGTAACCGAGTTTGCCGCCCCGGGAAATGTGCCTGACGAGGGGTCCCGGACGAGGGGACGTAGACACCGGGAAAAAAATGTTCCATAGGCCACATTTCAGTGCAAATTATGTCAATATGTAATTTTAATGTGTACACTAATAAAATAATAATAACACCTAATAGATTTAACGGATGTAATGTTTAACCGGTGTAATTAACAGGCAGCCTGCTTCGTGTGCACAGCGCTTGTAAATGAAATTAATATTTTAAAGGCTGGTAATTAGGTTTTGTATTTATCTTTAATGTAGCACAGTGTTAATAATGTTAGTAAAAACATTATTTTTCAGCCCTGGAACTCAAACCATTTCTTGATACCCCATAAACATATATTTAAACAATTAAAGTAATATCATGAACGTGCAATGATTAGTTGACTAATGGCTTGAACTGACGACCCGGAAAATCTTTAGTTGGGGGCAGCCCTAGATTTTTATTTTTTTTTCTTGTTCAACGCCAATCATACCATTTTTCAAATGTTATCACAATCACATGCTACATACTAATAAAAGCTCCCGATGTTTGCAAATTATTATTCCTTTCCCTCTTGGGTTGGAATTCCGTTTATTCTCCTAATTCTGTACTTTACTCCCGTGTCTTTCAGGGTACAAAGCCCTGTTGAGGTACGAGGGCTTTGAGCATGACAGCAGCCACGACTTCTGGTGCAACCTGGGCTCCGGGGAGCTGAACCCCATCGGGTGGTGCGCAATGACGAGCAAGCTGCTAGTGCCCCCGCAGGGTGAGAGTACACAACCGTGTGGACAGACCTGGTGCATAAAGAGGGTCTTTAGAGTCTTTGTCTCTTGAATTTAGATGTAGAACATTTCATCCAGGGGTTCTAAGGATATCTTAAAAAAAGGATCCCATAGTGCGATGTAGGCCAATGCTCCAATGCTGTAATTCATGGTCAGCAAACTGTCTATGCACCATTTTCTCTGACTGACATTAAGAGAAAAGAACAATGTTACTTGGTGGGATTGCTACATAAAGGAGGCGGAGCTTGCCATGAATTTGCAAAAAGTCAGTTAAATGGCTTCTCACTAAACGGCTTGCTTTGTTCACGGTCTCAACAACACACCTTGAAAAATAGTCACTTTATCGATGAGACGGCCCGTGTTGTACTACTGAGTACTTTTTTTTGTATACCTGCATGGGATGCAATAATAAAATGACTAAAATCGCTTTAAAACTAATGAGAATTTTAGTTTGTATTATTATGCTGGCACGTAGGGAGCTGCATGTCTGTCCGTCCCCCCGCACTTGCCTGCAAACAAAAGTGCTATACAGTGTCTAGCGAACATTAGCTACTTCATCAAATTTCCTCCTCACTCCTCCCATATCCCCTATTAAAGGGGATATGACGCCATTGGCAGGTGACCTAATGAAACAGACTGTTACCTATAATAAAATTATGGATTTCTACCGGTTTGAAAATTGTTGGAAACATTTGGGATAAGGTAAGTACAACAGTAACTTAACAAAATATGTAACAAAGGTCTAGTCGTTTTAGAACTTTTGGTGCAAAGTTACATATTGTACCTTTAATTGAATGTAAAATATTTTACTTGAATGTTCTAAAAAAAAAAAAATCGTCTTTGTCATTTGATGATTGTAACATTGTTACAAAGAGTTGATGGAGTATGGGATTCTAATGTGGTATTGGTTACATGTTTCAGGAAATTTTGACATTGCTGGGCCAAGCATGTTGTCTGAGGAACATGTCTCTTTGCAGATGTGCAGCAGAACATTCCAGATTGGAAAGAATATCTGATGAAGAAGCTGGTGGGGTCCCACACCCTGCCTGTGGACTTCTACCTCAAGGTAACGTTATTATGTGAATGAGATTCATTATGTAATGTAATGGAAAGAGAGAAAATGTGCATCAGTAGAAAAACGTACGAAGTATGTTTCAAATATTTTACCATATACCATCAAAGATATGACATTAGCAAATCAAGTCGTAAGGTGTGCTATGCCTAAAATGACTTTCTTGTGATCAAAAATGTTGAACTGTTCAAAAATGTTTAATATGTTTCAATTTGCGTTAATAAAAGATGAATGGCAAAAACTGCAAGTCAAAGAAAAAAAAAAAAAAGTAAAAAAGTAAATCTAAGTGGCAGCAAACCTTAAATATGTTCTGATTGGACTTGAGTGTTGGCCTCGCGCTGAGGTTGCCGCGGTTACTGGTGTTACGTGGTGCTCGGGCGTACATGATTACATTACTTGCCCCACGCCCCCACCGTCGTTTCGCTTTTTTTTGTTTTCTAGAAATAAAACCCATTTCGTTAATTTTCGCATATCAGCGCCAACGTTCATCAAATAAAAAAACTCTTAATTTGTAAAATACTAAGCGTGTTATCAATACTTAGTCAGACGCTGAAAGTGAAAGTGTCTGCTTCTTGTGTCTGCACAGTCCCCTACACATTTCACTTATCACGGGACGAGAGGAGAGAAAGAACCTAGACCTTAGATCCGGTCTAGATCGGGACCTGTCTCTCCTTCCATGTGTAATCTCCATGCGTATTTGCGCCCAACACTGCGCCCCCCTTTTGTAAAAAGTCTGGTGTTACCGGTAACACGGCTGTTGTCATGAGTTTATCAACCGGGGGAAAATTCCTCACCATGGCATCCCTACCTCACGCACTTGCAGGGAGGGAAAAATGATAAATGTATTGTAATTTAAGGTTGTAACAAAAAGAGCATCATACACAGTGCTCCCTTTAAGATATTGTTTTACAGCCACAACATGTTTGGGACACTAAATCTACTGGTTTTCAGGCTCGGCAACTGGTATCAGGATTGACAGTTGTAGTGGAGAAAGTTGTATCAAGGCCATTTCTATTCATCGCTTCTCAGTGGCAATGCATTGTTATGAAATGAACACATTTTCATACCATGACATAAGTAAACAATGATCAGTAGATATGAGCCAGAATTGCGACGATTATACATTTTTCTCTGTTGCCCAGCAATAGTGTATTTTTGAAACAATTGCAATCGTTTAAAATTGAACAATTACAATTAAAAATTAAGAAATCTTGACTGCAAATCTGTCATACAAATCAAAACACTTATGCACGCATGATTATATTTGTACAGTATAATATGCTGTCAAATGCTCATTGGCACATTCTGAAGGAAACTGAAGGGAGGTGAAGGGATAAAACAAGTTTTAAAAAAAAAAATGGTGAAAGGAAAGTATAAATCTGAAGGAATCAGAAAAATATATGTGCTATACAATAAAAATCCCCCAAAATATAAAGTAAATATCAACAAAATTATAAAGTATATACAGTGTAAAATTAAGAGAAATAATTTAAAATAAGGCTCTGTGTTTATAGAGGCGTACAGTACAATGGACATACACTACTCACAAAAAGTTAGGGATATTTGGCTTTCGGGTGAAATTTATGGAAAATGTAAAAAGTTCACGCTACAGTGATATTATATCATGAAAGTAGGGCATTTAAGTAGAAGCATGTAATGGTGATTTCCTCATCTCAAGCAATGTATTGAAACAAAAGCCAACAACAGTGGGTTTACCACAACAAAAAATGTCAATGTCTCAATAACTTGTCATGTGCCCTTGAGCATCAATTACAGCTTGACAACGACGTCTCATGCTGTTCACAAGTCGACTTATTGTCTGCTGAGGCCTGGCACCCCACTCTTCTTGAAGGGCGGCCCTCAGGTCATTGAGGTTCTGGGGTACAGAGTTACGAGCCTCTACACAGTGACTCAGCTGATCCCATAGGTTTCTATGGGATTCAGGTCTGGAGAAAGTGCAGGCCACTCCATTTGAGGTACCCCAGTCTCCAGCAGCCGTTCCCTAATGATGCCACCTCGATGAGCTGGAGCGTTGTCGTCCATGAAGATGAAATGAGGCCTGTGTTGTTCATGCAGGGGCACAGTGACTGGATTAATGATGTTATTCAGGTAGTATGGGCTTGTCACTGTACCATTCACAAAGTGTAGGGCAGTTCTGTATTGACTAGACAGACCTGCCCACACTGTAACACCACCACCACCAAAGGCTCGTCTGGTGACAACAGTGGCTGATGCATAGCGCTCTCCTTGACATCTCCAACATCAGTGGCGGCCATCATTTCTGCCCAACGTGAATCGACTTTCATCAAAGAACAGCACTGAGGCCCACTGGTGCCTTGTCCGGCGTAGATGCTCCCTGGCCCATGCAAGACGATGATGCCTGTGCCTGGTGGTGTGGTCAGGTACCCTTGCAGGTGGTCTAACACGCAGACCACACTGATGTAAATGGTTTTGAATGGTCTGACGTGACACTTGGGTGCCTCTCACCTCCCTTAAATGTGCCTGGAGTTGAGTGGCATTCATCATCCAGTTCCGCAGGGCACTGTTCACAATGAAGCGGTCATCAGTGTGGGATGTGGCCAAAGGACGTCCACTTCTATGCCTTTCTGTGACTCTTCCAGTCTGTATCTCTGTTGGAACCTGCTGATGACACTCTGTGACACTCTAAGCTCAGTGGCCACTTCCCTCTGAGAACATCCTGTTTGAAGCCTCGCAATGGCGAGGTACTGTCAATCAATTGTTAGGTGTCTGGTCTCATGATGTAAAAATGTGAACAGCATGATGAAGAGGACTGTTTAAATACCAATTCTAATTGAACCAGGACATTTATTGGTCGATTCATGGAACACCTGTTGTGAATTTTGCCGTTCAGCTCCTTATTAGAAGTTATTATTATTATCCTTATTATTAAAAGTACTGAAACATTGAACAGCTGGACATGTGCATTCAAAAGTTTAGAGAAGGTCAAATTAAGCTCACCTGAAAAGATTATAGTGCATTTTAGGTTCATCCTGAAATTTCACCCGAAAGTCCCTAAGTCCCTAACTTTTTGTGAGTAGTGTATATGGACGGTGTTTGTACAGCCGTACAGATGTCGAAAATTCAGTAAATAAATATAACATGCACCGATATCCAAAGGGAGATCGTCCCAGCGGAGTGTGTCCCTGGCGGCGTGGGTGTTTGGGATACTCATTGCTCTCTCCGCTCCCTCTTGGTCCAGCTGGCAGAGGGCTTGCGGTGCGGTATTGGAGCGGGCATGCGCGTAGAGGTAGTGGACCCCAAACACATCAGCAGGAATCGGCTGGCCGTCGTGGAGTCGGTCACCGGGGGCCGCCTGCATCTGCTGTACGAGGATGCAGCGGGCCACGCGGCAGAGAAGTCCATCCCGGATTTCTGGTGCCACACCTGGAGCCCCTTGCTGCACCCGGTGGGCTGGTCCAGCAAAGTGGGCCATGCCATTAAACCCCCAGGTAAAGCCGTCAATATGCTTGATTGATTAAACGATGCGTACGTGTAGACAAGTGGCTGTGGGTGTGCATCATTGTCCACACTCTTGCCTGCGTACTTTGCATGTGCCTGGTGGATTAAAAAGTATATCCACCAGGGGGCAGACGATGGCCAAATCCGTATCCGACACTGGAATATTGTCTTGAGAAGAGGAAATCTTGAGAATGGCTGCCATACAAAACACGTTTCTCCAGCATTTCCCTCCGTTGTTGTACATAATGGCGTCGACCTTGTTTCAGTTGTTTTTTAAATTTATTTTTTTATTTTTTTCCTCGCAGGTTTCTATTGCGCACTTGTAAAATGATAGCAACCTCACGCCAGCTATTCTTGCAAGAATACTTATCGATGTAAATATGAGTAATTGCGGACAAGCAAGACATTCGTTTGTCTTTAAACCTTTCCGCCATTGCTGTAGTTTGTTCAGAGGCCGCCTGCGCGAGCACCTAGTGTCGATAATGCAAATTTTTGTATTTTTAGAACTTATTGTGCGTAATCACAGGGTGTCATGGCATTTCACTGCATATATGTATTAACGTATGTATATGTATGTGACAAATAACCTCTTGAATCTGCTGCGGACTTGCCTTTCGCATCCTGATTTACTGCCCCCAATGGTCTTGTCTTGAATTGCATCTTGAGGACGCGTAGTGTTCATTTCTGAGGGCTTGCACAACAAACGCTCCAAAAGAATACAGGATACACGATGCAGTCATATTGCATACGCATCCGCATAGTTAAGAGCAAGTATATTATGACCTTATGGGGGTGTTTTTTTTTAATGGAATTAAGTGATTATTTGGCAGCTAGCGGGCATTAACTCATCAATATGAACCACCACCGAAAAACATCTATTTCTCCGTTTTCTATTAATTTTTTACAATGATCGTATAAATAGAACTGTCCCAAACTGTTGTCTGCAGGCTCTACGCTAAGCATGTTTCGCTTGCATATGCAAAATAAAAGAAAAAAAAAAAAGATCTGCACAAAATCTAGTATGATTTGATTTATTTTGTCATTTATCGTTGTAGCAGCCTTGTTATGCGAGACAGATGCAGGCTGGGGTGGAAGACGCTGGCTCGCCATTTTTTTTTTGGGGTTTTAATCACACAAACCTCTCACATGCAGAAACAAATAATCAGGCGGATAATAACGTAACTGATAATAATAATGATGGTCGCACTTCCTACGGTGTCGATCACTGAGCACTCTGCCTGAGCGCTCACACACATGGCTCCACTCCGGGGTCCCCACTGGAAGACAAACACACACATCAAGAAACTTCTCCCAGCCAAGTCTGACCAATCAGCGCCCAAGGGTCTGATCGGGGAGACTCGGAACAGCTGCGCCGGCACGGGAAGAAGGCAGCGCTGTGTTCTGCAGACTGTGGCTTTACCACGACCCCTCGTCTGCCACAAGATTTTTATCTACTTTAATTTGAGAGGGCTGTGGCGTTTTATAGCCGATCCATAGTTGTTGTTAATATGTAAACAGTTGTTTTTGTAATTGGTAGAAATACATTTTTCGTTGCGCTCCTGAATGTCTTTTGTGTGGCCCTAACTTTTTAGACTTTTTCGCCCAGGTAGTCAGTATACTCAACGCACAGTCTTGTCTTGATGAAAAAAACAGAAAAGAACGTTAAACTCTCTGTACTACTACTACCACTAGTACCGTGCATCTTCAGTGAGGACTTCATAACAAACACTCTGTGCTTTTTATAGCCAAGGACAGCCACGCGCTGAATCGAAAGGGCTATATTGACAGCACGCCATTCATCTTTAGGAGGGTAAGTCCGAAACTCATGAAAGGTTTACAATGAATGATTTGTCAGTTTAGGGCAGATGGTACAATGCTGTGCTTTCTTATTTTTATTTTTATATTTATTTTTTATAAAGTTGCAGTGCACCTTTTTTGTACTGTTCCTTCTCTTTCACTTCATTCTCTCAATGCTTTTAGAAAAAAAACAAAAAAACTTGGGCGGCGGATGGGCGTTTTCTTTTTTTTTTTTAATAGTCGACAACTAAAGCAGGGTCTCCGCAGCCGTAGTGTCATATATTGGGCACGACACACATGACTTAGCGTGCGCTGCACAGCAATTTTTTGCGAGGGCGCCCACCTCCCAAGTTTTGGAACTCTGCGCCATGCGCTTCAGGTAATTCAAGATGGAGGTGTTCCAAAGGAAGGTTGTGCGAAGAGGTCCGTAGGTACAATCTGTACAATCCATCAATGCGTGACCACAAAAATAACCATGGCGTTGAATTCATGGAAGGAGATAGCGACGTCTCTGTCCAAAAATTTGGGCTATTTTAATACCTCGGGACTTCTTCGTAATATTTACACCGATGTTTGCACAAAATCATGACGATATATAAAAAAATCTGCACTGACTACAATAAATATACATACATTTAACACCTTCTCTTTAAATTTTCCTTTTCTAGTTATTCAGATCCTTCCCTCAGGACCTCTTTGTAATGTTCACAGCAGTTCTTTCAGTTTCCCCTGTAGGTTTGTGCGCAGCGCCCTCTGTCTTTCAGGAGAATATGGCCACGGCATCTACACGGCACTGCGCAACTTTTATGCTCATACTCTCTGGTAGTGCATGTGCCATAAGTTGCACGACTCGGTTGAACCGACTATAACGGAGCTTTAACAAGAATTTCCGTCGACTAGCCGTGATGTCATCAACCCCCCCCCCCCCCAAACAAGGACCATTAACCACATGTAAAAACTGTTACCAGTACATAATTATTATAACTACAACAGGTGCTATTTCAATTTTTTATTTTATTTTTCCAAACTGTTGCCAAGTGCAACAGTGACCAAACAAAAACAAGTCATAAAAACAGTGATGATAAAAATTGCAAATTATGCATCACAGTAGTATAACCGTGGTAAGACAGCTTCATCCCAAGGAGCGAGCACTCTATTTTTTTCTCAAAATTGGCTAAAAAAAACGCCACATTTCGATCCATCTCGCCACCATCATTCTCTCATACAAGCGGGTTCTTATTAGAGTCCGGGCGGAGTTTCGTGTGAAGTATGTGCTATTCTTATTAGAGTTCTGGTTCTCGTGATGCGTGTTCTGCACTTATTAATCATGAATAGTGTCTCAGAAGTCAATGTCACTGCCTAATGTCATTCCTATCATGTACTGATGAGGAAGGATAATGAAAGTGATGATCCTGAAAACTGCAATAGCTACAATTAACATGACTGATAATATTAGCGAAACACCAGAAACCACTGTCGGTTTCGGGCTCTATAACTTCACCCCCTAACTGCTCTTGTTGAGCTGGTGTGTGCCTTATATGCCATGTATGCATGTATGAATGGGTGAATGTGAGAGGCACTGTAAAGCGCTTTGAGTTGTATAACTAGAAAAGCGCTATATAAATGTACCACATTTACCAATATTGTGATACGTCTACAATTATGGTTATGATGATGTCGGTAAATATTGGCTTTTTCTGGTCCTACCAAAGCCTCAACCTGCTTGGTGATAATATCCACATCTCCAAAATACTGTCAAACTATTTATATCATATATCTATATATATATATATATACTATCTGTGCTTTCCTATAATTAATCGTTTGGTGGGTTATGTCCCACTGTGCAACACCTCAATAATGACTGCTTCATTCATTCGATATCCGGGGTATTCCCCTGCACCCTTTCATATCTTATACAGAAGTCTCAGGTACAAGTATTTTTAACTGTTTTCAACCACTGTGTGCCTTCCAGCCCAGGACTGTGTACATGGAGGGAGGTTTCTTCGAGGAAGGGATGAAACTAGAAGCCATTGACCCGCTCAACTTGACAAACATCTGCGTGGCCACTGTTCACAAGGTAGCACCGGGGAAATGTCTTTTGTCTTTGGTTTCGAAGCCATTTGGGCTCCTGGAAAATTCATTATCTGGTTGATTGAGAATATGGGCCCCCTATGGGCCCTTTATGGAATTACAAGGGGTCCGCCAACTAAATTATTTTATGGTTTTAATAATTATTAAAAAATATATATATTTATTTGAATTTTTTAAGAAAATATATATACTGACCCTCACTAATTAGGTCTTTTTTTATTATTATTATTATTATTATTATTATTATTATTTTTTACATTTTTGTTGCATCCTGTAATTTCACACTCGCCAGAGTTTGGAACCCCGAATCTAAAAGATACCTCCCAAACCTCTCCATATCCTTGTATTTAATCTTTTTTTGCTATAATTTTATCTATTATCTTATTCTATAATTTTTCTGTTCTCTTTTTGTCCTTTAATCCTCCTTTAATCTATCTTTTCCTGTCTTGGCCTCCTGAATGTTCTTTCTTGCCCCTTACCCTTCCCTCTCCCCAGGTTCTTTTCGACGGCTACTTGATGGTGGGTATCGACGGAAGTGTGTCGGTCAATGGCGCCGACTGGTTCTGTTACCACGCCTCCTCTCACGCCATCCTGCCTGCGGGTTTCTGCCAGAAGAACAGCCTTTCGTTGACCGCCCCTCCAGGTATGTCCAAACTGTGCGCATTTTCTCTCCATCCCTCCACATTTTAAGTATTTCTTGCAGATATACAGTGCAGAGTCAGTCAATTCCAAGACGTTGTTTTGTTTTGAGGGACAGAAAAGAAGATTATTGCTATTTACTTGTCCCCTTTTTTATGTTTGAAAAAAGTTAAGAAATACAAGTTCAGTTTTGGGCCGCCTGAGTAAAACTAACTACATTATGTTCATTTATTTAAAGCCAAACCTGCTTTAAAATGCTTCTGATGCGCAGAGGTTATTGTTGATTCTAGGTTAACGCAGTATCTATTTTCAATTTATAGGTTATGACCCTAAAACCTTTGACTGGACCACATACCTGGAGAAGAATAAAGCCAAGGCTGCCCCGGCACAACTCTTCAACACTGTAAGACCGGGAGCTGCTGTTGCTCATGAGCGAAATTGCAACAAATGATGGAAATTGGGACTGTTTACGTAGACCTACAGTATGTTTAGGTCTACGTAAACAGTCTTTAAAAATATCGTGTTATATGTAGTTGTTAAACAAAAAAAGACAATGTTTGGGATGCCATTTATAATGGCAGCTTGACATTTGTAATGTATGTATTACAAAAAACGAAGCCATCTTTAACAAGGGTAAATAAAGAAATTATTCACCTTAATTTTCTCTAACTTGGTCATGCCAGTCACCATATTGTTGTCAGTGTACCTGACATGGAAGTATCCACCTGTGATAATTTGTTGTTGGATGGCAGAAATGTTTGTCATTAAGTTGGTAATTTTGTATTTGACCAGGTAACGGTGCATGAAAGACATTGTCATAGTTACCGTAACATCCAACATAGGGTGCATTGCATCATTGGTGACTTCTAGAGTGCTGCTAATGTTGCAGTTGTATTTATCCATGAGTTAGAATCTTACAATTTTGGCAGGTGTGGTCATCATCGTCAGTGTTGAAATGTTCCTGACTTCCCCCATACACTTAGTGCATAAATATTTGTTTGTCAAATTAGTGGATGTTATGTGATGATGTATGCCCGCTATTTCTAACCTCATCTAGTTCTTCATCTGGAAGTTTCATGTCAGTTTTGTTCTCTTCAAATATGTCTGATCTCGGCGCAATCTTGTTATTCCTGGAGTCTCCAATCTGTAAATCATCCTGATGAAATGAGCCTCTTAACACTGACAGATATGCTGAATTAACACTTACATTGAAAGTTTTCTCATTAGTGTTTTTTTCCACAGTATTTTTCTTTAGTACTTTCTTTTAGAATATTGTGACTGGCCTCGAGGACTGGATCTTTGTACAATCGCTTCTTTATTGTCTTAGACTTTCGGCTATTATTTGGCATCTGGAAAAATAACAAAAACAAACTTTGTAAGTACCTTACATAACAATTATAATAAATAATTGTTATTTCATGAACGTAATAAATAAATATGAGTTCTACTTAGTACTTCAATATATTTTTTCTGTTAAGAATCTACAATTAGAAAATTCAGTTTAATAGGTTACTTTTTTATATTGTAATGCAGACAATATGGAACGTTAACATTAATTTGGCATTAGAATTATGGAAGAACTTGTCAGTTCTTCACAATTTCTCCCTTTGAATTTAAGTTTGCTACGTTAAGCTGTAGGAAACTGTTTATGCAAGAAGTATCATGCTGGTCCATTGCTTGTCAGATGTGGATGTTGTGCATGTTTTTGGTGGGGTCCTTACTGATGTTACATGGAGGGAACCCCATGTGAGCACAGGGAGAACATGCAAACGCCACACAGAAAGGCCCCTAATCGGGAGATAACCTGCCAGAGCACGGTGCCAACAGTGCCCCACACGGGAATCGAACCCAGGACCTTCTTGCTGTGAGGCAGCAGTGCAATGCACTGTGGAGGTGGCAAACCAGTTGCAATGTTTTTGTAGCTGACTTTACCAGAAGAAAAGTTCTGGTAAAGAAAGTTTGAAAGAAAAATAAGGAAAAATAATTTCATCAAACTCCACTATACTTTACGGACACTTTTTCTCTTGAGAGATTCCGCCATTTATGAAACAATATCCTCTGCCTCAAACCCTGTTTGAGTGGTCGCTATGTCTGCTTTCACTTTGCACTGTTGCCATGCTGTTACTAATACAAGACAAGTAGCTGCTTTCGTTTTGGAGGAGGGAAAAAAAGCAGGTGGTGAGGTGGTCTTTTTTTCTTTTTTTAATAGTTATTTTTTCTCTCTGTGTGTTTCGTATCCTCAGGACAACCCCTGCCATGGCTTCTACCCCCACATGAAGCTGGAGGCCGTGGACCTGATGGAGCCGCGCCTGGTGTGCGTGGCTACAGTGAGCCGCTGCGTCGGCCGCCTTTTGCTCATCCATTTTGATGGCTGGGAGGAGGAGTTTGACCAGTGGGTGGACCACCAGTCACCGGACATCTACCCTGTCGGCTGGTGCGAGCTCACCAAGTACACTCTCCAGCCACCCCTCGGACTAGGTAACGCCACGTGGCATCACCAAAGGGGCCCTGAGGCAGAGTAGGTCCCATCTGCCCCCTTGTATGCTAGAAAGTTACCCGACAAACAAATTAACGAACCAAACTTAAAATGTAGCTCCAAGTTCCCAAGGTCCCTAGCAATTTCTGGCTAGGCTGCTTGTTTGGACTAGGGATGCAACAGTACACAGTATGTTATTGAACGGTTCGGTACGCCTCCTACGGTCCAATATGCACACGTTAACCACGTATTACGATATCACGGTAGAAGTCCACCGACGTTGGCACAGCATATGGGCGCGGTGTGCCATAAGTGCTGCTCCTATTGAATCCACTGTTGCAGCTCCACAGGAGATAAAACGACATTGAAATGTTTTTGTAAAGAGTGCAATCAAACAAGATGTCTAGTCAAAAAATAAGCCCTTGGGATGGCCGTTTCTCTTTATTACGGACTACTCTTAAGGCACTCTCTCACTCACTCTCTCGCACTAGTGTTGGGTCGTTCACGAACGATCAGACTCCTGCTGCCGGCAAATGTTTCCCCCTCCATGTAAGAGATTACCTTTGCTTCTCCCTTGCTGAAAAGGAGCGCACCCACTGACACATCAGGTTTACAAAGCGAAGACACATGCACTGGTCTGACTGTGAGGTTTTATTTCAATAAGTTATTTTTCTATTATTATTTATGTGTAAAAAATACTGTTTATGCCTGTTCTACATAAAAATAACTAACTATAGTACTGGTTCTATTTCTTTTTTTTTTTAAATTATATATATTAATAAAAAATATTAACGAAAATAAATATTTGAATGACCCACTCTCCTGGACATCTCCCTGCAATCAGATGAACTTGAACCCACGTCTCCCCCCTCCTCCTACAGTCATACACACAGAACGTTACACTAGTTATTTGTGACAGACTACTATAAAAACATTTTTTACACCTTTTAACTTTTTTTTGTTAAAAAAAAATATATATTCTCTTTAATATAAAGAAACCGAAACTATACCAATACCGAGGCCTGAAACTGTGATACATACCGAACCGTGAGCCCACTGTACCATTGCATCCCTAGTTTGGGCACATTTGTCATTGAAATTAAATTGTAATTCCTTTTTTACACCTCAATGATTAGCCTGGTTTGTTAAAGGTGTTTTGCCTCCCTATAAAGACTCTTATTTAAAACAGAAATCAATTACTGCCTCAAAGCCCTATCAAGCCCTCAAAATCGACCATCATTTTTTTAATACTTGTGTATCTTTTATGCGATCTCCTTTCATAGAGTCTTCAGAAAACCTGTCAGTGCGGCCAAAGAAACCCAAGACATTTGCATTTGGGAAGAAAAGTAAGTTCTGCCTCAAGTGTGCTTGCTTCTCACCCCGGAAAAAATATTTTTGTATAGACAGTATTAACAGAGAGCAGAATACTGTATCAGATTTCAAATGGGGAGATTTGAAATGCTGAAGGCATAGAATCACATCATCAAGCCTCTGTGATAGCTGCCGCAAGCAAGCCGTGCGGCTCAGGGCGCACGCACTGCCAGAGAGCATGAGCATATAGTTGTGCGCTGCCGTGGTGATATTAACCAACAGGGGGAACTGGAAAAACTGCTGTAAATCATACAAAGAAGTCCCAAGGAAAGGATCTGAATAACGAGGAAAGAGAGAAAAGAAAGAAAAATTAATTCTAAAAATTAAAATGTATATTTATTGTAGTCAGTTCAGGGCTTTATATATATGTGTGTGTGTGTGTGTGTGTGTGTGTGTGTGTGTGTGTGTGTGTGTGTGTGTGTGTGTGTGTGTGTGTGTGTGTGTGTGTGTGTGTGTGTGTGTGTGTGTGTGTGTGTGTGTGTGTACACACACTGGTACTTTGACTTACGAGTTTAATTCGTTCTGCGACAGAGCTCGTAATTCAATCTGCTCGTATAGCAAGTCAATTTTAATAAACTATAATAAAAGAGAATGTGTAGATCATTTTTGCCTTCTCGCAGATGATACCCTCCGTCACGCTATCTCCTGCGAGCTGCTTCTCCGTCAACCACACCAACAGCAGATTCTCCATCTTTTCATGGACAGCGGTCCGCAGCTTAGACATTATTTTTAACGCCCTTGGCTGGCGTAATACCCTTTATCGTCTCCTTCTGCTTCAGTATGGTACATGTCATCGAAGTACTACGCTCGTACTGCCTCACCAATTACATCACAGGCACACATCGCTCATGTTTATCTATTATTATTATCATCCGCTTCTTCTTCTCAGTACTTACTTTTTTCGGACCCATGGTTCGAAAATAAAAAATTGGCAAAATAACTGCACAAAAAGCACAAAACGCGAGCACAAAACACAAAAGCGATGCCTCCACCCTCAAGTAACCACGTGAAGTGAAGGAGTGAGACGCGGGATGCTGGCCGGATTCGCTCGCCACGCCCACCAGCGGCGGTGTACCTGAAGCTCGCTCCTCGTAACTCAAATTAACAAAAGAAAATATGCCACACACACACACACACACACACACACATATATAAATATATATGTATGTATATATATGTATATGTGTGTGTCTATATATATATATATATATATATGGATATATGGATCGTACAGATTGTACCTGGCGACCTCTTACCACAACCTTCCTTCAGAACACGCCCATCTTGAATTACTTGAAGCGCACGGTGTGGAGTTGCAAAAATTGGGAGGTACGCACCCTCGCGATGACGTCAAATATGGCGCGCGCACTAAGCAACACTATGGCTGCAGCGACTATAAACTAGGCTAGACTATAAACTGTCACACTTTGAGGTTCACGCTTGTCTTGAATGTTAAACATTCTGTGTTAACAATTCATTGGTGCATCTAAATATGAGATGTAAATGGTGATATGTACAACAGAGCCTTGGATATCGATGACTCCCCATTCAAAGATACAGGAATCTGGCCTTGTGCTTGAATGATTCAACTTCCATCCAAGTGACTTGGATATTTGCATGCAGACAAATGAAAATCCTAGTGTGAGTGTTCAGTGATAACTTTTTTTTTGGTTGATCCTGGTCCCCTTCCCCTCTGTCTTCCCTCCTCCTCCACCCAAGAGAAGAGGTTCATGAAGAGGAGATTTGTCAACGTGGGCCAAGTGGCTCAGCCGTCTAAAGGTGCCAGCAGGAGTGCACCTCTTGGCACTCGTCCCTGGGTCGTAGCTCCCAGCGACCATGTTCAGCCTCTGAACCCAACCCTCATCCAACCCAAAACCGAACAAGAAGAGCAGGAAAGTAAGTAGACAGACCCTATATATACTGTGTTTGTGTGTGTGTGTGTGCGTATATATATATTTTTTTTTTTCCTCAAACCTGAGAGCTGGAGCAGTTTGCTCAGGAAGGGTGGGCCATACTAGGTGCAGAAAATCATTGAGAGCTACAGAAATCGCTTGATTGCAGTGATTGCCTCTAAAGGTTATGCACCAAAATAATATGGTTAAAGGTCCCATCATTTTTGTCCAGGCCATTTTAGAATATAATTGATCTCTTTAGCCATAATTTATCTCTTTTCACAGTTTCTTTGCTTTACTCTTTGACAGCGGTTCCCAACCTTTTCAGACTGGTGGCCCACTTGAAAATCTCAAAAGTGTTTGCGGCCCACATCCGACCAGAAGTAATACGAGCCAAACAGTGCGTTCTCAGAGGACGTATATTTTAACAGTCATCTGCATTCTCATACATACAGTGCAGTAGTGGGAAAACAAAAAAAGAGGTGGGTTAAAAATAACCTTATATCTAAATAACTTTTGCGTAACGGTATCTAGTAAGCGCTGTCTGAAGGGCACAGTGTTTTGAATGTAGCCTAACGACTCACACCAGCGCTGATAAAACGAACAATAACAGGAGCACATTAATATTAACTCACCTCATGAGAAGGCTGATGTTGCATCGCAGACACCAAATGCTTGATGTCTGGCTTAAGGGACGACAGTCTCAGCCGCAGATCTGGCTGAACATTCAGTTTATTCCCTGTATTTATTCTTCAATGCCACAAGCGCCGAAAAGCCAGTGTCACAGAGATACGTTGTCGGGAAAGGCATCAGGAAACACACAGCTCTGTTGGACAGATCGGGATGCTCAGAAGCAACATGAAGCCAAAATTTTGTCAGGTACTTCTGTGAGAAAGACTGTGCTGTCGCAGGAGAGATCAACAAGATTCTCTCTCTTTTGCGCTCAGGCCTGCGAGGGGGTTTTCGATCCAGCTGCACTGCACATCTGGGATGGGGAAGTATTGGCGCAGCTTGGTCCTCAAACCACGCAGGTGCTCTTTGACATGATGGATCACGGTGACGGGAGGCCGCATTTCTTCCTTTGACCCAAAAAATGCGACAGATTCTCAAACAAGTCAAAGTTTGACCAGTCAATTTGCTTGGCCTACATATCCATCTTCCATAAAAAGAGTCTCTCGTACGCTCGTTATCATCTATTCGGACACATTCTCTGCCATCTTGTCAATCCTGCATCTGACTGAGTTTTCAGACAATGAGATGAGGTTGATTGGCTTGCACGCCTTCTCTCCCAACATCACCCCCTACGATCACTTTTGTGGCAGGAAGAATTAAATTCTCCCCAATTGTATGCGGCTGACCAGGCTTGAGTCTGACGACCTGATAGCACGCTTCCACTGCCTTTGGGTTCTCGGTGCCCATACATGACGTGTGATGACTTTCTTCTTGACCTGATACTCCTTGAATTTATTATCGAAAAATTCAAGCAGCTTGGACATGTCCTCTTGGTGTTTTGTTTCGAGGTGATGCGCAGTTCACATGGCTTCAAAGCGTCCTTTGATAAAATCTTGGAACACACCATGCACAGCGGTAATGGTTTGTCTTCCGTGCCTGTCCAAAAAAAAGATTAATTGAACATAGATACTTTCGCCGAACCTTTCTTTTTTGTTTGACAGGCGGGACAGTCCCGCCTGTCAGAAAAAATACCATGAAGTCATTATTTTTTTTACATTTAAAATAGTTTTTGTAATTAATTATATTTTATAATTTTGTCTATAAAATCTGTGTTTTGCCCATGATTTAGTGGCCCACTTGCAATACCTGCCCATAGGTTGGGAATCGCTGCTCTATGACATACCAAAAGCATGTAGGTATACATCAGAAAATTGCTTTTAATTTCATCACTTTTCAGGAGGAATGAAGCATTGTTTCAATGAGCTGTAAGGGTACCAACAAATATGTCTATATACTGTATATATGTGTGTGTATATATGTGTGTATATATGTATATATATATATATATATATATATATATACACACTGTGTGCGTGCGTGGGTACACACACAAGTTTGGACACACCGACTGATTCAAGTTTTTTTTTCCCTTTGTTTTTACTATGTTCTACATTATAGAATAATAGTGAAGACATCAAAGTGAATGAAAAAACACATATGGGATTATGTTGTCACCAACTACTTGTGTAGTAAGGAGTACATTTAGAAATTCATGTTAAGTCCATGTTAAAGGATCCATCTGAGGCTCATCAGATGAAGTAGTGTTTGTAGGAACTCCCTTTTCCAATTTTGTCATACCGTATCTCTTTCATGTTCGTTTAGGCTAGAGAATGATGCTGACATTTAAATGATACGACGCAATATGACAACTTCATCACAGTACAAACGATCACCCGACCCCAATAAATATTCCCTGTGACGTTCTGTCATATTTGATCATCTCACCTTTTTTCTAGTAATTGCCGTCCAGGTAAAGGTGGAGGAAGTGGAGATGGAGACACCAATCCTGCCTATGAGCCATGCTCCGCCCACTCCCACTCTGGTTAAGCAGGAGAAAGGGGGGGTGGAGCAGAGAGGAACGCCGGCAAGAGACACCGAGCACAGGGGGGAGATGGAGGAGAGTGGGGGAAGCAAGCAGGAGAGCTCCAGACCAGAAGGTCCAGAGCAGGAACAAGCAGCAGCAGCGGATGAAACTAAATGAAGCAGCGAAGGCGGAGAAGACAACACCAGTGGAACACGGAGGGTCCTCAGCCTCGAGGCTGGTGTTGCTTAGGAGGACGGGAATAACGTTGAGTGAGCGGGTCTGCCGACGTTAATTATAATAACACTACAGACATTTCTTTGTTGTAATAGGTTGTATTATTCCTGTTTTAACATCACAATTTGATTCCTTGTTTACACACGTAGAGTCACTGAAATTGCTGTATGAAACCAGTTCACTTGCTTGAATGTCATGGATGCAAAGACCTTAAGAACTTTCAAATATAAGCAGAGAAACGAGTGAATTCAGTAGTAATGAAGGTGCAGATATTACCTTTTTTTAACAATGAGGTTACTGAAGTTGAAGACCATGTGCGTTTTTATTATTTTCCGTAATCCAGAGTCCTAAAAATAAATCATTGAATGGGAACTATTTCATGTTACTTTGGTATCTGAGCGTTTACCCAACACAGAAACCCATAGCAGTAACTGTGCGACCCTCGGATGATTCATAGAGCGACGTGAATGTAGTGGTTGAAAATTTGCCTGAAACAGCACATGCAGGGGTTGCTTTTACAACTCACACATGAATTTGCACAATCAAGTCATATTTACTGTTTGGGTCATTATTTAGGGGCCTGGTCAAAGGCCAATTGTGTATGTCTAACTATGAGTATGGAGCAGCAATGGCAACAACAGGAATCACAGTACTACTGCCGTTATTTCAAGATGAATAAAAAACACTCCCTTGTTGATTGAGAGATCATTTTCCTTTTTGTCACTGAAACAGGCTTTTGGGATACAGCAGTACATCACAGCCTAAAGACGATATCATCATTTCTGAGTTTGGTGACTGGTGCAGTCCCTGGTTCCAGCTCGTCATCTCCAGGTGACACCCTGTGGCTCACTGGGGTTCTATATGGAATGCTACATTTCTCCTTTCTACCCAACATCCCCATCACTATGAGGTGCTTTTTCAGGCCTCGCTGCGTCTCTTTGTGGTTTTCTTGGCCACGCCAGGCTTCGGGGTTGAGTTTTTGCGAGGCTTGGATTTCACTTTAAGCATTTTGATCTTTCGGGGGCCATTGAGGTGTGCCGGTTTAGGTTTGGTCACCTTGGGTGTCTTGGAGAGCTTTGGGCGGGGCGTGGGCGAGGAAGGAAGACTCTCTCCCCCGGGGCAGGCCTTAAAGGCGTGTACGTCCTTGACCCTGCGACCCTTGAGTTCAGGGGGGTAGGCACAGGTGGCCCGCACCTTCAGGTTGACGTTCTCTATCCACCTATCAAAAGAAGAACAAATAGGGGCCAAATTTACAAATGGGTTTATGTTGTGTTGTTTTGAAATATGTGACTAAGAACTTGAAGGAGGGAAATGTATGTGTCAGCACTGGTTTCTGTGTCTCTTACATGCGTAAGGGCAGTAGGGGGCAGTCACACAGTAAAGGATTGTCAGCCAGGTTGATGACTTCCAGGGAAGTCAGAGGGTGAAGGTCGGGAACCTCTTCCAGCTGGTTTCCCTCCAGGAAAAGACTCCTCAAACCAGGAGCTAGTCCAGCCAGGGATTCCTTGGACATCTACCATGTGAAAGGAACGTATCACCAAAACATTAGACTCCCTGACGTCCTTTGCCCTTCAACAGTAAAAATACTAGGACACTATAGAGCAGGGGTCAGGAACCTTTTTGGCTGGGAGAGCCATAAAAGCCAAATATTTCCAAATGTATTTCCTTGTGAGTCATATAATATTTTATAAATTTTTAATGCAACTTAATGTGTGCATTTTTAAAGTAAGGCATACATTTTTAACGTATAACACATCTGAGTACTTAAAGCGCTATATATAATAAATTTCTCTTTATTCTTAATATTGTTGTTATACTGTAGCTAACCAATAATAAATAAAATACTTTTTACCATTAATGTGACTTCTGGTGTTGCATGGTTTTGCTGATGGCCTTGTAGTCTGCTTCAGACATAGTGAGGTTAAGCTTCATGCTGCGTTGAGGCTTCCTTCAGTTAAACGTGAGCATAGGTTGTTCTTAATGTTTCTCAGATGTGAGAAAGACTGCTCACATGCGTATGTAGAGCCATGGTCAATACGGCAATACTCACACGCTGCATTGTGTGGTACAGAGGAAATCGGCGCATGGGCTCATAAGCAGCCAGGCAGTGGAACGCCATTCCTCCTGCTCCCAAGAGGATCATTATTATCCACAATTATTATTATAATCCTCAGTGATATACATAATTGTGGCCTGCGTGCCGCATATTGAAATGAACAATAAAACTCTCGGCCAGAAAGACTCCGTCTTCCTCCCTAAACACTTACCTGTGGGCAGAGACTCCCACAAGTGGCGCCTGAGCAGAGGCCCGGGAGGGGCAGGGCGCCAAGTAAAAGGCGCCCCGGAGTCTTTCTGTGGTCCGCAGCCGGTGCTTGACTACGCCCCTTTGTCGGCCACATTCATATTTTGAATTTTATTTTCAAAATTGTAATTTCTCTTACCTGTTTTACTTTTAAATGACACAGAATAATTATTTATTACTTGTTAATTGTGATGAAAAATTATAGCTCAAAATTGTCTGCGAGCCATATACCGTCATCGAAAGAGCCATAGGTTCCCGACCCCTGCTATAGAGCAATCAACAGCCAGAACAGAGTGACAACTTATTTCAATTCATTTTCATTCAAAGACCTATTTTAAAATTCTATTCTATTCTTACATATGAGGGTATAAAGCTTGCTACACTCTGACTCCGTAATCGCATAAGACAGTCGTGTCCAAACACGACCCCACCCACCTTTTCCAAACCCATGCTGTCCAGATACAGATCCTTAAGCGATCTACCCAGTGGCTGGAAAGCATTGGCTCCCACCCAGCGGATTGGATTCCCCGACAACTTCAGCTCCCCCAGGTTCACCGCCTTGCTCAATGCTTGGGTGGGCACCTCCTTGAGCTTGTTGCTGCCCAGATGCAGGGTGTTCAGGTCATTGGCCTTATCCAGGGCCCGCGTGGAAACACTGTTGATGGCGTTTCCGGTGAGGTAGAGGCCCCTGAGGCCCTCAGCGCCACTCAGAGAGCCAGGCTCCAGCTTGGTGATGGCGTTGTGCTCCAAGTGAAGCGCCAGCAGGCCCAGCAGAAGTTTGAAAGCCCCCTTGGGGAAGCTGGTGAAGCGGTTCTTCTCCAGGTGGAGGTAGGTCAGCTGGGGGAGACCTTAGGGGGAGGTGGGGGGATAGAGTAAACCCAATGAAGGCCCTTTGACAGTAGTAGCAGCTGGGTACTGGAATATGCTTTCAATACTACCAACTGCACTCATCAATCATGGAAGGGATTCAATCTCTGTTTTCATGTTCCTTGTCATGGATTCTCTCTGTTTTCTAATTGTTTGGGCTTTTTTTTTTTTTGTCAGAGGTGGGGAGTAACTAGTGACATATACAGGAGATATTGGAGGTACTGGTTTTTACTTCTACTTGAGTATATGTACAAAGTCACTAATGGACTTTATACTTAATACATTCTGAAAAATATTTTTCTCAAAAACAATAATTTCAGATTTCACTGTCTTCTTTCACTCATGTCTGGATTCCGATGTTTAGTGCATTCCCAGACCTTTAAAAGCTTCGGGGCTGAGAGACGAAAGTTCGTTGTCGGATAGGTACAGGTAGACCAAGCCCTTCATCCCGGTGAAAGCACCGTCCTCCACCTCCACAATCTTGCAGCGCTGCAGGTGGAGGGAGACCACCTGGGCCACGCCAGGAAAACTGTTGCTCGGGATGTAGTGGAAGTGGTTGCCACGCAGGTCCAGCAGTTTGGTCGCGGGAGAAAAACCATGGGGGACTTTCGCGTGGCCACGGTTCTCGCACGAGGAGTGGTGAGTCTCACCCTGTGAATGGAGAAAGAATTCACCAACTTCAACTGTCCTGTTCCAAATGCAAAGCAATCTGATTTACTACCAAGAGTCACTTTGTTCTATTCCTGTTGTTGAGGATTCATTGAGGAGACGGAGCACACTTGAAGTGACTTTGCTACTACTCACCTCGCAGGCACAGTTGGCGGGACACTTGACCTTATTCTCCGGCTTTTCGGTGGGAGGAGACACAATCCTGGAGGCCTCCTCGAACTCTGCCTTCAGCATCGCTTCTTGACTCTGACAGCGCAAGTCCGGGGGGTGGATGGACCCCAGACTCTCCCCAGAGAAGTGGGCCGGTCCGCCGCACGCCCCCATCAGCTTCACCTTACCACGGATGGCCCACTCCCTTTAGGGCAGAGTTTAAAAGGAAAAACCCGACAAGGTCGATCCTATGCGGAAATAAGAGGCAATAAGGCAGTGGACTACCTTGGACAGTAATGGAAAGAGGTTTATTGGAAATAACCCCACATCTGATTTCCAACTAAAGTCTTTTGGTGGCAAGTCTATTGAGCGAGTCGTCTATAGAGAAAAATCCTCCACCTCAAAACTTTCCTTCGAGCGGTACTGACAATTATGAACTAGAAAGCTCATTTTGCTTCCAACCAAGACCTTTACTTTAGCTCCCTGTTTTGGTGAACATCAATGGAGCAGAGGAGGAACTCATATTCCCTTTCTGGGGTCAGCAGGGAATAACAAGAAAAGCCCTACCTCAGAGGCCTCAGGTAGCAGTTGCAGTAGATGGGGTTGCCGGCCAGGTTGAGGCGGGCCAGCTTAGGTGAGCCAGCGACAAAGGGCTGAACGACGCGGAGCTGGTTGTAGCCGATGTCCAGGTGGATGAGGCCGGGCGAGCGTGACACAGCCGTGTTGGCCATGTCCTGTAGGGACATGTGGTCCAGGAAAAGGTGGCTCAGCTTGGCCATGGACACGGCCTCCTCACCCAGGTAGGTCATGGGGTTGTAGCTCATGTCCAGGCGGGTCACCTCTGGCAGTCTGGACGGTAGGAGATGAATCGATTGATTGATTGAAACCGTTATTCATCAGGTTGTCTAGTTGAGATTGAAATATCTTTTACATGAGAGAGCTGAGAACAGAACATATATGAAATAACATGTGCAAACAAAAGAGAGCGAACATCCAATCACACAATCAGAGAGCCAGCATTTAGTGAACATTAAATAAGTCAGTGATTAAGAATTTAAAGGTGGTTTCCGTTTAAAGGGTCGTTCCATTTATGAGGAGCATAAAACTGGAAGGCAGTCTTCCCGTGTTCTACGTACTGTATGTACGTGGAATGTCTAAGCGCAGCCTGTCCTGAGATCTGGTGCAGCGGACCCATAGTTTTAAAGTTGAGGAGAGATTTGAATGTATTGGGGAAGTTTCAGGAGTCTTATTGGGCCCTGTAAGGCTTTTGGGTGAAAATGACAGAATGTTATTGTCTTCTTTTTGTTGAAGAGATCCATCCTGATTGTACAATAATTTTCCTGTGTAAACAAACTGATTTTTTTGTTGACATTCTGAGCTGGTTGCGCCACATGAGGTTGAAAGTCAAGCTGCTATCTTGCTAAATTCCCAGGTATTTATGGGATTGGGGAAGTTTGATTTCAGACCCATTAATTATAGGGATAGCAGGGGGAGGAATAGTAGCGATCTGGGTTATTGTGAATGAAACACATTTTGTGTTATTGGCATTTAAAACAAGTTTAACATTGAAGATAAATGCCTCAAGATTGTCATCTAGTCATGGCTTGGGTTTAAGTACAGTCAAATTCATACAAATGATACAAATTGAACATTCTAATGTTAGAGAAATAATAATACTAATGTCAATAGTCTCATGTCGATTGTAAATAATAAGGGACCCAAAATGTAACCCTCTGGGGCCCCTTTAGTAATGCCAAGGGAGGTCAATTTGACGCTATTAGTAAAAATAGCTTGTTTTCTCCCAGACAAATATGCTTGAAACCAAATATGCATGCGCAAAATTGTCAAAAGCTCAAATGCGCTACTCTTGTTGGACTAGGAAAACGTTTATGTTTATGTTGGATGAAGGGTGAATGGTAACCTTCCACTACTTCCAGGGCAACAAAGGTTAGATGCCGGTCTCCGGTGGCCGTTGTGTAGTTCCAATCACACAACTTGGAGTGAGAACTCAAGATAAGATTGACTGAAAAAAATCAATGTAGGGTATATGACACTAAAATTAGAATTCCGGCCCAGCCCACCTGGTCATGGTCTCCGAGGGGAAGAACTGCAGCTCATTGTGGTCCAAACTGAGGCGGGTGAGGGTGAACAGGCCCGCGAAAGCCTCAATATCCAGGTAGTTCAGAGAGTTGTGACTGAGACGGAGCCACTTGATGTTCTGTAAGCCCTGGTCGGAGAATGACTGTTGAATAGCTGTATCGATAATGTCGTGGACACCTTATCGAGTAAGCAATAAGTAAACCTGTGTGGGGCTGATTTGTGTTTGTCATATTGATGAAAAGTAAAAGAGATCGCGTGTGCGCGTGAGAGAGAGACGGCGAACCTGGAAGGCCATGTTGGGGATGTAGACCAGCTGGTTGTGTGTGAGGGAGAGCAGGTTTAGGAAGCCCAGCTGGGAGAACGCCCCAGGCTGGATTTCCTCCACGCGGTTTCGGTCGATCATGAGCCGCTTCAGTGAAGAGAGGCCGTCGAAGGACTCCTGGACACATTGAGATTTTGTTCAACGGCGGAACATTTTAAGACAAGCAACATTCAACTCATCCCACAGATAAAGACACAAGAGATAAGGTCTCCCTTCTTGGCTTGGCACAGCACTCCCTGCAATGAAATAGCATGGTACACTTGAATTGAGAATTGCCCTTGTGTAGGCCAATGTACAATACTACACAATGCATTGTGGTGAATGGACTGGAGGGGTATGGTTTTTTTCTCTCCAAAAGAACCATAAGAACCCAAAGAATCATATAAGAAACACAAATAAACCGTCACCCACCTAACCACATTAAGTGATTCTTTAGTCGATGATGATTCTTCGTGGAAGAACTAGTTAGGATTCATTCAATTTAACCTTAAGGGATTCTGGGAGGCTTCTGGAGTTCAAAATGAAGAACCACTAATATGAAAATCTTGGAAGGGAAAGTGGGTGTGAATATTCTGTTCTCCCTTAAAATTGTCGGATGCGCTCTTCAGCAGGTCACCCTAACACCTAATATTGTTGCTCTATTAACCGACAGTAATTTGTTATATTGGCCAGTTTCTGTACGGAAAGCTCATGATAAATGCTATTTAAGAGAGAAAAAACAAAACAAAAAAATAATAATTTAAAAGTGCATGCATTTGACCTGGTAGAGGATCTCTATGTTGTTGTTGGCGAGATTAAGGAAGACCAGGCGTCCGAGGCTGCGGAAGGCCCCCTCCTTGACGGTGCGGATGTTGCAGTGCTGCAGAGACAGGTGGGTCAGATAGGGGGTGTTCTTGAACGCCCCAGTGGGCAACTCCTGGATGTCATTCCCCCTCAGGTCAAGCTTCACCGTTATCTGGCAACAGGAGGGACGAGACAGAGGAAGACTTCCATGTGTTCTCTGTTCCACATTTCTAAAACAAACCATGACAGAAGCGCATGAATGATCTGCTTTATCGAAAAAAACACACACACACACACACACACACACACACACACACACACACACACACACACACACACACACACACACACACACACACACACACACACACACACACACACACACACACACCTCATCAACAGTTGGAACTTGAGTCATGTTCTTGTTGACGCAGGTGACGGTGAGTTGGATCTGGTCACATACGCACTGCCTCGGGCACTTGGCCGTGCGCACTCCCGGGACGCAGAGAAGCAGTACCAGCAACGACCACAGGGTGTCACTGCTCACCTGGAAATACATCTGACACGAAGAGAGGCGCTAGAACTTCACTTGACTTCAGAACATTTCTGAAATATCCACATCAGGATTGTGAATCAGGGATTTTTACGTTTTTTTTAATTTTTTTCCAAGAGACGGATCTCCCCAATTTATAGGGATTTGTATTAGATCGCCCTCCGCTGTCACCAGTAATGCCAGATTCCAGTGTTTTCACCCGCACAACAGGATTAGAACGGTTTCAAGGATTACATCACAAAAATGTCAAACTGATGATGGTGGATTAAAATAAACCTTTTACCAACAGCACTGCCATTTTCTTGTGCACACACACACACACACACACACACACACACACACACACACACACACACACACACACACACACACACACACACACACCTTTTATTTGAACTTAAAGGTATGCTGCTGAATTCAAAAAGCTTTCCAATGCCTCAGATATAACAGGAGACAGACCCTTCATTGTGGGACTGTTGCTATCTGAGAGGGGCAACACAATGTTGAACATAATTGGGAGTACAATGAATCATCCTCTGAAGAAGTAGAAAATAACAAGGTTGAAAATGAGATGCTGATAGAATGGAAACATAGCGGTCACAAACCCCCCTGTTCCAGTCAGGGAACACTGTCAGTTAAAAACATCATGGGACTGGTCCCAGGCCCAACGCTGCGCCAGATTTTCAGTTACACCAGGTCATGCCCTCAAATCTGCCTTTCAACTGTTCATACCGCAGTCAGTGGAGAGGATTATTCCTCAAACCTTGTTTTTTTTGGGTGCTTTATACAGTTTATTAATTAAAATGATGCTGTCTTATTAAAAACGAATGTAATCAATCACATATTGGTGAAATATTTGCTCATTTAGCTAAGCATATTTTTTATGCTTTGAATTTTGTGGTTGTAATGCTAATAAATTGTAATACCAAATCATCATCTTTATCATGTCTATTAAATTAAATTAACAACTTAAATTAATTTCATATAAAAAGTAATATATAATTAATTATATAATTATATATAAAATGTCATTTCATACATACAATTTTAAATAAAGCAAATAATTAATGTTTGTTTAAAACGGTTTGATTAAAAAATTGTTGGTGGTGGGGTCCGCCTTTCCCGGCAAGAAAAAAAAGCAAAAATTCGTGCACGTGCAACAAGTGAATCTGTATTTTTGAATTAACCAGTGGTGGCTAGTTGTAGTCAATAAATTGTCTATATGGATGAACATTCACAGCACCCTCAGATGGAAAACATATTCCCCATAAATCCAGGTGACCAAAAAAGAAAAGAAAAAGAGAGAGCGCTTCTCAAAGAGGGCAAAGGAAACGCAGGAACGGGTTCTGAGAAACTAGAGACGGTGGAATTTGGAATCTGGGGTTTTCGGACAAGTCCAGCCCCAGGAGATCAACACTTTAGACATACTTGGGCTGGCACTGCCGAGGCCGCGCACAAAGACGCAGTGTTTTGGTGCCGTCCGGAGCGTCTCCTGCAAAATAAACTCTGCAGGGAATGTCGGAACACATTAACCAACTGCAGCCAATGGATGCCGCATTTACACCACCAGCACTTGCTTCTCGACATCTGTGCGTAAAATCCCAATGCCATGGCATTGTGTGCGTAAACACACAAATATGGATAAAGGATACGCAGATGAATCACTTCCTTACCATTAATTCCCAATTTAATTTCCCCAGCGTTATTTCTATCCTCTCATAAGCCTCTTTAACGTGATCAGTAACTCCAAATACTAACACTAGTACCCCGGCTCCCCATCTCTGCCTTGCACATAAAAAGCAACAGCGACCAAGCATACTTACATCCGATGAGCTCTCGTCGTGGTCTGCTCGACTCCAAATTCCTTTTTGCAATACTGGCCGTAGATTCTCTCACGGTCTCCCGTCCCACTCGACTGCCCCCCGCCCCCCCCCAGAACCCACCCCACCTCCAAAACAAACTCGCTTTATCCCTTCATTCATTCGGAGCGATCGGAGCGCGTCTTTGGCCTCCGCTTCTGGAGAGTTTGGAGAGAGAGCAGCAGCAGCAGCAGCAGCAGCCGCAGCCGCAGCAGCAGCAGGAGAGCGCTTTATCGCAGTAAAACTTTTTCCACATATCAAGTTCTCTGTGTGACAAAGTGACAGGCCACGGGCCCCGTTTGATAAGATCTGAGACGATTTTTGTCTATACTAGTGAGAACGGTGAAACTATGGCCAAAACAGTAATTTTGTACATTCTCCGATGGTGCTAACATCTTGTAACTGAAATAATGTTACAGCTGAATTATTTTTCTAATTTTGCTCCGGACTCTCTGGAACATCTTGCAAGCCAGGGGTCCCCGGATCCCACGTTGAGAACCATTGCTCTAAATGATCGGTATTTACCAGACTTCCAATTCTGGAAACATCAAGCAGCGTTCATTTTCCAGAAGAAAGGTCATTACGAAAAAGAAAATTTGCAAGATCCTGTGGATTAGCAGCAACATTTATCAATGGACAACATAGTACAAATAGATGACAAGAAGAAAAAAACAAAAACATTCAATGTCATCCTGAAAATGTACACACAATCTTCCAACTATCCAACGTTATTCAGCCATTACGTAAGTTAAATTCTACATAACATCTCTAATAACGTCATTATTACCCGCCGTACCCAAATATTTGCTACACATGAAGTGTGCTGCTCGTCGAAGACGAGACCATGTATAGTGCGGTAAAGGTCAAGCAGGATGTGTTTTCAACGCTATGCTGCGGGACTCAACGAAAACACAGTAGTAATGTTCAGATTCTGCAGCCGTTTTAATATACATATTTGGCATATCGTCCGTCCCCTTGGAGCTTTTCAGTGTTATGACTGCGTTACAGTGCGAGAGACAATGGATCGTGGGGTCCATAGGGTGAGAAATGCTCATGCATGCAGCCCATTCTTGCTCACAGTCTGATGCACAGGAGCACTCTGACCTGGCTGAACCCTGCGCCCATCAGCAGTGATCACATGAGGTATTCTGCACCTTCTTTTCCCCTTTTGTTGAGTTTCACCGACATCCCTCATTTAAACAAGTGCAATTCTGAAGGGGGTGGAGGGGCAAAAAGCAAACATGGAACGTTCCTCCCTTTATCATAGGTAACACTGACAAAGTTATTCTTTTACATACACATGTTCACTTCTACCAGAGCATTGTTCGCCGTTTTTTTTTTTTTTTAGTTTTTTTTTACCCACCTCATATAAAAATAGAAGCTATAAGCACGAGTAGAAAAAATAAAAATTACAAAGGGGGAGGCTTATCCAAATAAGGGGAGGAGAATCAGGACAGACTTCTTTACATGCCATGTTCAAGTGGAAAGTCTCCCTTTCTGACAACAACAAGGAATGTCTGTCAATCCAGTGTGTGTGCGTGCTAGGGGTTTATGTATGTGTTGGAAGGGGTGGGGTGGGGGGGGTGTTGACTTGCAGGACTCAGTTCTCTGCACCACACCTCTTCTCCAGGGCTGCCAGCAGGCTCTCCTTGGCACTGTAGCAGGACTCCGGGGCCTTGCTGTTCCTAGATTCAAGATTCAAGAGGTTATTTGTCACATACATATCCTAGAGAAAGATAGAGATATAGATAGAGAGATATAGAGATAGAGATAGAGATAGAGAGACAGACAGGTCAAAGCGACGTTACAACTGCATTTCATAAATATCTGCTAAACATTCATATTTGCATCATTTTGACATAGTCACTTTACTTACAGCCTTTGACAATAAATGGAAGCGAAATGCACAATACAATAGGGCTGGGTAATATATCAATTATAGCAGGGGTTCTCAAACTATTTTCAATAAAAAGACCCCTTATATGAGAGAAAATAAACCAACAAGTTCATGTTTGTGACAAATAATCTCTTGAACTTGAAGTTGTTCATTGTAGAATATTGTAGCTGGACAAAATATCAACCACAAATCGAAAGATATGTACTATAGAGACAATTATATATGTATATTATGCAAAAATAATACAAATATATATATATTATATATAAAATATGATATCATAATAAAAAATATTATATATAAAAAATAACATATTTCTACAAATTAAATATGTTTGATTACAAAGATTTATTGTAAAGAATAATTAAAAAAATCTACCATAAATAACCTTTCACGGACCCCCTGTCTAAGTGCCACGGGCCCCTGGGGTTCCCCAGACTCAACTTTGAAAATCACTGGATATAGTGATATGAGACTACAAATAGAGACTAGAGAAAGTTGTATTTAATGCTACATCACTGTAAAGTAATTCAATTTTCCAAATTTCGTAGACGGTTCTAGACACAATAACACTTCATTAATCTCTGCAGGGAAATGCATGCGTGAGAGCAGCAAAAAACAGTACAAGTCAAGTAAGAGATACTAATTAAAATGGGATGAGAAATAATACATATGTACATTATCTATCCATCTGCTGACAGTTAAGATTAAAAAGCGCTAACCCAACCAGTGAGCCCTATATGAGCAAAGGTTATAAAGTAATAACAGTAGTTCACTAGCTGTTCTAGTCAATGCCTCAACCTCCTTGGGCATAATAGCGAAATGACTAATAATTGTTTATCAATGGTTCTTGTGTGTAAAAACTAAGCAACAATAGTCAACCTGAAAATATAATCACATTATTGTTATCAACAATACTGTGATATTTGTTTTAACTAATATTTACAGTATTTGTTACCCCAGTGGCCGACCACAGTAGAATATATTGTTATATAGTTCGGGGAACAAAACTGTTGTTATTGGATCTGCATCAGCGATTCTAAATATTTTCAACCAAGGACCCCCTTATATGAAAGAAAATAAGCCGTGGACCCCCTCACACATGACGATAAAAAAATCTGATATTAGGCCTATTTCTCACACTTGTACAAAGGTTATGTGTCACCAACCCATAATCAAGGGAAATGTATTAGAAATACATAATTTCCAGATATAGAATATAAAAAACAGTAACTGTGGTGACAAAATATCAAACACAGGTGTGTGTACATGGCAGGATTTTGAGATAATTATATACGTATATAAGCCTTTGCCTGTAATACCGCGCCCACAGTATAAATTTATGTTGCAAGATTGAATATGTAAATTTTAATTTGCCCTCACCTTATATTGCGGCTGGCAGTAGCAGATGGCCAAATGTTGCAATAATCCATCCAATAAGTAATTTCCCCAAGCGCCGCGTCATCTCTGTTTATAGTTGCTCCCATGTGCGTGCAAGTAACGTAAAGCACCATGTCGTAAAGTATTGGCTTAAAGCAGTTCTGCCGCTGATTTATTTATTCTTATTTTGCCTCTCCTGTAATTTGAGAGCCCCGACAATCGCCTTCCTGTGTTGCGCCACCTCAGAGGCTTTACCATGTGTTTTTATGTATTTTTTAAATTGTTGAATTGAATGTACAAAAACTAAGTGGGGTGTGGTGTGGGGATGGTGTGGTTTAAGCAGCCACACCTGACCTGGATCTAAGTGAGTGGGATCAGAGTGGCTGCATACCTGTTGCCCGTTGGTTGGTCTAACGAGCAACAGGTAAAACTCCCATCCCCACACACACAGGATAGGAGCCCGGGTCAGGACACACAATGACATATCCACATCACAGGAGGAAAAAATAATACAGTGAAAAATTGTATCCCACGGTATTTTGGTCGATACCATACTGGGAAATTTTATACCATTACATCCTTAATCTACACCACTAATATGGCAGGAGAGGGCCAGTCCAGTCCTGTACAGTAAAACCAGCAGAACTATACCGAAGAACAGAGAGAGCAGTTTACCTGGAGAGCAGAGTGTGCAGCAGCAGAGCCAGGTCCTGTGTGAAGTAGTCCTGCTGAACGGCGTGTTCCAGACACACAAGCTGAACCGAGACAAGTTCCACCCTTTTCACCTTCCCTTCACCCTGAAGCAAGCGGCAGAAAGCAGATTGTAAGCAATCCTTACAAGGAAGCTGTACAGCGATACGATCAAATAGTCAGTGGGTTATACAGGGTGAGAAACGGGGAGAGATGAACCCAAATGAAAATCTAAAATGTTGTTTCATCCAGTATGTTGAGACTAGCAAGCCGCTGGAACTTAGTAACGCAATGCAAGACGAGCAAACGAGTCGTTCGTAGTGAGAATGCAAAACTCAAGAGCCAACGGACTTCTGACTCTCGTCCGTTCAACGGAAGGCCTCCCTTGCTCATGTGCATTATACCAATTGAACCAAACTGAACGACTCTTTTTAATGAGCAATTCTTCAATAACAAGTCTGAAAAAGAGAGTTGAAACTTTCATCACAAGAGGATTTTTGTTTGCCTCAAATGGTTATCTCATCATCTCTGTGATGACAGGACGCAGTTCCTCTCAAGCCTTGTCATTTTGCTCTCAATTCAATGTTTGTCAATGAAATTTAATGGCAAAACTCTTTGGAGCAAAGACATTTTAAGCTACAATGAGCAGCAACGCTGGCTTCATGCATTCCTGCTGTGTAAAAATAAATTACCATGATAGGAAGCATAACACAAATAGTAGGGGGATGGTAGCTCAGGAGGTAGAGGTGGACATCTAGTAATCTAAAGGTTGCTGGTTTGATCCCAGGCCCCTCCTGCTAGCATGCTGTAGTGTCCTTGAGCAAGACACTTAACCCCTAATTGCTCCTGATGGCTGCATCCGTCGGTGTTTGAATAATTGTAAGTCGCTTTGGATAAAAGTGTCTGCTAAATGTAATGTAAAAAAAGTAGCATTTTCGGTGTTTGAATGTCAGATAAGATGCCAGATTACCTTGAGGAGTCCCATCATGACCAGCATTGCAGAGAGGAAGCAGTAGGACTGGAGGGCAGAACCAGAAAACAGAGTTTTCAGAGCTGCATCTACAGGAGACAGATTGATGTCTGCGTTGAAGTGCCATCATCAGTTTGGCCCACTGTCCTTTTTAGAAAACCTTAATCACTTTTGTTGTTGTGACAAAAAAGCAGTCAATCAACCGTACTGGAGTCTATTTTTTTTTTATTGCGTAGTGACCATGTACAGACCTAGACTCCATAGTATAAGATATTCACGATTTGTTTGTTTCAGCTGCAGTTCAAATAAGGCACGTGATGTGTTTAAAGAACAGTTTTCATTGTACTGTATATTCACTCCCGTTTCTCAAAGACCTTTTCCCAACTACGTTAACTTAAAAATAAAGACCTTATTCTAAATAAGAATGTCTATAAATACCAAGCAACAATCGCATCTATAGCCACAGGAAAGAAACATCCATCTATCTAGACATTTCATTCTGGAAAGGAACGTACTGTTATAGTAAGACTTGGCAAAATACAAATTTAAGACATTACAACCATACATTAAAATTTTGACGTTTTAAGGATGCTTGGACATCCTGTGTAAACGCCAAAGGAATGAGGAGGGCGACAGAAGGACCACAACAAAATTAAAATGGCAAATTGTGGTAGCCACTGCCAGAAGCAATATTCCGCCATTTCTACATGAATAGTAAGTTCTCCACTTTACCGATGGTTTGGAGAACGGCCGCCTTGGTCTCCGGGTCCTCGCTGTACACAGAGGAGATTTTCAGAAGGACGTCTGCAGCTCTGTCTGGGTCGGCGCCATCCACCTGAGGAGAAAGGACAAGGGGGGCTCAATTAAAAGTTTATGTCCCCCTTTTACTGACGTACACTGCATGGATTTGATTGGTTCTTCCAATAATTATTCCCAGAATCCTGTCGTGAATCTCTCCTAAACCCCATCCAAACAATACCCAATCATGTCAATCATTATATCATCTGATTTATTCGACTAAAAGGCGAGCAAATCAGCTGAACACCCACATTCACTGAATCTGGATCGTCTTGAATGTCTCACCTGCTGCTTAAGGCTTGCGCTGTTCTCTCCCAGCTGAAGGAGTTTCTCAGCAGTAGGGCAGCTGAGGAAGGATGCTACATGTGGCTGGAAGGAAGAAAAGATTTTATATTTTTTATTTATTTTTTGTGTCTTCAATACTGCTATACAGATATATTACAGCAGCATGTTATACCAGTAATATACAATATTTTATACTGTAACTGCACAATATGTACATACATTTTATGTAATTTTTATCTTTTTTATCTTGCACTGTTCTATCAACTTCTGCTGCTGTTACACCTGAATTAATGAAGTGTTATCTTAAAGTGATTTTACGTATCAATAATAGAACCAAAAACAATATGCGGTAACTGAAAAATTATTTGAAGACAGTAATAATATAATAAGTTAAAAGGGTGGTAATGTCCCACTCACCATATGAATAACTAGCTAATAATAATGATAACTAAATAATAACAATACAGCTGCAGGCAGCAATACACAGGGTCCAGTTTAGTCATTTTAGGTATGTATTACAATTTTCCCAGTTCTGTGAAAAGCAGCACAAGTTACAAAATGCAGCCATCTGCCTGTTGGCTGTAAATCACGGTTTGTCTTTGGTGACCATGATGCCCTGTGGGGCAACGATGACGGACGACTTTCTGTGGATTATTTATAGTTTTGCGTTACTACATTTTCTGATGCGAAACGATTCCATGAAACGCATTATGGACTCCGACAATTTGTATCTTACGACTTCTTTCACAACACCTCAGTCATTTCTGTAAGTAATTACCATATCATGGCTTTGATCTTTCAGACATCTCGCTGGATCTTGAACGCATCACTCACTCGTACAGTCGAGTGCATTCAACGTGTTCACGGGTTTTGTGAACTAATGTTTTTTCGTATTTTTTCATGAATCTGGCAAAGTAATGGGGACCAAAGAGATAAAATATCAATCGAACAGATCCACAGACATCTACCAGGTTAGATGGTACATAAACACACACATACATGCCTAGTTTGTAATCCCTAACCACTACAGTGTGAGGGAGTCTACACCGCACACTGGACACGGTGCCAATGCACATTCTGAATCAGAAACTGCACATTTATAGTTAATATTATGATGACATCATAAAGCGTCTTACTGTAACTCTCATCTCGTTAATTTTGTTCATGAACAGTGGCGTCTCGGTAAAGGACGACCGCTTGGATACTTGGGGTCAAATTTGGTCGGTTTTTCACTAATTTCTGCTTTGAAGTGGATCGATTTGGATGAAACTTAAACCACAAGATGTTTGTGACATACCGGTTCAAGTGACACCTCAACCACGTTCGTTACTTCCATCAGTGTTGTCTTTCAGATACTTTTAGCCCTGTTGGAGATACTTTGGCGTTCGATGACTTCACCGTGTGTGTGATTTGGGTCAAATTTGGTCGTTATTTATTTTTTTTACAAATTTCTGCTCTGTGTGTGGTTCAATTGAACCACGAGATGTTTGTGATATACCAATTCAAGTAACCGTGTTCATTACTTCTGCCATTCTTCGGTTTCAAATAGTTTTAGCTAAAAAATTTCAGAGAGTTTTCCCCAAGCAATTATCATAGAGGATAAATATAGCTGCAGGCAGCAATAAACAGGGTCCAGTTTAGTCGTGTTAGGTACAATTCGACCAATCATCGTGCACTTACATCACTGAATGTTTCTCTTCCGTCGTTCAATTTAAATATCCCTAAAGAACGGTGTTTTAACAATTAACAGTAATATTCCTGGATCATGCAGGGCAGACATAAAAGAAAGGGTCTGTTCCTCCAAAGATTCTTAGAACTTCCTGTGGTACGAACAGGCCTTTTGTGACCGATTATAGTTTTCTGGAATTTGTGATGTGAATGAGAGAGACTAGGCTTGACTTATAACTTCAGATGATGTCACAAAGCGGGTCGCTCCTGAAACTAATAAAATCGCCTTAACGTTCTTCTACTTCCGGTAAAATTACGACCGTTTTTCGCTAATTTCTATTCCAAATGTAGATCGATATTGGTAAAACTCAAAAGACAAGATGTCAGAACCATTCTGGTTCTAATGAGACCTCAACCATGTATGTGCGTAATGCGATTGTCATGTTTCAGATACTGTTAGCTCAGAAAACGGCAAGATTAAAACAGCCCTGCAGGCTGCACTCCTAACTAGGCAACTAGAATCGATGACAAGGGATTAGATTCAACTGGAGTACACTACAATAGATTAGACTACAATAGAGTACAGTAGAATACAATAGAAAAGATAAGAAAATACAAGAAAAGAATAGAGAAGGCTAGACAGGGCTCGACAGCAATGGTTGCCCTCGGCGAACAGATTGAGTCAATTGGCAACCATTTCGTGTTCTCTGTTTACTCCTTTTCGCAACCACTTTCTACCATAAAAAATAGGGACAAACCGTAAAACTTGAAATAAATACATTTGTTGCATTAGTGATATTTGAATATTGCTGTTCGGAGTATGAACCAGAACGCTGCATGTGCATTGGTGTGTATTCACAAAGGCACCAGTGAACAGCAGTAGTGCAAGGTTATTACAGTCAAATTTAAGTTCAAGTTCCCAGAGATTATTTATCACATACATATACATACGGTCATACATATATGCAGTGAAATGTCATGACACGCAGTGATTACGCAAAATAAGCTCTATAAGCTCTAAAAAGACTAAAATGTGTGTAATCTACACGAGGTGCTCATGCAGGCGGCCGCGAGGGGCGGTGCCACAATCGCGTTTCCGGAGCTATATTTATATAATAAAATTAATTGTCTGTGTTGTATTAAAATACAGGGGGGCAAACAAGTCAATTTTCAGCAAGTTTCTCTTTTTTTCCACGTCAATTTGGGTTGACTTCAGTGAATCGTCCAAACGGTTTTTTTTTGCATTATTCTTTTTTTTTTTTTTTATGTATTTACTTTTTAAATGTTATTTAATTGTATTATTATTATTTATTTACTTATTAAATCGGTCTGAGAGAACAACGCCATTCGCAATCGATTAACTAGTGGATTCATTCTCTGCTTTTACGTTAGATGTGAACACCATCCAGGTCCACTTTGGTTTGAAAGCACTCCCAAGCTTTGCTGTGTTCACAGGCTCGGAAAACTGTCATGTGTGTTGGAAGTGATGCGTAACTATAACTAGTGGATTCATAGTAGGAACCCAGAAAACCATTGGCTACCACCATAAGTATATTTCAGACCTTATTTCACCATGCATGTGTTTGCATCCCTGTAGTTAACTAAAACCAAAACTAGGTGTGTAAAAACATTTTAGCTAAAACTAAACTAACTGAAACTATATTGTGTACTTAGAAAACGAACAAAAAATTAATAAAAATATATATACAGGAAATGTTGTTTCGTTTTTGTGATTTTTCTAGTCAATTTGGTCAAATTTGTCAACAGTTACAATACAGTTACAATACAATAACCAGTTCTTATCTTTGTAGACGGACAGCATTAATAATGAGCATGGCTCAGATCTCATCTGGTGGAGAGCTACTTCTATGGAAAGATGCAGATGCAGTATCTTAATTACTGAAAATAATAGGTGATTAAAAATGGCAACCATATTTTCAGTTTCAACAACCAAAAGCTGATGCCTGGTTCCTAGCCTGGCAACTACTTTTAAAAGTTAGTGTTGAGCCCTGCTAGAAAAAACAATACTAAAATAGCCTAGAATAGATGACAATAGACTAGATTCGGCTACAACAGAATACAATACAATATATTAGACTAGAATAGAATAGACTACAACAGACCAGAATAAACTTGAAGACTACAATAGAGTAGAGTCTAACAGAATAGAGAAGATAAGAAAAGAACAAAATAGAGGGGACTAGAATAAAATAGATAATGGTAGATTTGAGTTCACCTGAAGCTGCCTCAAGGAGCTCTGAGATTTGGCTGGACGGCTATCGATACAATCCACTACGTTCTGGAATCCCTCTTCTTCCTCTGCATCTTCTTCGTCTACATCCCCATCATTTTCCTCATCCTCCTCCTCATCAGGTTCTCCCTCATCGTCACTGAAAAAAGAGGATATTTAAAATAAAACAATTAACTCATGGGATGGATGGCCTTTCGAATCCAGGCTCCAACACCTGCCTGCTCCTTGCTACAGCTGTATCATCTGGCTACAGCAACAAAATACATCCTTTAACTCTCTTACAGTCCTTCACAGACTGCCCCAGGACTACCTGAGTGACGCCAGCATGTCTGCCTTGTCCATGTTCTCCATCACTTCCCTTAAGGTGTCACAGCCGTTATCTCCAAGACAGTTTCCTGTTAAAAGGAGCAAAGACATCACCCGTCACATTCTGAAATCCAGAAAAAAATCCATCCAGAAAAAAACAAAACTTAAATTCACATATGGTGCATGGGTTTATAGATTAAAATTTCGAGTCACATACATATACATACTTTCATACGTATATGCAGTGAAATGTCAATGCAACGCAACCGGTGATTACACACAATATGTTCTAGACCAGTGGTCCCCAATCTAAGGCCCGCGGGCCGGATACGCCCCGCCTCCACATTTGGCCCGGCCCCCTGAACAATACCAGAGACGCATTATGATTTTTTTTTTCAGTCTGGCCACGTGAATCCTAGACTAGCCCCTGTCAAATAGAACGGAATAATGGCGAAAATGTTAGGTAAGAGAAAAATCGATTCAGAATGCAGGGTATTTAACCTGCAGTGGTCAAACGATTATTTTTTTTGTTTCAATGCAAAGAAAAGGCTGTTTGTCTCATCTGTCAAGCCCAACAGTCTCATTGACTTCTATGCCGCCCTCCCAAACGACACGTACCCTAACATAAAAAAACACGCAATGAAGATGTTTACTCTTTTTGGCAGCACGTATATCTGCGAGCAAACCTTTTCACACATGAAACACCTGAAAACTCAGATGAGATCAAGATTGACAGATGAACATCTGCATCAGTGCTGTGACTAGAATGGAACCTGACATTCAACTTCTCACCAGCCAGATGCAGGCCCACAGTACACACTGATGAATATACATAGGTAAGCTCACTTTTCTGACTTGAATGAGTCATTCTGAGTATAAACAAATTGAATCATAATAAAATCTACTGGGATAAAATCCATCTCCACAACCATACTGGAAGTGAAATGTATTGTGCTGTATCACTTAGTTTGGTTTCTCAGCCTGCTTGCTTTGTGGTTTTCACAGGGAAGTTGATGAGAGAGAGCTGCAAACAGCGGTGTCTACAAGCCTACTGGAACCTACAAAAGGAAGGAACAAATTAACTTTGAGACCTGAATTTGAATTTTGAACTTGAATTTTGAGACTGCTCATATGAGTCATTTGAGTAAGAGATTCTGCTCTGACAACTAAGCTAAACTTTTACCTGTTAAGATTGTGCAGGGCACAACAGAAAGTTAATGTTCAATGGACTTTTTTTTTCTGTGAAGAACCCAGAGAGGGTTATTTGGTTATTATTTATTTCACAAATAGTGTTATTATATATTTCCCGACTTTATTTTTTCTGTGAAGATCCCAGAGAGGGTTATTTGGTTATTATTTATTTCATAAATAGTGTTATTTATTTCCTGACTTTTTTCTGTGAAGATCCCAGAGAGGGTTATTTGGATATTATTTATTTCATTAATGGTGTTATTATTTATTTCCTGAATTTCTTTTCTGTGAAGATCCCGGAAAAGGTTATTAATATATGGTTATGTGTGGCTTTCTGGAAAACAATAAATGTTTACGTTTAGGCACCCCTGCGGTCGGCACAATTTTTCCTGTTACAAACTGACCCCGGCCCCGATCAGAGAAGGTAAAAGTTATGTGGCCCTCACAGGAAAAAGTTTGGGTACCCCTGTTATAGACTGAACACAATAGCTATCTACCTACTTGACTAACTAACTGATTCCTAAAACGTGATGCAGTAAGTCGAATACTATAGAATAAAATCAAATATATAGAATAAAATAAAATAAAATAAAATAAAATTAAATAAAATAAGAACTCCAAGGTAATGCAGGGTAGGTGTACAAAATAGAATAAAGGGAATAGGCTTATGTATATGGGATAGAGTTATTTATATGGGATAGGCTATTAATGTTTATCCAGATATGTGCATTAAAGTGGCATGTGAATAAAGTGAGGTAGTGTTTGTGAGATATACAGCACAGTATACAGCAGTACGGCGCAGCAATACGGTAACACCGAACAACCCAGAACAGTGGCACAGTATGCGGTACAGTATGCTACATACAGTACAGTAAGGTAGTGGAGCCTATGTGTGTGGCTCAGTGAGGACCCCTGGTGAGGTCAGCATTGACTGTTCTTATTGATAGATTATTTAATATCCACCAGTCAGTGGAGCGCCTGCGTCAACGTCAAATCGCCTCTTGCCTTTTCTGGCCAGAAAAACTGGCCTTTTTAGATGGTATAAAGAGGTGGTCTTTCATATGCCTGAACCCATCGGGAATCAGGAATTGACATTTTAGTGACTATTTAAATGGCAGAAGAATGACACGTGCCATGTCTAAATGAACTTGTAGAATGCTAAAATTGTATTTGATGAATAATCAACTGATGAACCTGCTTTTTCAGGGGGTGCCCCAGTCCTCACGTCATGTGAATTCGATCTCTGTACTTACTTTTTTTTTAAAGTTAATTCATACATTTTCATCACACGAGCAATGACAATAACGAGGGTTCGAGTGTAATGGGTAATGGCCTGTTTTTTTTGAGCAGGCAGCTCTAGGAAACTGGAGATGAATCACACAGGCTTAGGTCACTCAGGACACTAGAGTCCTTGGCCACAGTGTCCACCTGACCCAACGGTAACTGAACACAGTCATTGTTATCAACAAATGAATACACAGACAATTCAACCAACATTTTTAACACAAATATTACAAATTAACTCTGAATCCAAACTTTTCAACTGTAGGCATCTGTCTGTGTTTTTCATTTCGTACAAGTACAAAAATAAGGAAACTAAATAAATCGTAATCTTTTTCACGATCTCTGAACCCGGCACTGCATCTCAACATATTACCAGATCATATTTATGTATTACAATATGATAACAACAGTATTATGATTATTATTATTAATAATAATAATAATAATAATAATAATAATAATAATAATATTAATAATAATAATAATAATACAATAAAATCAGAATTATATTACTTGGGATAGCCATTAGGGAGTGCCAGTTGGCCACCTGCCGGGTACCACGTCTCTCAGGGTGGCTTTTAGACGTTTCTTCCAGTAGTAGTTATTGTTGTAAAAAAATTGCAATTTTGAATTTTGAATTTTTCAAAGTGCACTATTAACTAATTCTAACAAGGCAGGGATTTACAGGATATGTAGTTAGTAAAAGTGAAGGATTAAAACAGGGCTTGCATACCAGTCAAAACATTTTAACTTGAAATTGCAAACGCTCAGTAGAGACTCCATTTTACTCCTCCTACTGAGTAAAGTAGGCAACCACGACAGCCTGATAAATTTCTCACGTGGTTGCCCCCATGGAAAATAATTGCCCTCCCCTGGTCCATAGCCAACTACACCGCTCCAGAGATTAGGCCATTTATTAAAATTGTTTTCTTGTAATTGCTGTTTGATTATTTGCTTAGTTGTTTCACCCCTAGCCCGTATGAGAGCCATCAATGGGAGCCGGAGGTGGATGTGCCGTGGAACACAAAACACATTGACACGCCGTGGTGACAACTGCACAAAGAATGTTGCTGGAAGCTTTGCAGATTGTAATCCCATTCACCGCCACAGTGATACAACACAGCAGAGATCTCAGCGGCTTCAGGACAATGTGCTGCGCTTACCGTTGAGGTCCACTTTCTCCATATGAGGCTTGTCCATTACTGCCTGAGCCACCACCAGAGCGGCTGCCTCGGTGACCTCTCCGTATGACAGATTCAGTTCCTAAAGGGAGCAGTCGCGGCACTTTATTACAACCCCACCCATAAGCATCGGAGGCATTCATATGAATACAGCAGGCAAGCAGCCATGGACAGAGTTCTGCAGAGCTTCGGAGCCGACAGACCTTGAGAACTGGCAGTCCCTCTCTCATGACGGCCGATAAGGCGATGGCTCCCTCGGAACGGACCAGACAATCGCCAAAGTTGATCACCTCCACATTGCGCAAGTGTTTCAGAGCCTGGAAGATAATTCACAAAGAAAACTACTTTACTTGTTTTGAGGAAAAGAGTCAAGAGAGTTAAACAAAACATCGCCCCACAGTGAGTGTTGAACCCAGCCCGACCTGCGCCATGGCCAGTGCCCCTCTTTTAGTGAAGGTGTTGTCGTTGAGGTTGAGGAGGCGGAGGTCCGGGTTCTGCTGCATAGCTGAGGCCAAGGCTGTGATGCCCACGTAGTTGATGCCATTCTGGGGCAGGTGGAGCTCTTCCAGGCTGCCGATGAGCTAACGAGACACGCCGAAAACGGAGGGAGTAGTCAAGTAGGAAATAGACTCCGGGGACCAATTAGACTTTTTTTTTTTTTTTTAATAAATACAACAGAATTGTTGAAGATGCCAGTGATACGGAGTCCAGGGTTTGTTCTGACACCCCAAAATGAAATTCAAGGCCTTTAAAGTACTTTTTCTTTTAAAGCACAAGTTTTTTCATTTTCAGGGACCTGAAAAAAATACACAATTTTCAATGTGATACGTATTAATATTATCTTAATGTCATTATTTATATTAACATATCTATCATACACCGATCAGCCACAACATTAAAACCACTGACAGGTGAAGTGAATAACATTCACAGAAGTGCAGGATTTATTATTCATAAGTATTTACACAAAAACATTCAGTTTTTACAAAATTAAGTCCCATAGCAACCGAAAGTGACGGGCAGACCCGTACGTCTCCATTGTCGGGAGAGTGGATACACACAGGTTTTTTTGGAACAGGACGGAACGGGAGTCCCTTAACTCAGTTATGTATAAAAATGTTGTTTCATACATGTAGGAAACAAACAAAAACAAATAGATCTAAAATAAAAGACAGGCACGAGAGCTAGCGCGCACCGCTGTCTGGAGAGAAAAAAAAATGCTTTCTCCAATTCTCTGAGTTCGATTTACGTTTTTAATTTTCTGTACAATTAATAACTAACTAACAAACTAACTAAATAAGTGTAAATGGACATCGAGTTTGCAGATTGTTTGGGCAAGATATGCACATCCGCAAAGAACATGTCCTCAGCGCATTGGCAATGTACACACAGAGGAGCGCCCAGAGCGGCCAAAAGCCTAGAACCGGAGCCGGGGGTCCATGTGCCCTTTTTTTTGAGCACCTTCCCCTCACATCGTCTCTGTACGGGACTGTAGAGCGGTGAAGTGAGATCCAATCTCCAGTGGTTACTCGACAGCTCTGGTGGTTACTCCACCCCCTCTCTTCCTCTCTGCTCCAGTTTCAGAACACGGTAAATTGAACTTAAACCAAATGGTTTAAGTTCAGTTCACCGTGTTCTGAAATAATGCTCTGATTTTTCGTGGTGGATTAAAAATATATATTTTTTAAATCGTCTGTCATCAATGACAATCATGATCGATGGAGTCGATCACTGACAGACAATGTAATCGTAGTCTGCCTAAGCCTAGTTAGTACCTACCAAAAAATGAACCAGCGACAGGGTTATAAGCGCCCGTGGTCTCATTTATGCATATGGGGAGCCAAGTCTAGCCCGTCTGGTCCGATCCCACATATGAACAAGTGTAGCACAAATTGCTGAAAAAGTTAATGCTGGCTCTGGCATTCACAGTTAAACACTTGAAAATCTGAACCTTCTACCTGAAAGGCCTGAGCGAGGGCGGCAGCTCCCTCGTTCTCCAGACGATTCCTTCCAGCCACAAACACCCTGAGTCGGAGTGGAGTTCCCAGGGCCGAGGACTGTCTGTGGCACTCAGTCAGGGCTTCTGCCAGAATCTGCAAAGACCCAACAACGACAAGTATTCTCTAAATATACATACATACCAATCAGCCACAACATTAAAACCACCACTAATAACCACTAATATTGTGTAGCTGTTTTGGCCGCACGACCCCTCGTGCGGCCACTGGCCTCTGGTATCTGGTACCAGCAACAGATCAACAGATCACCAGCAACAAGTCCTTAAAGATGCAAGGTGGGGCCCCCATGGATCGGGTTTGTTGTTCCAGCACATCCCACACTCGATTGGATCGGACCCTAACACCAACCATCCACAATATGTATAAGAAAACGTCATTCCTCAGAACCAGCCCACCTTCTTGCATTGCTCCATGGTCCAGTTATGATGCTCATGTGCCCATTGTAGGCCTTTCGGCGGTGGACAGGGGTCAGCATGGGCACTCTGACCGGCCTGCAGCTACGCAGCCTCATACCCAGCAAGTTGCAATGCACTGTGTGTTCTGACACCTTTCTATCATAGCCATTAACTTTTTCAGCAATTTGTGCCGCGGTAGCTCTTTTGTGGGATTGGACCAGACAGGCTAGACTTTGCTCCCCATGTGCATTTGTGAGGCAATGGGCGCCCATGACCCTGTCGCTGGTTCATCGGTTGTTCTTCCTTGGACCACATTTGGTAGGTACTAAGCACTGCATACCGAGGACACCCCACAAGACCTGCCGTTTTGGAGAGGCTCTGACCCAGTTGTCTAGCCATCACAATTTGGCCTTTGTCCAAGTTGCCTTACGCTTGCCCATTTTTCCTGCTTCCAACACATCAACTTTGAGAACTGACTGTTCACTTGCTGCCTAATATATCCCACCCCTTGACAGGTGTCGTTGAAACGAGATGAGTAATGTTATTCATTTCACTTGTGTCAGTGGTTTTAATGTTGTGGCTGATCTGTGTATATAACTTTAAACATTAGGCCTTAGAGAGCTCACCTTGCCCCCGCCGATGCCCATGCCGCAGTTGTTAAGCCTAAGCTCCCTCAGCGAGTGACAGGAGGAGCTCTTGAGCAGCTGCTCTATGCCCTTCACGCCGTCCGGGCCGAAGGCGTTGTCGCTCAGGTCCAGCTCCATCAGCCGGGCCCCCGCAGTCGTTAATGCATTGCCCAGTGACCTCTGATGAATATCAGGAGACAAGCAGAGGAACACTGTGCTTTAGCCTGAGGGAATAAGATCCATCATTTCATTAAAGGCCAAGATCGCTCACCAGTGCTGTTGGTATTTCAGAACGCAGCCTTCCGGTAAACATGTCACTCCAGTGGCATCTCTGACATGAGGAGGAAACACAAAGTTAATTTCCACTGAAATGGAATTGATAGGCTCAAGAGTCTAATGCAGACTAGAACAAGCGTTCCTCAAAACGTCAGAAACATGTAGAACTGTGCTTATTATTATGGCCAAGTAAAAACGATGCATGACTCGCAGACCATTTGTTTCAAGCGAACAACAATGACTTGGGAGTTGAGAGCAACTACAATCAAAAGAGGGGGGAGCGAGTGACTCTTCAACACACAAACTGAAAATAATTAACTCTCGTTGATTTTTCAGGAAGTCCTCCACTGCTCACCGTGCATTAAACCAACTGAAACTAATGAACAAAGAGTCGGAAAATCGAATGACTCGTTTTATCGAGTGACTCATCAAGAACCGAATCTCAAAAAACAGTCGAACCTTTCAATCAGTACAAATTGTCCTCACGCTCAGAGTGAAACTTGTTCTGCTGGAGCTGCTATTCTGTCTGGAATAGATGCATCTGTTAATTATTGCAGCCTTGCAATTTTGATCTCGCAACACAAAAGCTAATTTCCTTTATTTATCAGGGTTCATTCTGAAATAAAAAAAATGAAATTCAAGGACTTAAGTACTTTTAAAGCACTATATTTTTTTCCTTTTTCAAGAACTTCGCGCAAAACAAATAATACATTCTCATTGTGATCTTTGTTCATTAAAATATAAAATAATCATGATCTCATTGTGTATTATTTATATGAGTATAATATCTATTATATATCTATACATATATATATCTCATTGTCATCTACTATTAGGGCTGTACTGATTCTGAATTTTGTCAGTCGAATCGGATTCGGCTAGTCCAGCGATTCCCAACCAAGGGTATTGCAAGTGGGCTGCCGAATCATGGGCAAAACACATAGATTTTATGGAAAAAATAAATACAAAATTATTAATTACCAAAATGTTTTTAAAACATAAAAAAAAAATATATATATATCATTCATGGTATTTTTTCTTTTAAACCTTCAGAAATGCATCATCACTGAGAGATGGGAACTTATGTTAGGGCGTACTATGTCCAAGCCGGACCATGATCAACGTGCACCTGTACATTTTTGAACTTGCAGTGAAAATCAAAATGGATAGTTGGCTAGCATCAGACACACTGAAAAGGAAAGAAGCCATTGGTACATCATCCACAAGTGAAATCCCGGCAGGACAGTCCCGCCTGTCAAACGAAAGAGAAAGGTTTGGAGAGAGTATCGCGCTGACCATTTATCATTAGGATTTTTTTGACAGGCGTGGAAGACGAACCATTGTGCATGGTGTGTTCCAAGATTTTATCAAACTAAGCTTTGAAGCCATGTAAACTGCGCCGTCACCTCAAGACAAAACACTAACAAGACATGACCAAGCCGCTTGATTTTTTCGATAATTCAAATTCAGTATCAGTATCAGGACAAGAAGAAACTCATTGAAACGTCATGTACGGGCACCGAGAACACAAAGGCAGCGGAAGCGTCCTATCAGGTTGCCCGACTCATAGCCAAGGCTGGTAAGCTGCGTATAATCGGGGAGAATTTAATTCTTCCTGCCACAAAAGTGATCGTAGGGGGTGATGTTGGGAGAGAAGGCGTGCAAGCCAATCAACCTCATCTCATTGTCTGAAAACTCAGTCAGACGCAGGATTGACAAGATGGCAGAGAATGTGTCAGAACAGTTGATAACGACCGTATGAGAGCCTTTTTTATGCCCTCCAGCTGAATGAATCGACAGACATCACAAATCTGTCAAACCTGCTTGCCTATGTAAGGTATGAAAACAATGGAGAGATAAAAGAAGAGTTTCTGTTTTGCAAATCTTTACCAATGTGTTCAACTGCTGAGGTCATTTTTGACATTCTGAACATGTTCATAGTTTTTAAATGGGATTGATTGGTCCAAATGTGTGGGAGTGAGCACTGATGGGGCCCCTGCAATGCTGGACCAGCACAGTAGAGTCATCACCCGGGTAAAATCTGTGGCTCCACTCGTAGCATCTATCCACTGCAGTATACACAGAGCAGTGCTGGCTGTAAAGAAAATGCTGCAGATCTAAAGACTGTTCTAGATGAGGCGGTCAGAGTCAACTTCATCAAAAGCCGCCCACTGCAATCACCTTCATTTCCGGTTTTATGTGACGAGATGGGCAGTGACCATAAGCAGCTTTTAATTACCCACCGAAGTCCGGTGGCTCTCAAGGGGCACGGTATTGATGCAACTTTTTGCATTGCGTGATGAGGTGAGGGTATTTTTTCTCGACACAAAGTTTGAACTCGCACATCGCGTCAGTGCTTTTGAGGGGCTGGCTAAATTGGGATACCTGGCCGAAATTTTCAGCCACTTAAATGGACTCAACCTCAGTCTCCAAGGGAATGCAGTGACCACGTTCAATGTCAAGAATAAAATAGAAGCGACCATAAAAAACAATTAATACGTGGGCCAGGCGAGTCGACCAGTCAAACTTTGAATCTGTCGGATATTTTTTTTGGTTTTACAAAGGAAGAAATGCGGCTTCCCGTCACCGTGATCAATCATGTCGAAGAGCACCTGCATATTTTGAGGACCAATCTGCGCGAATACTTCCCCATCCAAGATGTGTAGTGCAGCTGGATCGAAAACCCCCTCGCAGGCCTGAGCGCAAAAGAGAAGGACAATCTTGTGGATCTCTCCTGCGACAGCGCATTGAAACTGGCTTTCTCAAAGAAGTACCTGACAACCTTTTGGCTTCATGTTGCTTCTGAGCATCCCGATCTGTCCAACAGAGCTGTGCGATTTCTGATGCCCTTCCAGAAAACATATCTCTGTGACACTGGCTTTTCAGTGCTTGTGGCATTGAAGACGAAATACAGGAATAAACCGAATGTTAAGCTAGATCTTCAGCTGAGACTGTCGTCCCTTAAGCCAGACATCAAGCATTTGGTGTCTTCCATGCAACAACAGCCTTCTCATGAGGTGAGTTAAAATGTACGTGCTCCTGTTATTGTTAGTTTTATCAGCACTGGTGTGAGTCATTAGGCTACATTCAAAACATTTCTTCAGACAGCGCTTACTAAATACCGTTACGTGAAAGTTATATACACTACTCCCAAAAAGTTAGGGATATTCGGCTTTCGGGTGAAATTTCAGGATGAACCCAAAATGCACTATAACCTTTACAGGTGAACTCAATTTGACCTTCTCTAAACTTTTGAATGCACATGTCCAACTGTTCAATGTTTCAGTACTTTTTGCACAACTTGCTGTTCTCTAAAAAGGAGCTGAAGTGCAAAATTCACAACAGGTGTTTGATCCATGAATCGACCAATACATTTCCTGGTTCAATTAGAATTGGTATTTAAACAGTTCTCTTCATCATGCTGTTCACATTTTGACATCATGAGACCAAGACGACACCTAACAATTGATCAACAGTACCTCGCCATTGTGAAGCTTCAAACAGGATGTTCTCAGAGGGAAGTGGCCACTGAGCTTAGAGTGTCACAGAGTGTCATCAGCAGGTTGCAACAGAGATGCAGAGACTGGAAGAGTCACAGAAAGGCATAGAAGTGGACGTCCTTTGGCCACATCCCACACGACCATTGTGAACAGCATGAGACGTCGTTGTCAAGCTGTAATTGATGCTCAAGGGCACATGACAAGTTATTGAGACATTGACATTTTTTGTTGTGGTATTCCCACCACTGTTATTGGCTTTTGTTTCAATCAATTGTTTGAGATGAGGAAATCACCATTACATGCTTTTACTTAAATGCTCAACTTTCATGATATAATATCACTGTAGCGTGAACTTTTTACATTTTCCATAAATTTCACCCGAAAGCCAAATATCCCTAACTTTTTGTGAATAGTGTAGCTATAAGGTTATTTTTAACCCACCTCTTTTTTGTTTTCCCACTACTGCACTGTATGTATGACAATGCATATGATTGTTAAAATATACGTCCTCTGAGAACGCACTGTTTGGCTCGTATTACTTATGTTCTGAATGCGGCCACAAACACTTTTGAGATTTTGAAGTGGACCGTGAGTCCGAAAAGTTTGGGAACGCTGGGCTAGTCATGCAAATATTCGTGCACCAATGATCGCCGCGCCAAAACAGTATGTTTTTATTTCAGATGTAGGTTATTTAATTTTACCTCTGCTTATGAAACAAAACAAGTGCTTATGGAACGGTATGGAACAAAACCGTGCGTAATGGGGACAATTTCTACGCGACTCTCCCCCCAATCACCCCCCCGATGCGTTATGCACAGAAAATAATCTTAGCAAGTCTACAAGTCGTGCCCCGTCCCCACGCTGTCTTGAGTTGTTATATTTAGAGGAACGGGGCACAGCGATCGGAGCGCAAGGAGAGCCGTGTTCATGTCCAGATGTGGGCGATTAACACATAAAAATATATTTATGATTCACCTTATTTATGATTCCCCATTTAAATGTTATCCCTGTGCATTTTGTAAGCTTATATAGGTTTCATCCTGTTATTGTAATGCACACTGACTGGGAAACAAACAAACAAATAAATACTGCTCCACTTGGAAAAATCTAGAGCTGCTTTCACACATGACCTCCAGACAATGTCCGGATAATCAAGTGCGGACATTGTCCCAAGTTGCCATTTCACACATGTAGCACACAACTGGAGACTGTCCGTGTCAGACGCGTTTACACTACCTTGAAATACTCCATTTGGTTTCGACGAGGGGCGGAGCCTGGATAGAGCGTGCAGGAGGCAGGACGTGACGCAATGATGCCGCAGAGTTTAAGCACACCAAAGATGGCGGACAAACCTCCCTACCGACTTATAATTTTTTGGCATTGATACTTCATGTATTTGGACCTAATATACAAACCCCTATTTCAATGAAGTTGGGACGTTGTGTGAAATATAAATAAAAACAAAATACAATGATTTGCAAATCCTTTTCAACCTATATTCAATTGAATACTCTACAATATCAAGATATTTAATGTTCAAACTGATAAATGTTAGGTTTTTTGCAAATATACACTCATTTTGAATTCGATGCCTGCAACACATTCCAAAAAAGCTAGGAGACAGGGGACAATGGGAAACAGATCTGGAATGCAGGCAGGCCAGTCTAGTACCCGCAGTCTTTTACTACGAAGTCATACTGTTGTAACACATGCAGAATGTGGCTTGGCATTGTCTTGCTGAAATAAGCAGGGACCTCCCTGAAAAAGACATTGCTTGCGTGGCAGCATATGTTGCTCCAAAACCTGTATGTACCTTTCAGCATTAATGGTGCCTTCACAGATGTGCAAGTTAGCCATGCCCTGGGCACTAACACACCCCATACCATCACAGATGCTGGCTTTTGAACTTTGCGCTGATAACAATCCGGATGGTCCTTTTCCTCTTTGGCTCGGAGGACAGGACGTCCATGATTTCCATAAACTATTTGAAATGTGGACTCGTCAGACCACAGCACACTTTTCCACTTTGCGTCAGTCCATCTCAGATGAGCTCGGGCCCAGAGAAGCCGGCGGCGTTTCTGGGTGTTCTTTTCGCTTTGCATGGTAGAGTTTTAATTTGCACTTGTAGATGTAGCGACAAACTGTTAACTGACAATGGTTTGTTCCTGAGCCCAAGTGGTAATATCCTCTACAGAATGATGTCGGTTATTAATGCAGTGCCGCCTGAGGGACCAAAGGTCACGGGCATTCAATGTTGGTTTTCGGCCTTGCCGCTTACATGCAGAAATTTCTCCAGATTCTCTGAATCTTCTGATATTATGGACTGTTAGATGATGAAATCCCTAAATTCCGTGCAACTGTACATTGAGAAACATTGTTCTTAAACTGTTGGACTATTTGCTCACACAGTTGTTCACAAAGTGGCAAACCTCACCCCTTGCTTGCTTGTGAACAACTGAGCCTTTCGGGGAGGCTCCTTTTATACTCAATCATGACACTCACCTGTTTCCAATTAACCTGTTCACCCATGGAATGTTCCAAACAGGTGTTTTTTGAGCATTTCTCAACTTTCCAAGTCTTTTGTTGCCCCTGTCCCAGCTTTTTCGGAACATGTTGCAGGCATCAAATTCAAAATTAGTAAATATTTGCAAAAAAACCCCAATAAAGTTTATCAGTTTGAACATTAAATATCTTGTCTTTGTAGTGTATTCAATTGAATATAGGTTGAAAAGGATTTGCAAATCATTGTATTCTGTTTTTATTTACGTTTTACACAACGTCCCAACTTCATTGGAATTGGGGTTTGTGAAATAAAAGAGTGGAAAGAAATATAATGGAAAGCAGGAGTACGAAGCAGCCACAATCTGTGCAGGAAGATCCACAGAAAGGTAAATCACTGCCTCATGGTAGAGAAGTCATCAACACGCAACAGGCAAACTTGCTCACTGTGAATTCTACGGACAATTACCTGCTCTGTTCACACATACCGTTCAATCGGACATTACACAGACTTTGTACTAGGGTACTGGCTGGGTAAAGTCCAGGTAATGTCCGGTCCAAATGACTTGTATTATCGCGTTCACACATACATACAGCCCCTCCGGAAAACACCCGGATAATTTTAGGGTTGCAGTGCATGTGTGAAAGCAGCTTCAGCCGAGCGACGCGTTTCCGACTGATCATTCGACTTGTCGACTTTCAGGGGGCAGCCCTATCGACTATTATAAGTGTCTATTTCCAACCATGCTGGATTCAATTTCCATTTCCCCGGCATCATCTATAGTATGTTGTAAAAGCGATTCTGGACAAATTGTAATACATTACGATTTGAATAACAAAACCAGGGGGAATATGACAGGTTTTCAATTATCAAGTTTTTTCCTCCAAGGACTTTACCAAGCACTTGAGCACAAACAGGGCTATTTTCAATGTATTCCAGTACTTACATTTCTGAGGATGAAATTCAAGCACTTCAAGCACCTCAAGAACCCGGTGTGAACCCCGATTTGTGTATTCTTTCAGTGGAATGTGAAACATTTTCACAGCACACCTGGCAAGCTCTCACAACTCACTAGTGTGTGCGGTTGAAAAAAACAACTGGATCGGGAAAACATTGAATGATGAGCACCTGAAGCTGATCTTTGTTCTCGAGGGCCCTGGCGACAGCTTGTGCCGCCTCCACCCCAAAGGTGTTCCCCTCCAAGCGCAAGGCTCTGAGGCCCTGGTACTGCTCAATCTCACGCACCAACTCCTCCACTGAAAACACAGGGGACAAGATTTCAGGGATAGGGTCTGAAGATAATTGAGACTAAGCAAGCAAGCAAGCAAGTTTATCTGTATAGCACATTTCATACACAATTCAATTTAACATGCTTTACATAAGGCATAAAAGACAGTATATAAGGGCTTCTGTTTTTGACATAGCTGAGGGAGGCCGTTCTCTGAAGCTTCTCTACTGAACCTTCTCTACTGTAAGACTTTCTAAGACATTTTAATGTCACAGTTTAACAAAATGCCAATTATTCAGTTCTGTGTTCCACAATGGAAGATGAAACTGCGGTTAAAGTCATTCTCCAGGTAAAGACACTCTTTGTGATTCAGTTGCGTTGAGCCCTGAATCCCCGCCCCCCCACTGGCTCGCCGTTCATTCAAAGTTTAATATACACATGTCGCGTGTCTAACTTTCACCAAATTCGCAAGTGCAAAGTAGATCAGGTGAAGGGTTATCGAGATAATTGAAGGACATACATACAGCTGTATGGTATAGATAGATACAATTTCTGTGAATTTGAAGCTGCACTTTTTGATTAACATTTTTATTCCTATCCAGTCTATCAGTGGTGCTTTAATATTATTCAGTTTGTGATGATACTGAGCTACATAGGCCATATTTTAAAGATTCATCATCTCACTGAAGACCAAAATTGACCACGTGATTTGCCATGTGTCTGTTGCCATTTTAGAAATGGCAATGGTTTATATCACTAATATTTAGGAGAACAGAGGGTATTGGAGACAGATGATCCGTTGTGGCGACCCCTAACGGGAGCAGCCGAAAGAAGAAGGTGATTTAGGAGAGCAACGACCTGCCAATCTTGCGAAAATATTTTGAGTACCACGATAGTGTAACAGGGAGTCTCCGCGGCGTTTGAGTCACTGCAGCTAAATGACTCCAGTTATTTAAAGGCTAATCACAACATATGCGACATACTACGGCTAACTTTATACAGTTCACAAATTCATCTCATGAAGATATACAACTTGAAATGCATCATCTCGTAAAGTTACTGAACATATATACCAACTATAGATGCACTGATTGCAATTTTCTTAGCCAATTCAGATTCTGATTTTTAAGTCCGACCTGCTGATCCTGATTTTGGCCGATGCCGATTGATATTCTATTATATGTTCATAATAAAACATTGACTTTTAAATATATTTTACATTGTCGTCCGGTCATTTTGAGTTTATGTCTGCGATCTCTGAATTTTTTATTTTTATTTTATTTTTTTAATCATTTGGTCTAATTTGGTATATCTGCTGCACGTCACTGACAAATACATCACGTGATCTCATCACACTCATGTGACAGGACAGTTGCACATACAGACTACCAATTTTCAGTTATCACAATAGTGAGATTGCTGATTTTGACACTGTGTTTTTATTATTGTACATTATTCACTATGGAACAATAATAGAACACAAAACTCAACATGAAAGAATATGGGACTGTCACTAAGTTTCAGTATAATTCGACCTGTACCTCTCACTGAGTTTTAGTAGAACACAACATATAACTAACATGGAAATGTCCAGTTCAAAATTCAAATTAAAGTCTCTTTCACTTTTAAGTGGAAATGTACATTTCTTTTATCCAAGTACTCCTCACTAGCGACCAAGTTCCGTTCCTACGACCAAATCGTTAAGCAAATTGGTCGATAAGCGAGGACTCGCCCCCTTAGCGTTATTTCAGTCTTGGAGATTGTGAACGCTAGTGTAATGAATACTGACAGACTGCGGGAACGACACTGAGACTGAGAACAGTGATTTGAGATGAGATGCTTGATGCTGAGACGAGTGCATGCAGCATACAATACAGACTGGTTGGAGAGCTGGTCGGAAGTCCGAACGGTTGTCAAACAGGTAGGCCGTTAAGTGAGGAGCACCTGAATGTATATGGTACTTGCCATTCCAAAATAAACTGCAATCATTGCAAAAAAAAAAGTAATAATAATAAATGACCGGCTCTTCTCACATTGTTCACTGGAGGTCTTCCTTTGCTCACCGTGCATTAAACCTGCTGAATCAAATTGAACGACTCGTTTTACTGAGTGACTCGTCAAGAACTGAGTCACAAAAGAGTCAAACCTTTCATCGTGAGTGGAGTTTGTGAACTAAGAACAACCAGAGCTCCGCTGCAGTGACTGCGATATATACGCAGTCTACACAATTTAGAATCTCAGGCGATAAAATATTTATTCAATCTTCGTTTACCTTGAAGTACCTCCAAATAGCTGACATTTTCTTCTTTCGCTCTGTTTTTGAGCCTCAACTATGTAACTACGTTACATTATGTTGGTATCGGGTTTGAGTATCGGAGCATTGTTACGAGTACATGAGCATGTATCGGGCGTGTAAATTTAACCTGCGCAGAAACTGACACTGTTTGGCCAGTCACCTGTCAATGTTTTGTATTGATTGTTTTCCGTAATTTAAATTACAGTAAAATATTTTTTTGCGTAGTTTCAGCTGGCATTTCGCACCTGTGTATTATGACCAAGAATTGCATGGTTGGTACATAAAATGCATGCAGGTTGGCAGGTCTGCAAATATGAGAAGTGAGAAAATTGTGCCTCGATGTAGGATTTCTATTACAGTTTAGTATACGGATGGCAACAAAAAGGGTAAACTGGTATATGGACCACAAGGTAAATCAATAACTTATGATAACTATATACTTTTCCAAATCTTATAATCATCTTCAAAAGCAGCATCATAATTGTCAGTGGAGGGTGGAGTATAATATGATATTAAAAAATGGAAAACCGCAAAGTACCACAAACAGTATATCAATAAAGAGCATATCCATTACTCATGCTACAACATCCTCCTCCTCCTCTTCATAATAATAATTATATTTATCATAACCTTGTTGTGCCTAGGGTGAGGGGCCGATTTGGGACAGGGGGTCACCCAGCCTACAAGGGACTCCCAAATAAACAAACCGATTCGGGACTCTTAACCCAACTCAGTAAATCCGAAACTCAGTAGGGACTGTTACCACACACCTGAAAATGACGCATCAATCTAAAAACAAACAAAGCCACAACAACGAAATATAGCTCCATCATTAGCTGTTCATTTTCCCACCATCTCACCAGACTGCACGGTGTCCAGCTTGAGTCCTCTGCCTTTGTAACTCAGCTCTCCATCCCCAACGTGGGTCGCGGACAGGGCTTCGGCCAGTCGTGCGATGTCGTCCGCGGCCATGGCGCTCCTATGGCGACCCCGAGTCACAGAGCAGAGGGGTAGATTGAAAAGCTGCGTGCTGTGGGCGCTTGAACACGAAAAGATTTGGCTCGATAACTGAAATGGCAGATGTCTATATTTCATTAGCTGCTGATAATAATAATAATTACAACAACAACAACAATAATAATAATAATAATGCGGTTGCCCAACTGCTAGCTAAACTAACCGCGCAACACGTGAGAGTTGGCGTCGGCATTATTCGGTCACGTTCACCACTCGTCCATTCGGGCACTAAAACAAGTGTCAAATAGTCGACAACGACGTAAGTTCACCTCCAAAGGGTCAATTATCCGCTGCCGGCTCGCAGTTACTGTCACGCAGCTCCCCCGCGGGCGGCGGGAAGAAAATGACGTCACGCCTTGGCGCGCCGGTTGACCGAAAGGTGTGACGTCACGGCTCCCGTCCTTCTACTTGGATTTTACAAGTTCCGATGACGTTTCCACGTTCTGTCGGCGCCACCCGACGGAGTGGAGTTCACAACGCACACAAACCTATTCATGTGAACCAGTTTGGAATTTAAATCATGACCAATATATTTTGTGCAGCTGTATGACTCACATCCATTACTGAAAGGCGATAGGTGGGAGGGATAGAGATTTGCTTCAGGGTTAAATTTGAGTACATTTATAAAATAGCGGTTTTGTTTTTTTAAATAACATTTCAAATCGTTTGGCAGCCCAAGTGAAAATAATTGCAATGCAAAAAGATGGAGCAAAACGTGTGCAGAACTGCGCAGCTGATGTTCCGAATCATTTCCGACGTTTCCTCGAACATCTTTATACACGTGCTGGACTTGGGCAACACTCCCAGGCCTTTAAATCGGTGAAAATTGAACCAAACATCTTACAATATGAAATAAACCTCAAAATGCACCTTTTGTCGTGTTACCCGCTCCCCGCATATTCTCCACTAAATATTTCACTTCTCATGGATGTTTTTAGTGAAATAGTTGCTAACAATCAACTTTGGGGGAAATAATAATAACTAATGATAATACGTTTATGAATAATTAATTACATTTTACTAAATAAAAGAATATATGTTACTTACAGATGTAAACATACTGTACATTCGATCTTCATTTCATTGTATTGCCCTCCACTGTTTGTTATGGTATGTTATCATATCTTATCTTACAGAGCGACACTGACCAGTGCAACGATTAATTCGATGACTGTGTTACAGCTGCACGTGGCCAAGGAATGGAAACCCGTCCACAGGCTGAATGAAATACAATGTACTTACAATATACGTATATTGTATGTACATACAATATATGTATATAGATGCATACATGTATGAAATATATTGGATATTCTGGTATTTCGGTTTTCTTCGTTCCCGCGACGCTCCTCATCTCAACCACCAGGGGGGCGACAGGTCGCGTTCTCTGAACATACAAATGCAGAGCGGGCGCTCTAGCGCCCCCCGGTGTCCACACACTCCATCGAAACTTGTTGAGATAGTTCGCTGAAGAGACGCGCTAGCTAGGCAGTTAGCCGGCTAACGAGAGTCCGCTTGCAGCATCCTGCTCCGGCCAAATATTCATGTTAGGGACAGCAAAGCTACAGTAATGCACCCGACCAGCGGTTGATATATAGCTGAGTGTTGGGACGAGCACGACCACCGTCTGTCTGTGAAGTTATATTTCATTTGAAAAAGCAAACTACTCGGTGAGTTACGGGGCAGGGGCTCCGTCTACTGCCTGGCGCTAGCACCGCTAGTTTAGCTTGTTTAGTTTATTCAACGGCACTATCCGTGTACCAACCGAAAGGTCACTTCTTCGCGTGTAAGACAGTCCTTCAAGCTCAACACCCTTTTCTCCACAGGCACCAACACACAGATGCATACATAGCATTAGCTAGCTTAGCATTGCCTATCATGACCATGTCAGCCCATTTACACACGAGTTATTATTTCACCATAACACACACACACATACACACACACACACACACACACACTGGGAAAACCACTCGGTAGCCGCAAAATAATCAGAAAATCTGTCGTTTTCGTCAAGCTCGGGGTAGATCTTAGGTGATGTACGACAATGTATTTAGGAACATTATAGCTTCAGATCATTGCTGATCGTCATCATGAGTTTTCCTCCGGGTCTGGGTAGTTTATTTGGAGGCCTGCTCTGGAATGTTATGTGCGAACATCCGTTGCCTAAACCTAGATAAACATAAAAAAGTTGTTGAACCAACAAAGCGTGTGTCGTTGCGCCCAATGCACAACTTTTTTTCTCCCTCCTCAGGCCATGGATTCTGAAAGACTAAAACGAAGAGAAGAGATCCAGAAAGCAATGGGCTTTATCCAGTAAGCGATAACACTGCGGTTGATTACTAGTACCTTAAATGGTGTGTGTGTGTGTGTGTGTGTGTGTGTGTGTGTGTGTGTGTGTGTGTGTGTGTGTGGGTGTGTGTGTGTGTGTGTGTGTGTGTAAAGAAAACAAGATGCTCTAGATTTGTAATTCTGTCTTCGCAGGTCTTCATTGCCTTTCCCGGAACCGGAGAGTTATGAGGTAATGGGAACTCATCAGTTAACTTCATAAAAAAAACTAAAAAAACATTGCAATGATAAAATCCAAGCTGTGGCATTGGCATTTATCTCCACCATCATCCCTTTTTCATCTCACACACACACACACACACACACACACACACACACACACACACACACACACACACACACACACACACACACTCTCTCTCTCTCACCTTGGCCTCCCTCCCTCAGGTTTTCTTGACCCAGTTGGTGTGTAACTTACTGGATGAGGGCAACACGGCGTTCCGTGACGGCGAGTGGCACCAGGCGGTGCAGCACTACTGCGAGGGCGTCAGCGTGGCCCGCTACGCCCAGGCGGAGGCCCTGGTCATCCCCCCCGAGCTGCTGGAGAGCCTCTACGTCAACAGGGCCGCAGCGCACTACCACGCGGTGAGAGCGCGTCAAACTCTGTGAAATGACTCAAAAAAATTTTTGTTTGTTTTTATATATTGTATAAGACAAACTAGTCATTTTTAAAAGTTACTAGGGCTTTTTGCTATTCAGACAGTTAATAGTAACTCTTTAGTTTTACTAGTCTAAATGAATTAGGGACTCGTACTTATTTATTTGCTACCAGTGAGTAACATTTTGGACAATTTAGTCATTGTGTGCTATAGGGCTCCATGTTTGAGATATACAGTGGTACTTTGACTTATGAGTTTAATTCGTTCCGTGACAGAGCTCGTAATTCAATCTGCTTATATAGCAAATCAATTTTCCGCATTAAAATTAATTGAAATGCCATTAATCCATTCCAGCCCCCCAAAAAACACCCCAATTTTTTTTATGTGTTTTTAAATGAGAAAAATGTATTTATAAATAACAAATATTGTATAAAAACATAATCAAACATAATAAAAGAGAATGTGTAGATCATTTTTGCCTTCTCGCAGATGATACCCTCCGTCACGCTATCTCCTGCGAGCTGCTTCTCCGTCAACCACACCAATAGCAGATTCTCCATCTTTTCATGGACAGCGGTCCGCAGCTTAGACATTATTTTAACGCCCTTGGCTGGCGTAATACCCTTTATCGTCTCCTTCTGCTTCAGTATGGTACATGTCATCGAAGTACTACGCTCGTACTGCCTCGCCAATTCCATCACATGCACACCTCGCTCATGTTTTTCTATTATTTTGCACTTTAAGTCAATGGACATCAGCCGCTTCTTCTACTCAGTACTTACTTTTTTCGGACGTATGGTGCGAAGAAAAAAATTGTCAAAATAACTGCACAAAAAGCACAAAACGCGAGCACAAAACACAAAAGAGATGCTTCCACGCTCAGGTAACCACGTGAAGTGAAGGAGTGAGACGCGGGATGCTGGCCGGATTCGCTCGCCACGCCCACCAGCCGCGGTGTACCTGAAGCTCGCTCCTCGTAACTCAAATTTTTGCTCGCAAATCAATACAAAAAAACGACAGAACGACGGCTTGTAACTTGGAAAACTCTTATGTTAGTGCCATCGTAAATCAAGGTAGCACTGTAGTATAGTATCTATTCACATTGTTTCTAGTATCTATTTCAATTTTACTAGTCAATATTAATTTAGTACTAGTACTCATCTTGTAGTATTCATTCAGTCTTTGGTACTAGTATTCATTAGTACCTTTTCTTGCTGTTACTAGTAACATTTTTTATTTTTTCAATATTAAAGGGCAAAATATATTTATATTAGTTATGAAAGTCTTTTTCTATTTATTCTTTCTGTATCAGGTGGAATTGACAACTCACCTGAAATTTTGTCCTTAGTCCTAAATATATTTGCAATTTGATACTGAGCTCTAAGCTCTCTCTCTCTCTCTCTCGCTCTCTCTCGCTCGCTCTCGCTCTCGCTCTCGCTCTCTCTCTCTGTGTGTGTCACAGAGGGAGTACGAGCATGGCGTGCAGGACTGTGACAACGCGCTGTGCGTGTCTGAGGGTAGCCGCCGAGCTCTGTACCGCCGGGCGCTCTGCCTCCGGGAGCTGGGTCGGCTCAGAGAGGCCTACGAGTGCGGAACTCGGTGCCTGCTCACTGCCCCACACGTGAGTTTCCCACGTTAAGTTCCTTTGTTTAAGCGGCCCTCACAATCATGACATTTTATTTGCCGATTTATTGTCATACAAATCGGCACTATCATAGTATAAGCCTATAATAGGGTAGTAAGTAACACACATGCACCGTGGAAGAAAAGTCATGAATATTGGAACATAGAAATTTGGGTAGACATTGAATTAGCCCAAACCCAACTGATGAAAATGCACCAAATTCTTTGTAAATTTCAAGGTGTATATTTACTATTTAGCATTAGGTTTATTGTACATTGCCACATTTTTACTGTTCTTTGTTTATCTTTAGGTTCGATTTTCTGGTTTGTTAGGTTTATTTCATTATCTTATTTGGTTAATGTACATGACAAATGTGTATATCTGTGTGTTATCTATCCATCTTGTAGTTAGTGTTTAGGTTTATGTACATTTGCAATTTTTTTGTAGTTTATTTTGAGGTGATTTTATAGTTTTTACTTTTTAGGTTAATGTTCCTTGTTTATCATTCTGTTTATTGTATATTGCTGTATAATATAATTATCTATCTATCTATCTATCTATCTATCTATCTATCTATCTATCTATGTAAATTAAGATTATATTAAGTGTGAAGTTTCTAACATTGGCTTAAAATATCCACAACAATTTGAAGGGAACATAGTGATTGTGGAATGTTAACAGTTTGACAAAAAAATTGCAATTCAGGAAAGTTTTTTACCAGTTATTTTCTGGTCTCTCTCTCTCCCCCCCTCCTCCAACTCCTCCAGGACCGGCAGGTGAGCGACCTGGCCCAGGAACTGGCCAATAAACTGGGCCTGAAGGTTCGCAAGGCATACATCAGTCCCCAGGTCGAGGCTGCCGGAGGGGAGGGCCACGGCGAGGTTCCCCCACCCACTGGAGAGGTCGGTGTTGTTTACCACCAGAGTCTGTCTATGCAAGGTGGAACGACTTTGCATTCCTAATATGAGATTCTTCTTCCTCCCCCCCCAGACTTCCTCCAACGGCTCTTTAACTGACATGGGAACAGGTACGGTGTTGCTTTTAAGGCCTCCCGCCAGTGTTTCTTACTTTTTATTGCATTTTTCAGTTAGTGTATTTCTATGGCACTCGCTACTCCCAACACATGGATTCCATGGTCGTCACCAGACATTCTTTTTGTCAAATACTTTTTCAGGGTTAGGGTTATTTTAGAAACGAAATTTACACTTAAAAGGGCACTTGGACAAAAATCATGTGTGATCACCAACGTGGGCACACACCACTCACCATGAAATGTCTCTTCACACTCATTCCACATAGAAAAATGCTCAACCTCCTTTTAGCGGTCGCTAGGTTCACTTCACAACAAGTCTTAAAATGACTTGATTTTACAAATATTGGGCCTTAAAAGTCATCATATAGTCATACATTTGAATTCACATGGTCTTAATTTCAACATAAAGATTTTGTCTGGTCCATATACACTGATCAGCCACAACATTAAAACCAACATTAATAACCACCTATACTGTGTAGCTCCCCCTCGTGCCGCCAAAAGCGTTCTGACCTGTCGTGGCATGGCCTCAATAAGACCTCCGAAGGTGTCCTGTGGTATCTGGCACCAAGACGTTAGCAGCAGATCCTTTTAGTCCTGTTAGTTGCGAGGTGGGGCCCCATGGATCAAGCTTGTTGTTCCAGCACATCCCACAGATGCTTGATCGGACCCTAACCTCAGCCATCCACATGATGTAGAAGAAAACATGATTCATTAGACCAGGCCACCTTCTTCCATTGCTCCTTGGTCCAGTTCTGATGCTCATGTGGCTATTGTAGGTGCTTTCGGTGGTGGACAGGATTCAGCATTGGCACTCTTGATCTGACCGGTCTGCAGCTACGCAGCCCCATACGCAGCAAGTTGCGATGTGTGTTCAGAAACCTTTTTAATCATAGTGAGCATTAACCTTTTCAGCGAGTGCTACAGTAGCTCTTCTGTGAAATCGGACGAGACAGGCTGGACTTTGCTCCCCACGTGCATCAATGAGCCCATGGGCGCCCATCACCCTGTCGCCGGTTCACTGGCAGTCCTTCCTTGGACCACTTTTGGTAGGTACTAACCACTGCTGCTGGGAGCTTTCCACAAGACCTGCGGTTTTGGAGATGCTCTCACCCAGTCCTCTAGGCATCACAATTTTAGCCCTTGTCAAAGTCGCTTAGATCCTTACGCTTGGCCATTTTCCTGTTTCCAACACATAAACTTCAAAAACTGACTGTACTCTTGCTGCCTAATATATCCCACCCCTGACAAGTGCAATTGGAATAGGATGATTAATGTTATTCACTTCGCCTGTCAGTGGTTTTAATGTTGTGGCAGATCGGTTTTTCAAAAACCTTTCATATTTACTCAACTTCTTCTGCATAAATAGTCAACATTTTTGATGTTATAAGATTTTAGGGTCTACCTGGTTCCCCTGCCCTGTCCCAAATGTATATTTTCTGGTATTAAGTACTATATCAGTAATATGGGACATAGTATGACTGTTTGAGATGATCAATCACAAGCTATCTTTTTTCCTCCGATACAGCGGACCTGTCCAGTGCCCAGTGCATCCCAGCTCCGCTGGCCACGCCAATTCCCGTCAGTGACGACCCGGCCACACCCGTGGTGACCCCGTGCGGCGACCTGTCGGAGAACCCCGGCGGCCAGGGCCTGCCGCCCATGCCCTACTCCGTTCCTGTGTCGGAGCACATGGACGAATGCAGCAGCACGGTGATCAACAACGAGCTGGACAGCCTGCTGGACTGCATCCCCAAGAAGATCAGTGAGGTGAGGCGGAGGAGTCATGTTACTAATGGGTTCTTACTGCAGACCTGCCAACCTGCACACATTTTGTGTACCAACCATGCATTTCTTGGTCAAAGTAAGTAAGCCGGTACAAAATGCCAGCTGAAACTATGGTGTGTGTGTGTGTATGTGTGTGTGTGTGTGTGTGTGTGTGTGTGTGTGTGTGTGTGTGTGTGTGTGTGTTCATAATATTGTAACTTAATTACGAAAAACAATTAATCAATACAAAACAATACGTACATTTATTTGATTAGATATTTTAACTACACTACATTCCTTAGATTGGACCTGATACTACCTCCTCTACTGTCCCTCGCTCAACATCCACTGATATGCAGCGCAGCAGTACGTTATTATCTACCATGCCGTAACACTGCATTGCTGCGGTAAAATGGGAAGGGGGGGAGTAATAATCAAGCACAAAAATGTGACCCTAATGTTAACATATAAAACGTGAGATGCACCAATCGATTGGCCGGTGCCCGGAATTGGTCAGTTTTCAGCGGCATATCGGTGTCATATACCCGATACCTACGTAACTTAGCTGACGGTCCAAAAAACGAGCAAAATAAAGAAAATGTCGGCTGGCAGTAGTTCAAAGTAAACAAAGAACATTAGATAAATTATTTATCTATTGCCTGACAATATTCCAAAATTGTGCACACTGCGTTTTTATCGCTGTTACTACAGCGGAGCGTTGCTCTCTGGTTGTTCCGAGCACACAAGTTCCACTTGTGATGAAAGGTTAGGCTTTTTTTGAGATTAAGTCCTTGACAAGTCACTCAAACAAGATGTAAAACAATTCGTCTGATTTTATTCAGTTGGTTTAATATACTGTGAGTGAAGGACACTTCCAGTGAACAAGAGTGAGAAGAGTCTGCCTTTTTTTTTTTTTTTTTTTTTGCAATGATTGCAATTTATTTTGGAATGGAAAGTACCATATAAATATAATAGAAAGGTATATTTGCACTTAAAAGTGAGAGTTTTTAATTTGAAGTTTGAACTGGACATTTCCATGTTGGTTATATGTTGTGTCCTACTAAAACTCAGTGTGAGTTACGGGTTGCATTATGCCGAAACTTAGTGACAATTTTATGTTGGTTTTTTTTATTGGAACTCTGGGACCGTTTCATGTTCTATAATTGTTCCATAGTCAATAATGAACAATTATTAAAACGCAGTGTCAAAATCATCAATCTCACTATTGTGATAACTAAAAATTGCAGCAGTAGTCTGTATGGGCAGCTGTCGTATCACGTGAGTGTCTAAGATCACGCAATGTATTTGTCATTGACGTACAGCATATGTACCCAATGAGAAAGAAATTTTTGATTTCTCGGAAGACAGATATAAAAAATCAAAATGATCGGACAACAATGTAAAAATGTAAAAGTTATTTAATAGTGAATGTTTTATTATTATTAAATTGCAATCGGTGCATCTCTAGTTGGTAAACATGTACGGTAACTTTACGAGATGATGCATTTCAAGTGGTATATCCTAATGATATGAATTTGTGTACTGTATATAGTTAGCCATAGTAGCTTGCATTCAATGTGATTAGCCTTGTTACAAGATGGCTGGGGTGTGAAAAACTGATGGAGTCAAGATTCAAGAGATTTATTCGTCACATACATATACATACTTTCATACATATATGCAGTGAAATGTCAAAAACTGGAGCGCAGGTGACCGCAAGGGGCGGCACCATTATCGCCACTAATGGCTGGGTCATTTAGCTGCAGTAACTTAAACACCGTGGAGACTGTCTCCCTGTTACACTATTGTGGGTAAAAATATTTTCCCAAGGTTGGCAGGTCTGTTACTTGGTAGGATATACCATGATCAGCCACAACATTAAAACCACCTGCCTAATATTGTGTAGGTCCCCCTCGTGCCACCGAAACAGCTCCTATAAGTTGCGAGGTGGGGCCTCCATGGATCGGGATGTTGTTCCAGCACATCCCACAGATGCTCGGTCGGATCTGGGGAATTTGGAGTTCAAGTCATGTTCCTCAAACCATTCCTAACCAATTTTGTGGCAGGGCACAGTTGTGTGGCAGGGCATATTATCTTTCTGATAGAGGCCACTGCCATAAGGGAATACTGTTGCCATTAGAGGGGGGTCTACTTGGTCTGCAACATTGTTTATTTAGGTGGTACATGTCAAAGTAACATCCACATGAATGCCAGGACCAAAGGTTGGCATTCCCAATGACCCAAAGTAGAACATTTCCCAGAGCATCACAGTGCCTTTGCTTCCTTTCCTTCTTTCCATAGTGCATCCTGGTCCCATCTCTTTCCCAGGTAAACAATGCACACCCACCCAGCCATCCACATGATGTAAAAGAAAAGATGATTCTTCACACCCGGCCACTTTCTTCCATTGCTCCATGGTGCAGTTCTGGCACTCCTATTGTAGGTGCTTTCGGTGGTGGGCAGGGCTCAGCATGGGCACTATGAGCAGTCTGCGGCTACGCAGCAATCTGCAATGCACTGTGTGTTCTGACACCTTTCTATCAGAGCCAGCGTTTTTTTTGTTTTTTTTGTTGTTGTTTTTTTGCAGTTTGTGCTACAGTAGCTCTTCTGTGGGATCGGACCAGACGGTCTAGCCTTCGCTCCCCACACGCATCAGTGAGCCTTGGGCGGCCATCACCCTGTCTCCGGTTCACCGGTTGTCCTTCCTTGGACCACTTTTGGTCGGTACCAACCACTCCATACCAGGAACACCCCACAAGACCTACCGTTTTGGAGATACTCTGACCCAGTCATCTAGTCATCACAATTTCGCCCTTGTCAACGTCGCACAGATCCTCACGCTTGCCCATTTTCCTGCTTTCAACACATCAACTTCAAGAACTGACTGTTCACTTGCTGCCTAATATATCCCACCCCTTGACGGGTGCCATTGTAACAACATATCAGTGTTATTCACTTCACCCCTCAGTGGTTTTTGAAGTTGTGGCTGATCAGTTTATATCATCATAGCGCACAGCCCTATTACTAACATGTCCTTCTTTCTGTCCGTCCGAACAGAGTCCTGTCCAGGGCGCCATCCCCACCAACCTCCCCAACACAGCGGTGGGTCTCCGGCCGCCATACTCCCCCGGCTTGCCGGCCCCGTCGCCCCAACTTCCCCCCGCCTTCTTCAGCTCCTCCGTCAGCCAAATGCCCTCCATGGAGCCCTACGCCTCGCTGGCCCAGATGGACCAGGGCTCCACCCAGGCGCGGGACGCACTGGGAGCCTACTCCACGGTGGATGAGGAGGGGAAGGCAGCAGTGGGAAATGGTGGATCTGGGGCTGGCGGGCTGGAATCCCTGTCTGAGTACACTCTGCCCGGTAAGTCAGATCCGCTCTCCCAAAACCTCATCTAATACATTATGGTGGCGATTTCATAGACCTGCTTTGTTGATATCAGGACTAAGCCAATCCTATTTAAAGTAACCCAGAATATAAAAATGTCTTTCAGAGACGTTGCTTAAGTTATGGTCAATTAGTTCTAAATTAGGAAGTCCGAGACAAAGGTGATGAAAACTAGTCAGTTCCTTCTGTCTACGGCTGAACGAGTAAATCAAATTCAAACCGACATCGCAATGTAATAGAACTCAGTTTTCAAATTGCAAAGGCTGCAATTATTAAAAAAAGTAATCAAATACATGGGTTTTTTTTTTTGTTTTTTTTATGTTATACAATTCCAGCTCTTTAAAGTTTTATTTAAAAGTAAAGTATTTAAACCAAAACATCCAGTCTTTACTTAATTAAGTCCCAAAGCAACTGAAAGCAATGGGGAGACGTGCGTCTCCACTGTCTCGACAGTGGGGACATGCAATTTTGTTTTTGGAACTGAACGGGGCAGTGCCTTATTTCAGTTGTGTTTTTAAAAAAGACCATTTCAATGCTCAGATTTTTCCTGGCAGATGAAAAATAATCGTCTGTCGTCAATGTCAATCACAATCAATGACTAGATGAAAGGGGCCTTTCAGAAATTTGGACTTGCAGGAGTATTTTTTGTTAATGTGTTTTCGCACTGAACAGTCTTGGGAGCTCCCTTGGGGGAACTAGGAACTGGGGAGGTCCCCCAATAACTAAATACCATCAAGGGCTTTTTTTCTGGTTGTCATCCAACAGGGTTTCAGCTCTACTGGGCAGACTCGGTCCGAGAGACTGTGGATTTACTGTGGTCCCTGCCCTGGAGTAGGAGCTAAAAACTGAGTTCTTATATCTATAATCGTTCCTATTTCCTGCAGTGCAGACACACAAAAAAAAGGGGACGGTTCCTCCAAAAGTTTTTAGAACTATGAAAAGGTTCCTGCCGTGCAAAAACGTTGAATATGGCTTCTGAGCTGGGAAAGGTTAAGTACTAGTGCTATAAAATGATTTATTGCTTGTGTTTAGTGAATAAAACAGAAGATAAGGAACTTAAAAAAGGAAAAAAAAAAAAATTTGTTCAGCCCTACTTCTGTCTGGTCTTGGTGTAGGGATGCCATGGTGAGGAATTTTTCCCACTGGATAAATTCATGACAATACCACCGGACATTTTGGAGTCGATGACGCTCATTGTCTGTCCACTCTACTGCGCATGTCTGCTACGCAAAACTCAATGCGGGTGCCAGACCTTGTAGAAGTCGGCTTAGAAAAAGAACAACTTTTATATCAAGCCAAGTTTTTTTTTATTTAGTTATTAATTGCATGGAGGATTTGAACATGGCAGTGATTGCATCGGAGTTGCAGCACCAGGTAACTTGTAAAAATTCTTATCAGGAGTGTCACGATTCCAATTCTGATTTGAAATCGAAAATCAATCGAAATGAGCGTTAGATTTTGAACTTTTAGATCACAAGCAAAATCGTGATTCTCACAGTATGTTTGTGGGTAATATTGTCCGACATGGTCACCATATTAGGGTGGTCAAGTGGTGGTCATATTAGGGTGGTAAACAAATGTAGCGTGCGCAGGGTGGTGTCGACTGCGGCTCGCTCAGCTCTGAACCGACTTTCATGAAATTTGTTTCGGAGTTGGGAGCGCTGTGGTCAGCTCCTTGGAGGGGTCCGCTGCGTCGCATCCCTCAACACAGACTACAACTCCCCCCACTGTACACGAGGGCTGCAGAACAAATTCAAACTGAATATGAGTATTACAAAAAATATAACCATTTCAATAGAAGTTCATCCAGTTTGTTGCACAGTGAATGCACATTAGAGAGAAACATTCCCGGTAACGGTGTGCGAAATCTGCAGAGACGCACAATGCACCAGCGCGTCTCCCTCTCCTCCGACGTTTAACTGTGTGAACAAGGGAAAGTGCGCCTTTGAATGAATGAAGAATGTCCAATAATTCCACAGATAGGGTGATGAAAGTGGGAAATAAACCCGACCATCACCAAGGGAATGTCCTCTGGTATAGAGGTTTAAAACCACGGCCCACGGACGCGGGTGGAGTTTTTTCAGGTGCGGTCTGCGATCTGCTCTGCAGCGGAGCGGCAGCAAGAAAACGGAGTAAATTAAATACATCTAGAGTTATTATTTACTTGGAGAGAAGACTGCTCTGATCAGAGCTGCAGGTAGTAGTTTGCCTTTTTCTAGCAGCATTACCCTCTGGTAAAATTAGCATCTGTTTTTCTGCGCTTATTTTGGTGAGTAATTACAAAGTAGTGTGTTATGTAACTTATTGTTTATTATTCGAAAGTCTAGTTTTGCTAAAGCTCTTAACCGTTTAACCGTTGTATTAAATTAAAGTTACTTATTGAGAAACAAGTGAAACAATTGCATAGCCATCAGTGCTGGAAAAAAATCTATGTTTATATCTAATTGCGACCTTAGAATCGGGAGTCGAATCGTGAATTTGGGGAATCGTGACACCCCTTCATCAATGACCTACTCCTGGACCACCTGCAGTTTGTCTACAGAGCCAACAGGCCCTCCACTTCATCCAACGCCTGGACTCCTCAGGAACCTATGTCAGGATCCTGTTTGTGGATTTTAGCTCCATCTTTAATACCATCATCCCGGCTCTGCTGCAGGACAAGCTCTCCCAGCTGAATGTGCTCCACCTGCAGGTGGGTCACAGACATCCTGTCTGACAGGGGGCAGCAGGTGAAGATGGGAAAACATGTTTCTGATTCTTGGACCATCAGCACCGGTTTCCCTCAAGGCTGCGTTTCTTCTCCTCACCTCCTCTGTCACTATCTGGTACGCTGCTGCCACTGCCAAAGACAAGAGAATACTGCAGCAGCCAATTCGTTCGGCTGAGAAGGTGATTGGCTGCAACCTTCCTTCCTTCAAGGAACTGTACGCCTCCAGGACCCCGAGGCAAGCTGGAAAGATTATGGCCGACCCGACTCAATTACAGCTTGACAACGACGTCTCATGCTGTTCACAAGTCGACTTATTGTCTGCTGAGGCCTGGCCCCCCACTCTTCTTGAAGGGCGGTCCTCAGGTCATTGAGGTTTTGGGGTACAGAGTTACGAGCCTCTACACGGCGACTCAGCTGATCCCATTTTCTATGGGATTCACCTCTGGAGAAAGTCCAGGCCACTCCATTTGAGGTGCCCCAGTCTCCAGCAGCCGTTCCCTAATGATGCCACCTCGATGAGCTGGAGCATTGTCCTCCATGAAGATGAAATGAGGCCTGTGTTGTTCATGCAGGGGCACAATGACTGGATTAATGATGTTATTCAGGTAGTATGGGCTCGTCACTGTACCATTCACAAAGTGTAGGGCAGTTCTGTATTGACTAGACACACCTGCCCACACTGTAACACCACCACCACCAAAGGCTCGTCTGGTGACAACAGTGACTGATGCTTAGCGCTCTCCTTGACGTCTCCAACATCGTTGGCGGCCATCATTTCTGCTCAACGTGAATCGACTTTCATCAGAGAATAGCACTGAGGCCCACTGGTCCCTCGTCCAGCGTCAATGTGCCCTGGCCCATGCAAGACGATGATGCCTGTGCCTGGTGGTGTGGTCAGGTACCCTTTCAGGTCATCTAGCATGCAGACCACGCTGATGTCAACGGTTTTGAATGGTTTGACGTGACACTTGGGTGCTTCTCATCTCCCTTAAATGTGCCTGGAGTTGAGTGGCATTCATCATCCGGTTCCACAGGGACCTGTTCACAATGAAGCGGTCATCAGTGTGGGATGTGGCCAAAGGACGTCCACTTCTATGCCTTTCTGTGACTCTTCCAGTCTCTCTGTATCTCTGTTGCAACCTGCTGATGACACTCTGTGACACTCTAAGCTCAGTGGCCACTTCCCTCTGAGAACATCCTGTTTGAAGCCTCACAATGGCGAGGTACTGTTGATCAGTTGTTAGGTGTCGTCTTGGTCTCATGATGTCAAAATGTGAACAGCATGATGAAGAGGACTGTTTAAATACCAATTCTAATTGAACCAGGAAATGTATTGGTTGATTCATCGATCAAACACCTGTTGTGAATTTGGCCGTTCAGCTCCTTGTTAGAGAACAGCAAGGCTGGTCTGAGTATTTCAGAAACTGCTGACCTACTGGGATTTTCACACTCAATCATCTCTAGGGTTTACAGAGAATGGTCTGCAAAAGAGAACATTTTCAGTGAGCAGCAGTTTTGAGGACGAAAATGCCTTGTTGATGTCAGAGGAGAATGGGCAGACTGGTTCAAGACGATAGAAAGGCAACAGTAACTCAAATAACCACTTGTTACAACCAAGCTATGCAGAATACCATCTCTGAACGCACAACACGTCGAACCTTGAAGCAGATGGGCTACTGCACCAGAAGACCACACTGGGTGCCAAGAACAGGAAACTGAGGCTACAATTGGCACAGGCTCACCAAAAATGGACAATAGAAGATTGGAAAAATGTTGCCTGGTCTGATGAGTCTTGATTTCAGCTGCGACATTCAGATGGTAGAGTTAGAATTTGGTGTAAACAACTTGAAGGCATGGATCCATTCTGCATGGTATCAAGGGTTCAGGCTGGTGGTGGTGGTGTAATGGTGTGGGGATATTTTCTTGGCACACTTTGGGTCCCTTAGTACCAGATGAGCCCCTTAGGGCCCCTTAGTACCAGTTGAGCTACAGCATACCTGAGTATTGTTGCTGACCATGTCCATCCCTTTATGAGCACAGTGGACCCATCTTCTGATGGCTACTTCCAGCAGGATAATGCACCATGTCACAAAGCTCAAATCCTCTCAAACTGGTTCTTGAACATGACAATGAGTTCACTGTACTTCAATGGCCTCCACAGTCACTAGATCTCAATCCAATAGAGCACCTTTGGGATGTGGTGGAACGGGAGATTGGCATCATTGATGTGCAGCCGAAAAATCTGCAGCAACTGCGTGATGCTATCATGTCAACATGGACCAAAATTTCTGAGGAATGTTTCCAACACCTTATTGACCAAGAATTAAGGCAGTTCTGAAGGCAAAAGGGGGTCCAACCCGGTACTAGTAAGGGGTGTGTGTGTGTGTGTGTGTGTGTGTGTGTGTGTGTGTGTGTGTGTGTGTGTGTGTGTGTGTGTGTGTGTGTGTGTGTGTGTGTGTGTGTGTGTGTGTGTGTGTGTGTGTGTGTGTGTGTGTGTGTGTGTGTGTGTGAGAAATAATTTAGTTTAATATATTTTATTCTTTTATCATCACACTTGTTTCGTACCTCCTCGCTTCCCCCGTGCCGTTCAGAAAGTGCTGTAACTCCAATGGTGTCTACTAAAGTGTTGTTGTTTTTTTTTGTTTGTTTTGAACATGGGCACTGATACGCGGAAATAAACAAAATGGGTTTTATTTCTATTTAAAAAAAAAAAAAAAATGGAAAACCGACAGTGGGGGCAGTGGGCAAGTAATGTAATCGGTGTATGCCCCTGTAACACCAGTCCAGGGTTAATCCAGATAATCAACTTCTTCTATTGTCAAGGTCGACCTGGAGGCCCACATTCATTCATCCAAAGGTAAACCTTTCTCTGGCGAGGTTTAATTTGAGCTTTCACTTAGGCCTAGATCTAATCTTCCTTCTAATGTTCCCTCTAGAAATCAGAAATAGTAGGGCAAGTCAGACTAATTTAAACCATGACTAAGAAAGGCCGTTAGTCTGATTCGAATCTAAGACTAGGCCTAATTTGTGTTTGCAAAATCGTCTGTCCACGGATCAAGAGATCCATGCCGTACTGTGTCTGACTTGGAAATCTGATCTCCAGGTGGACGAGTGTCGCACAGCTTCATCCCTGGGATACGCAACCACAACAGCATACACACAGTGAGTAGTGCGCACGCAGGCACATGTATTCAAATACTAATCTGTAAAATTGTGTATGTTACACTTTAAGTCAAGTGCCAACAAAAAAATCAATAATATCATGGGATTTTAATTGATAATCGTACCGATTCCCAATTTAAGGGAGGGAGATTTGTGTTGGATTTAAAATCTTTGCATTTTTTGTGGATCAATTCAAGTGACTGGTAGTAGTTAGTTAAACTGCCTGGCAAGAGGCGCCATCGCTTTTGTGTGCCATTTTTGTGATTTGATTAATGAAAGTGCAAAATGTTAACCCAGGTTTATCGTGTTGTAGTGGAGTCATCCATTGTTTTCCTATATCAAGACACCTCTTTGTACATTATCTTATAACAAAACACATTCATTATTACATTACCATTGTATGTATTTATTTTTTGTTCAAATAGTGCAGAAACATTAATTCAGATATACAGATATCCCCCCCCCCTCCAACCTACAGTCTTACCCGTAACCCTGCTCCAACAGAGCCCCACTTCTATTTCGCCATAATTTCAGCATTCAAAAATAAAGTCAGTTTTACATACAGGTTTACATACCATGCCAGACAAAAAAAAACAGAGAAAGAAGAGAAAAATAAATAAATAATACAAAAAACAACAATAATACCAAAAAAGGGGAAAGGCGTAGAATATCAGTAGCGTCCATTTTGTCTACATAAGTCATAAAAGGCTGCAAAATAGTATAGAACTTGAGGGCACAGTCTCCTATAGAGAAACAAATTTTCTCTTGCTGTGTTAGTAGTGTTACTTAATGCATAACATCTTTGATCCATAGACTGAAAGTTGGAGGAACTTATCCTTCCACTTAAGCAATATAAGTTGGCTGGCTAAAAGGGTTGCAAAGCTTATCTTTTTTTTTTTTTAGCATGCTGGGTGGTGTGGAGGTTCCGTGGAAGCACATTGAATATTGCAACGACAGGAGAAGCTTCTATTTGTGTTTCTAGGAAAAACATAAAATATTGATTGCCAAAAAACATTCAATTTTGTACACAGCCAAAACATACTGTATGTGAGAGACTGAATTGCGCCTGCTTGCACCAATCACAAATTGGGTCAATATTTACCACAAATTAAGCCAACTTCACCTTAGATCAATGCAGCCATTGAATACTTTTGAACTGGATAATTCCATATCTTAAACAGGATGAGGTTGAATGAATTCTGTCTATGAGTTGTATATCCACATCTTCTTCTAGAATCACAACAGATCACAAAACTCACTGCTTTTGACTCACTGATCATATCATTTTTAAGATCAGCAAAACAAAAAAAAGAAAGGGAGACAAATATAACTTAGCTTTCCATTTATTCTGTAAAACACTTGAGCAAGGAACTTTTGCCCATGCTCTTAAAGAAAACAACATTCAAGGTGTCCAATGTTTAAATAAAATCTTAAAATATATAAAATATTCAATACTCAATTGTTAAATCGAAGTGCAATATGAGGCACACATGATACCTTCTTCTTTTAAACATGGTAGTGAGTGGAAAAAATATCATTATTCTGCCCCAGTAATTGAATTTAATTCCAGTAACAGTAACCAGTATCGTGTTCAATTTCTCACCTTTATAAACATTTCATGAAAATCAATTCAGAATTAAGTGAGGTACAGTCGTTGTTGTAGAGAAGTCTGTATCTCAATACACACTTTTCTTTTCGATTTAAACAGATGTATTTTTTTCAGCACTAACCCCATCGAGACTTGATTTGTAAAGAAAAACACTTCCTCAATAAGTAACTTTGAGTCCAGTCACATTAAATCATTATAAATAATTTTATTTTTTTGTAGTGGAATCAATTTAAAGTAAATATTTCAATACAATTGCATACATGAAATTAATGCTTTGGACCCGTAAGAGACGGATCATCCAGCTCATAGCCATTACGTTAACTACTCTGTTGGAGCGTGTACTGGTAAGAACTTCACACAAGCTGCCGGTCTCTGTTCTGCCCTCTCAAGTGGACGAATTAAGTGGGCATGTCATAAAAGATATCATATTTTATTGAATCGGAGCGCACTTTTTCTTAAAATTCTAAAGATCGCTGCCCCCCAATGACACACGGACGCAGGCTCGCGAGTGTGCATGTAATGTAATGTGGCAAATACGATGTTCCCGTTTCAAAGTGCAGGATTTATTATTTACAAGTAAAGTGTCTACATAAAAACACAGTGTTTTACTAAATTAAGTCCCATAGCAACCGAAATTAACCGGGAGACGTGACATGGCTTGGGACACACAGGGTTTTTTTCAGAATGGGACGGAACAGGACCGTCCCTTAACTCATTTGTGTTTTAAAGTTTTGTATGATACAAGCAGTAAACAAACAAAAAAAAAAAAATCTAAAGTAAAAACACAGGAAAACTGGCACAGAATGGTGCCCAAGCACCTGCCCCATGGATTTAATGAGTGTCAAGGTAGCGGATTGTCTAGGCAAGATATATTCATGAGGAATTTCTCATGAACCACGAACCTCCGCTCACCTGCGATGTGTGCACAGCGGCTCTGCTGTGCCGCTCCGTTTGCCCAGGGCAACCAAATGCCTAGAACAAGAGCCACGTGTCTTTCCTTTTTTTTTTTTTTTTATTTTTATTTTTTTATTAAGCGCTACCTTTTCAGGTAAGTAAGTAAAAATGTATTTATATAGCACCTTTCCAACATTAAATGCAACTCAAAGTGCTGTACAACAGCGCATTAGAAAGTAAAAGATTTAACCAATAATGAAACTCAAAAACATTAATCAGAGAATAAAAGATTAAAGTTAAAAACAAGCCAAAGCACAGGAATTTTCTAATTTAAGCCCTGAGTATGCCTTTATGTTTGTTTTTTTTACTTATTCCAAATTAATGAGGATATCATTTTGTCAATGAAATAAAAATAGGAGTTTGTCAAAAGGATGGGGAGACATGAAAATAAATAATTTGCAAAATGTTAATTTTAACAGTATTAATTATGGCTCCAAATGATAGAGCTAATGTCTTCAATGTCTTGCTTCAAACTAGTGGAAAGTTGGCTTTATAAAGATATTTTATGTAATTATGCGTAATTCCTGCCTGGTGCCATGATAAAGTTGGGAAGAAAGAATGCTATTTGTATGAAGAGCTACCATAGGAGAAGAATAGACAACCCTAATCCCAGATGTTAATTTTGAACTAAATCCAAATCGTTTTAGAGTATAAAAAAGAGCAAAGTGTTAATACCTCTTGGGTGTCGGGTTGAGTGAGATCATACTGAACATTATATATTAAGTAAGTTGAAAAACGAATGGCGATTGTAATAAATCCGTTTTTATCGGATACAATAGAGGGTAATACAGTTTCTAGTCGGCGAGCTAACATCTTGGCGAGGAGTTTACTATCCACAATCAGGAGGGAAATGGATCGAAATAAGATGCATTCTAAAGGGCTTTTGTGTTTTTTTTTGTTTTTTTTAAGGATAAGGGATATAACTGCCTGTCACATTGTTGGAGGTAGTAAACCAGAAGTGAATGATTCTTTAAAACCAGAAATAAAAAATTGGGGCAAGTTGATTGGTAAAGTTACTGGAAAATCCGTTGAAACCCGGAAATTTCTGTGGTGGCAATTTATATTATTTAGGACTCACAGATGAGAGGATGTCTTGCTGGGTTTATTCACTCCTGGAGGACCCCCACAGCCTTCATGTAACACGTCTGAGCTGGGAGGCTCTCTCTCTCTCTCTCTCTCTCTCTCTCTCTCTCTCTCTCTCTCTCTCTCTCTCTCTCTCTCTCTCTCTCTCTCTCTCTCTCTCTCTCTCTCTCTCTCTCTCTCTCTCTCTCTCTCTCTCTCTCTCTCTCTCTCTCTCTCTCTCTCTCTCTCTCTCTCTCTCTCTCTCTCTCTCTCTCTCTCTCTCATTCATATGTTGATAAGAGTATTAAACTCTTGAAAAACATCCCTTATGGTATATTTTGAACAGATATAAAATGTGCGATTAAATCTTTTTATCAATTTACAGCCCTAAAATTAATACAAGACAGAATAAAACAATCATCCTATAACATATTTGTTAAATACGATCCAGAAACATCTCATCTTGGTAATAACATTAAGAGCAAAGCATGGTAAGACTTTATATGTTCTCATGTTTTGTATGTTGTTGTTTTTCACGTAGATTAGTTACCTCCAACTGGAGCTTGCAGGGTTTTCCTGGCTCAAAATAAGGCTCAGGTGGTAACTTTGCGTGACAGCGACTGCGGTCGGTCTGACTTTACTGCCACAGTCAACTGCATGTGACTTCTTCATACATTTATCCCACCACATTTAGACCACTACAATGTATTGAGATGTAAAAAAAAAAATGAAATGCGTGACAAACATCAAAAATGTGAACATTTTGAATATTTATTGAAGGATTTGTAAACAACTGAATGAGCTTTAAAGTGCCACTGAAATAACATTAAGTGCTGTAATTAAAATGCTACAAAGTGGCTTTAAAACAGAAAATAAATAGTTGTACTTGTGACCATGTTAAATTTCCTTTTCTAATCAGAGCAGATGTCACATCCAGAGCATGTGACCCTCCTAATTTTGTTTGCCCTGTAAAACATTTTAGTCTCAAGTCTTATCGCCTTCTGATGTGGCCCATCCACTTCCACCCTGCAGCAGACAGAAATCTGCTGGTTCTGTGTTTATCAGCAGCATGTCTACTAGTAAAGGGAAAGTTAATTTGGATTTAATATTTATGATTAATCAGGATATCCTTGTTCCATAAATACAGACCTCATGTTGTGACCATGGAATTTGGACCATGGACCAAGGAATTTTCTACTTTTTTTTTATTTTATTTTTGTACTTTTTCCTAGGACTTATTGTGTGCTATCACCGGGTGCGTTGCATTACATTTCACTGCATATATGTATGGAAGTATGTATATGTATGTGACAAATAAAAATCTTGAATCTTGAATGACTCAACCCTGGCCATCTCCTGGATAAGGTTCAGTCACCTCTGTCTACAGTCCAGGCTATCCTGCTTCTACCTGCTCTTGCACCTCATCTTGCTGTTCAGACCTAGCTGGCTGGCTGGCTAGTACTAATAGTTATTTACCACACATGAAAAATCACTTATAATACATAGCTATTAGAATGAAATAAAATTATATAAATGTCCAATACACACACAAACATAAACAAACAATACACAAATATTTTTTAAGTGGGGGAAACTATTATTTGGTTAAATGTGTTTATGTTGCTACTTTCTCCTATCTCCAGCAGTGCCATGCTCATTGGAATTCAGTTATGGAACAGAGATAATGTGAGCGGTACTTATTTCCCTTTGTTTTTATGTTTTTCTCAGAATAGTTCAGGCGGGACGAACCTGTCGCTGCTCTCCAGGAACCCTCTGGCAGCCACGCACGAATTCCGCCAGGCCTGCCACGCCTGCTACAGCCGCATAGGTGGGTACAGCTCATGGGTGGTCCATATTTGTCCCAGATTTAATCAATCGATCAATATAACCAGAGGCTTGTAAGATATATTTGATGACATTGATTTGTGATGCGTGCCGGACTTTCCTTTCCTCATTGTCTGTCCCGTCTTCCCTCCCATCATCGCAGGTCAACGGGTGATGGACTACCAATATCAGCCAGAGGCAGCCCACCGCTGCAAGAGAGACGTGCTGCTATGTCGGCTCAAAACCTCAGAAGACCCCACCTGGAAGAGAGTTCGTCCACGGCCGGCGCGAAACAACTTCCTGGGGGCCTTCGTGCTCTGCAAAGGTGAGTTGGACTGAATTAATTCAGTGACTGAAGTGTTAAAATGTTGACGATTTGTTTGAAAATATTATGGATGCACATGTTGTGACATTCTGGGTAGATACCGATGTTTAAAATAACAATTTTTCTTATGGCCGATGTCGTACCGATGTTTTCTGAGTTCCCCTGAACGCAGCTTGGAGTGCTGCAGAGAGCCATGTCCACTTCTTCTAAAATCAATCGCGAATGGCGTCTATCTCTCGGACAAGTAAAATAAATTTAAAAATGCTAAAATGGGTCGCCGATACCGATGTACGGCCAATAAATTGCTGCGCATATATATACTTTATTTTGTTTTATTTTTTTTAAAGCTTTACCCGAACTGCCAAGTCTTGCATGGAAGCCTTTTGCAAGGATCACAAGGCCCTTAAAAGGGCTGAAAGTACTTGAGTTTAGTTATTAATTTGTATTTTTCTTTAATTTGGATATTTTTTATGCCTCTGTGCTGGCGTCAGCCATAGCTGGAGGCATTACGTTACTGCTACATGGTAACTCTAGTTTTACTCTATTTATATGATTTTTGTAATCGGTAATCACTGTTATTTACTCTTTAACCACCATTTGAATTACTGTATACCGATGAAAATCAATTCTAAAATGTATTCAGTGTACAGTTAGTTAAACATTAAATACGAGGAAACCTTTTTTACTGTCTATATGTATCTTCTTCTTCCTCTTGCGGCTGCTCCCGTTAGGGGTCGCCACAGCGGATCATCTGCCTCCAATGCCTTCTGTTCTGCGTATCTTCCTCCCTTGTATATGTATAATAAAGTAAATCATGAGCTGTATTAAACAGAATTGTAGTTGAACAGAAAAAAAGATTCGAACTTCAAGTTGATGACTTATGCCAGAGCACACTTACACGACTTTCAAAGTCATCAGATCGCTGTACTGTTCACACTACACAACTTTCTGTCTTGTGATCGGGAATCTTGATATTGTAGTTTCACACTACCAGACTGATTGGTGACAGGGTGTCACACATTACAAGATTTTTCACCGGGAGGAATCCCCCACGAGTCTGTGGGTCTCCAAACTTCACACATGAGAAGTAGGCTTGGGTCGATATTCGATAATATCGATATTATATTGATATTATCACAGTATCGAAATATCGCCCTTCAGTGAGAACCATGGGTAGCAACAGACGGAGCTTATTCACTTGAGCGCACAGTGAGGATGTACAGTATGTGGACGTATGCACGCAGCAGCGAGGAAGCAGGTGGATGGTGTTTCAGTTGCAGCTCCAATGGCACCAACAATGCGCGCGATAGTGATGCAACAGTGTGTTTTTATTTTAGATGTCAGATATTTTATTTGAGTCCGCGTATGCAATGAACAATTTCTTCGTGACTCTCTCCCCTATCACCCCTCTCCATGCGTTTAGACGCAGAAAATAATCTTAACGAGTCTACGAGTCATGTCCCGTGCCCCGTCCCCACACTGTTTTTAGTTATTATATTTGGAGGAATGGGGCACAGCTCTCCTCCATTGGGGCATGGAGAGGCGTGTACGTGTCCGGACAAGGACGATTCACAGATATAAAAATGTAATTGATTTCTAATTCCCGATTGAAATGTTTTCCCTGTGCATTTTGTAAGCTTCTGTCTGTTTTATCCTGTTATTGTAATGCACACTGACTGGTGAGCGGGAGATCCTTTCCCGTTCCCACGCGCAACTTGCGACTTCTCTCTGATGGGGTATTAAATGTTCAATCTCTCCAAAGAAAACAATACAGAGTGTTTTTATTGTAGATGTATTTGTTGTAATTGAATGAAACCAAAAAAACGCTGTGCGTAATGGGAACACTTTTGCAGTCATTGTGACCCCCCCTCAACAACGAGGATAATATCCATCACAATATTTTGATGGGACTCCATCACAATATAAAATCGTGGATATCGCCCAAGCCTAGCAAGAATGGACACTCGAAATTATGCGATACCATGCGCAGGACAGGATTATTTCTTGATTTCTTGATATTCTTGATCACTGTAAAAAAAACATGCGTTTCTTGCTGCTGCTCGGGTGCACTCCTGTCTCCCCATCTCTCCTTCATAACTCCTCCCTTCCCCCGCACTCCGTGTCTGCTCTCATGGCCATAGCTGGTTGTGTTACTCCCGAGTCGAGCCCGACACGACCAGATATTAAACCTTCTTGATATCTGGCCAGCGTCGGATGAGCAGTTCACACCATGTGCTCATTGTTCACGGGAGTGCACTATGATTTGCCTCCCATCTGGGACTTGCTCTGAGATTTCCAAAAAACTTGTCAACAAGTGGAAAATCACCCAGAATCACATCAGGAACTCTGCTTTCTCAGACCTGTATTTGCGTAGATTGTTCTAATTTGATTCATGAACGCTGGTTTGACATAAGCCACTCACTGAGTCTGGGCTTGTAGTATCTGAAGGGCCTTATCGCTTTGCTCTGGTTGAGCCTCTTTTCTATGGGGAGAGCGGTTTCACCCAACTGCTGACCTTGGCCATGGTTGACCGTCTCGGAATTGCCACTGCGCTCAAAGTTCAAATTATTTTGACATACATTTCGGGCCAACCTTTCAAGGATCAACCAATGAGATAGCGGCCAGATGTGATACGGCCAAAAGCAACTTGAACCTTTTTAGATCAGACTAGGTAAAACTAAACAAAACTAGCTAACATTAGCTTGATTTCGTAATGTCCATTTAAATGTTGGCATAACAAATTATCGGTTGATAGTCATCTAAACTGTGATATTTCCTCGGTCCACAATTGCACCATGAGGGTCTCATACCATGACTTTGTTCCTCTGCCCCCTCGCAGAGGTGCAGGAGCGCCAGGAGTGTCAGTACGGGGAGAACTGCACGTTTGCGTATTGCCAGGAGGAGATTGACGTGTGGACACTGGAGAGGAAGGGCGCTCTGAGCCGGGAGCTGCTGTTCGACCCCCTGGGCAGCACGGAGCGGCGGGCACTCAGTGTCACCAGGCTCCTGCAGCTCCACATGGGAATGTTCATGTTCCTCTGTGAGGTAGGCGTTTCAAGGGCGAAGAGGGGGGTTAGCAGAGCTGGATGGTTGTCTCTAATTATAAAGGCAGGAATGTCTGTCTGTCTTTCGATTATCTTGACAACCGTTCATCCAATCTGCTGCACACTTGGCTGGTATATTGCTGGGGACCCGAGAATGTGCAGTGTCGAATTTGGGGCAATTTGCGCACGCTACATGTGTAACATTAAAGGAGACCTATTACGCAAAACTCACTTTTTGGGTCTCTGATGGGCCTACTAGCACACAAACTGAGAAATAAGACAACTCCGTTTTTTTGTGAGCTGTCTATTTCGGAAAACATTTCCCAAAACCAGCCATTCAGCTTTGCTGTACTAATATACGTCTTCGCAGTAATATACGTCACTTCAGTAGAATTAGAACCGCCCTCCATCTGACAGTAATTCCACCCACACCTGGAGTGCGACCAGACCCTCGAAGCTAAGAGCTAATCATGGGAAGTGCTCTGTTGGCTCGCAGGGACCACCACAAATCCTTTAAAACTTACTGTCTGTGACAAAACTGCAGACGAGGATGAAATGTAAATTTTAAAAGTATTTAAAGTGTGTGTGTGTGTGTGTGTGTGTGTGTGTGTGTGTGTGTGTGTGTGTGTGTGTGTGTGTGTGTGTGTGTGTGTGTGTGTGTGTGTGTGTGTGTGTGTGTGTGTGTGTGTGTGTGTGTGTGTATGATAGGACTGTACTGTAGGCTACAGCGCATCCTCTCTGCATTTCTCCCAACAAAACCGTAGATATTTAATGTTATTTTCCCACATTTCCGTAATTAAATTAACTAATTCCGAAGCCCCGCGATATCCTCCGTGGACCGTGCAAGTCGGAACAAACTTTTAAATGAATTCTTGTAGATAATGAGTGAAGATTCAGCAAGAGAACTTATCACCTTAAATTTGGTTCAGTTAAGCTCAAACCCCATTGGTTCACAGAACTAGGGGCCTTGGGAGGGTGGCTCCTCCCACTGACACAGCCGTTTTCAGACAGGGCGCATTGGATGCATGTTCAAGCTTGAATGCATAATCTGAGTTGTATTTTCAGCAAAAAAAATATGAACATGTTTTGGGGACCTATACTCTCAATAAACAGTGAGCCATTCGGGGGCGGGGGCTTCAGGGCTCTGCAACTGTGTCACAAACACTATGACTTTAATTGGCATTTCCATTTGAATCATTGACATTTTGTTAAACTGTGCCGTTAAAATGTCTAAAAGTTTTACATTTTTAATGGCCATGCACTAGTAAATCACTATTACCCTACAATAGTCTACGACTGTATCAATTGATTCACTATCATTCATCTTCAATTACTGCTCTTGAACTTTATCAATATGGAATTTCATAACAAAGTAATTGGCCCTTTCAGTGTGGGTAAAATACTTACAAAACGTACAATTTGTACAATAAGATGTAAAAGTGTCATGTTATCTTCATTTCGATTCGATTTCTTTAAAGGTTAAATATTTTTTTAAGGATTTCCTTTGACTACTTTTGATGTTTCCAGTGTAAAAAGAGGTCACGGTATTGAAAATACCAACAAAAACCCTTTGATTTTTAAAATCGCCAAGTATTAAATGTTAAATTTTAGGAACTCTTCCTGCAGGTCTTCCATGGTGGTTTAGAAAGAGGAAAGTGAAGGGCATGTATGAAAGACACGTTTTGAGGTGTAACATGTGCCCTGTTTGTCTCTCCCCACAGGAATGCTTCGATAGCAAGCCCAGAATCATCAGTAAGCGCAGCAAAGAAAACTTGGCTGTCTGCTCAAACCTCACAGCTCGACACCCGTTTGACGATAACAAGTGAGTTCAAATGGATGGTCTGGGATGGATTTCTTTGCTGCCATTCATACAGGTTGTCCAATAAGAGTGATCTCCTAGCGTTGTGTGCTGCCTAAGACCTGCTTCTGCCATTGCTACATTTCCAAAGCGTTTGCGGGCATATGACTCGTAATATTAATATTTGCCACTAAGAGGCAGTGTCGCACTGAACCAAAATGTTCAGGAAACGAAAAACTACCTCGCTGTTATGTTTGAGATGGAAGCATACAAATATTTGTATCAACGCACTTCATCTGCTAGTCATTTTTCAAAGGCTATCCTCGATTTTGGTTCTTTATTTTGTTTTTGTATCTGGTGTCAACACCAACCCCAATAATATGGAATATTCGTCACCATGTCAAAAAGTTGGCGTGTGTCTTGGCGTGAAGAATTACATTACAGTATAACTTAACGTTGGTCTTCATTCATCATTGAGTATTGAATTTTCCCAACTCCACTGTCGCTTACCTTACTTGTAAAATCTTAGAGCAATGAGCAATTTGTTGTTTTTTTACTATTTTAACTGACTTTACCCCCTTGGAAAGTTTTGCTTTCCGATACGTTTTTAAAGGAGTTCTTACAAGGTTGTTGAGATGCTTGAAATGCTTGAATTTCATCCTCTGAAATTTAAGTATTGGAATACCTTCAAAAATAGCCCATTTTGTGCTGAAGTGCTTTCAAAGCCTTTGTAAAAAAATTGCTATAATTGAAAACCTGTGATACTCCCCCCTGGTTTTGTTATTCAAACCATAGCTTCATAAACATGTCCCAGAATGGCTTTTTCGATACAGATTATGCCAGGGAAATGTAAATTTAATCCAGCATGGTTGAATATCGACACTGAGATTAGATGACACTGAGACACTGAATAGATGACAATGAGATGAATATCTCCATCTATCTCTTTATCTCTCTATCTATTTAACGATGGGATAAATGTTATAATTTAATACAGATGACATTAAAAATAGTTTATATATGTTTTTCATGAAGTCCTTGAAAAAAGAAAAATTGTGCTGAACAAAATGTCCTTGAATATAATTTTGTAAATGCCAGAATGAACCATGTTCATAGATAAAGTGACCTTTATCTGCCTCAAACGGCAGATCAAATATTTTTTTATTCACCATCCGATCAATGTTATCTCCATATTCAGGTGCCTTGTGCACGTGGTGAGGTCTGCCAACGTGCGCTACAGTAAGGTGCGTCCCCTGCACCCACTGTGCCAGTTCGACGTGTGCCGCCACGAGGTGCGCTATGGCTGCCAGCGTGAGGACAGCTGCTCCTTCGCCCACTCCGTCATCGAGCTCAAGTGCTGGGTCCTCCAGCAAGACACAGGTAGGGAAACGGCAGGACAAACGCCTTTTTTAGAATCCATTTTGAAGTAGGCGGAATAGTGCAAACAAATAAAAGATACATACTTTATTCATTCAATTGCACTGTCGCAACAGCTTACATAAAAAATGGGCAATAACGATAATAAATCAATAGAATAAAAAATGGCAATATAGAGTAAACCTCAGTTAACTGAAATATACAATAAACCCAACTGTTAACAGTACATACAAGCCTAAAGATTAAATTAATTCAAATAAACCGTAAACAAGAGGGAAAAAAAACAATTTAAAGCTGCATTCAGTGATTTTACTTGACGTTTTCTCACTTGGACAAAAGCACCTTTGTCTCGATGGTGAAAGAAGCACGAACGCAACAGTGAGAGGAGGTGGCAGTGGTTTTGCTTTAGATAAAGATGAAAAAAAGAAAAAATTGTGAAATCAAACTCAATTTCATTTATTGACAGTACCCATATTTCCTCAAATAGTGACCAGGGCTTTTATTTACCCGACTGTCGTCTGGGTGCCGTGCTCCTCAAAAAAATGCATCAAAATAAAAGTGGATTTTTTTTATTATTCTTATTTTTATTTATTTATTTATTTTTGCTCTGAGACAACGGAATGCACAGTGGACCAGAGTTTACTCTCTCCATTATGGAATCCACTGTCCTGATCCAAGGCTGAACATTCCTTAGTTTAAAATGTTTGTATCATTCAAGCGGAAACTAACGAAAACAATACATCTAAAATAAAACACAGTAAAACCTGAACACAGGAACCGCACAGGAACCACATGGAATAAAACAAAAAAATCAGTGTCCTGTTGCGAGCTCTTGCCTTCCTAAAGTTGGAAAACTCTTTTAAATTACACCTTGTAGATCTAATACCGTTTTCACACCAAAATTAGTGGGTTTACCCGTGTTTCTTAAACCTGGTAAACCCGCTAAAAATAGGCGATTATTTTCCGGTGTCTCACGTTCAACGTCACAAACACGCCGCAAAAGGGCCAGTGTGGTGCCAGTGTGATTGGGAACAAATAGTAGAGGAGACAGCAACTAAACAAACAACGACAAAAAACTAAAACTTGAAAGAAAGGTTTTTTGAACCGTTTAAAAGAATCAGATCATACATGAATGCACTTCAGTAAAAGCAGCATGGAGCACAAGCAACATGGATGTATGCATGCTGTAGGTGCGCACTCGCGCACTGGTCCTTCGGCGGCGAGGACCGGCATGGGGCGATGCTGGAGTGACTCGGAGCCCAGCGGGGAGTGTGGGGGTTCTCCGCTGTGCTCCCTACGATGTGATCCCCACACGCACAACATTTCACGGTGCCCCATGCGGAAAAAGAGTAAATAACCTCTGATTTTGACTTTGGTTTCTCAAAATCGGATTCGTCTTTATTGCCAAGTAAGTTTACACGTACAAGGAATTTGTCTTGGTGTACGGTGCATACATGAAATATATATGTAAAACAATAAGTAAAATATTTATTTATATTTATTTCAATGGGGGTCCCAGGCCTTGTTGATGAGGCCAGTTGCAGAGGGGAAGAAACTGTTCTTGTGGTGAGAGGTTTTGGCCTTGTTGGACCGCAGTCTCCTGCCAGAGGGAAGTGTTTCAAACAATTTGTGTACAGGGTGGGAGGGGTCAGCCACAATCTTACCTGCACGTCTGAGTCCTGGGGGCGTACAGGTCCTGGAGAGATGGTAGATTGCAGCCAATAACCTTCTCAGCAGAGGTAATGACACGCTGCAGTCTGCCCTTGTCCTTGGTGGTTGCAGCAGTGTACCAGATGATGATGGAGAATGGACTTAATGATGGAGGTGTAGAAGTGCACCATCATCGTCTCAGGCAGGTTGAACTTCCTCAGCTGCCGTAGAAAGTACGTTCTCCTGGACTTTCTTGACGATGGAGCTGATGTTCAGCTCCCACTTGAGGTCCTGGGAGATGATGGTTTCCAGGAAGCGCCAGTACTCCACAGTTTCAACTGGGGAGTCACATGGGGTGATGGGGGTGAGTGGGGCTGCGTTCTTCCTGAAGTCCACAACCATCTCCACTGTCTTCACAGCGTTGAGCTCCAGGTTGTTCTGGCTGCACCAAGTCACCAGATAATCAATGAGGGTGGTGTCCTCCGCAAATTTCAGGAGCTCGACAGACTGGTGGCTGAAGCTGCAGCTGTTGGTGTACAGGGAGAGGAGCACAGGAGAAAGAACGCAATCTTGAGGGGAACCGGTGCTGATGGTCCGGGAGTCAGAAGTTTTTACCCCGCTTCACGTGCTGCTTCCTGTCAGACAGGAAGTCTGTGATCCACCTGCAGGTGGAGTCAGGCACGCTCAGCTGGGAGAGCTTGTCCTGCAGGAGAGCGGGGGGGGTTCTTAGGTACGTAAGTAATTGTGAAGAGGTCCAGTCCTCTTGACTCTCTAGAGCTGGTAGGCTGGGGCTGGTGGAAGGTACCACGGGGGATGGTATCAGGACTGTCCTATTGCCTTTAAAGCAACAGTAGAAGTTATTCAGGTCATTGGCCAGGCGTGAGTTGTTCATGGAGTGGGGTGTTTTTGGTTTTAGGTTCGTGATTTGTCTGAACCCTTTCTAGACAGAGGCAGTCATTGGCTGAAAAATGGTATCGGAGTCTCTTTGACTGCAGTCGTTTAGCAACTCGCACCTCTTTGCTAAACCTGTACTTAGCCGCTTTTAAACATGTCTCTGTCCCCACTCCTGAACGCCTCTTCCTTCTCTGCCCTTAGCTGTCTGAGTTTAGCCGTGAACCAGGGCTTGTCGTTGTTGTAACTCACCCTGGTGCGTGATGAGACACAGCTCTCTTCACAGAAGCTGATGTATAATGTCACAGCCTCTGTGTACTCATCCAGACTGTTGGTAGCAGTACTGAAAACATCCCAGTCGGTGCAGTCCAAGCACACCTGAAGATCCTCCACTTCCTTGATGTCCTCACTACAGGTTTAAACAGCTTTAATTTCTGCCTGTATGCAGGAATCAGGTGGACCATGACGTGGTCAGTGTCCCAGTGCAGCTCCAGGGACGGCGTGATAGGCAGGTAATAGGCTTACTGTGGTGTAACAATGGTCCACAGTATTCTCCTCTCTGGTGGGGCATTTAATAAACCGTATCTGGGCGGTGAGCATGCGCTGTGTGTCCTGCACGTTGGCTTGCCGTGGTAAGTAAACACCTACCAGTATAAATGAAACAAACTCACGGGGAGAATAGAAGGGTTTGCAGTTAATGAAGAAAGATTCCAGATCAGGAGAACAGTGCTGAAGGATCATGGTTACGTCATTACACCAGCTACTGTTTGTGTAAAAACACAAACCTCCACCTTTTGTTTTAATGCCGGAGAGTTCTATGTCCCGACCGGCTTTGAAGAGTGGAAGCCTGCCAACTGCAGCGCAGAGTCCGGTATCGTTCCGTTCAGTCACGTCTCCTTGAAGCACAAAACAGAAGATGAATCAAAGTCTCTCTTCTTCCCTAACAGTAGCTGACGTTTGTCTAGTTTGTTTCCCAGTGAACTCGCGTTAGACAGAAATATTCCAGGTAACGGTGTGCGATGTCCGCATCGGCGCGTCTCCCCCTCCTACGGCCTTTCACTGTGTATACAAAGTGAGCGCAGCTTTGACCAGAATGTTCAGTAATTCCACAGATCTGGCTTTGAAAGTGGGAAATAAATCCACAGGGCTTGTAGCTCTGGGGATGTCCAAGAGCTCTTCTCTGGTGTACAAGCTCCCGGAATTGCCACAAAAAAACTAAATCAACAAACAAAACAAGACAAAACAATGTGCACCGTACGAGGCACCATCTTGGGTGATATTTTATTTATATATATACATACATACATACATACAGTGGGGCAAAAAAGTATTTAGTCAGCCACCAATTGTGCAAGTTCTCCCACTTAAAAAGATGATCGAGGCCTGTAATTTTCATCATAGGTACACTTCGACTATGAGAGACAGAATGGGGGGAAAGAATCCAGGAAATCACATTGTAGGATTTTTAATGAATTAATTGGTGAATTCCTCAGTAAAATAAGTATTTGGTCACCTACAAACAAGCAAGATTTCTGGCTTTCACAGACCTGTAACTTTTTCTTTAAGAGGCTCCTCTGTCCTCCACTCCTTACCTGTATTAATGGCACCTGTTTGAACTCGTTATCAGTATAAAAGACACCTGTCCACAACCTCAAACAGTCACACTCCAAACTCCACTATGGCCAAGACCAAAGAGCTGTCAAAGGACACCAGAAACCAAATTGTAGACCTGCACCAGGCTGGGAAGACTGAATCTGCAATAGGTAAGCAGCTTGTTCTGAAGAAATCGACTGTGGGAGCAATGATTAGAAAATGGAAGACATACAAGACCACTGATAATCTCCCTCGATCTGGGGCTCCACGCAAGATCTCACCCCGTGGGGTCAAAATGATCACAAGAACGGTGAGCAAACATCCCAGAACCACACGGGGGGACCTAGTGAATGATCTGCAGAGAGCTGGGACCAAAGTAACAAAGGCTACCATCAGTAACACACTACGCCGCCAGGGACTCAAATCCTGCAGTGCCAGACTTGTCCCCCTGCTTAAGCCAGTACATGTCCAGGCCCGTCTGAAGTTTGCTAGAGAGGATTTGGATGATCCAGAAGAGGATTGGGAGAATGTCATATGGTCAATGAAACCAAAATAGAACTTTTTGGTAAAAACTCAACTTGAAGTGTTTGGAGGAGAAAGAAAGCTGAGTTGCATCCAAAGAACACCATACCTACTGTGAAGCATGGGGGTGGAAACATCATGCTTTGGGGCTGTTTTTCTGCAAAGGGACCAGGACGACTGATCCGTGTAAAGGAAAGAATGAATGGAGCCATGTATCGTCAGATTTTGAGTGAAAACCTTCCATCAGCAAGGGCATTGAAGATGAAACGTGGCTGGGTCTTTCAGCATGACAATGATCCCAAACACACCGCCCGGGCAACGAAGGAGTGGCTTCGTAAGAAGCATTTCAAGGTCCTGGAGTGGCCTAGCCAGTCTCCAGATCTCAACCCCATAGAAAATCTTTGGAGAGAGTTGAAAGTCCGTGTTGCCCAGCGACAGCCCCAAAACATCACTGCTCTAGAGGAGATCTGCATGGACGAATGGGCCAAAATACCAGCAACAGTGTGTGAAAACCTTGTGAAGACTTACAGAAAACGTTTGACCTCTGTCATTGCAAACAAAGGGTATATAACAAAATATTGAGATTAACTTTTGTTATTGACCAAATACTTATTTTCCGCCATAATTTGCAAATAAATTATTTAAAAATCAGACAATGTGATTTTCTGGATTTTTTTTTTCTCACTTTGTCTCTCATAGTCGAAGTGTACCTATGACGAAAATAACAGGCCTCTCTCATCTTTTTAAGTGGGAGAACTTGCACAATTGGTGGCTGACTAAATACTTTTTTGCCCCACTGTATATATATAGATTACATTACACTATATTATATCTAGATATTCTAAATGGGATATGAAATTATAGAATAATACACAGATATTCCTGTCTGTTTATGCACCAGTAAAGGAGACAAAATGTGCGGGTACACCCGGGTGTTCTGTTCACATCACAGCCGATTTGAGGTGGAGCCAAGGGAAAAAGCCAAGGACCACAGGACTTAATGACCACGGGCCTGTAGCCCTGAAATCATTTGAGCCCCTTGTGCTGTCCCACCTCAAAGTCATCACTGACCCACTCCTGGACCACCTGCAGTTTGTCTACAGAGCCAACCCTCTACTTCATCCAACGCCTGGACTCCTCAGGAACCTATGTCAGGATCCTGTTTGTGGATTTTAGCTCCATCTTTAATACCATCATCCCGGCTCTGCTGCAGGACAAGCTCTCCCAGCTGAATGTGCTCCACCTGCAGGTGGGTCACAGACATCCTGTCTGACAGGGGGCAGCAGGTGAACATGGGAAAACATGTTTCTGACTCTTGGACCATCAGCACCGGTTTCCCTCAAGGCTGCGTTTCTTCTCCTCACCTCCTCTGTCACTATCTGGTACGCTGCTGCCACTGCCAAAGACAAGAGAATACTGCAGCAGCCAATTCGTTCGGCTGAGAAGGTGATTGGCTTTCCTTCCTTCAGGGAACTGTACGCCTCCAGGACCCTGAGGCGAGCTGGAAAGATTGTGACCGACCCCCCCCGTCTTACTCCGCCCGCCTAGACAGTTCAATTAACATTCCACATCTGTCAATGCGTTACATTAACGCATATTCCATGGTTAATATTTGCGCATACCTGTTAACAAACTCTGTGTGTGTTCTTACTGTTTAACATTTATGTTTCTTGGTATTGTATACACAAAGACAAATTCTTTATACTTGTAAACTTACTTGGCAATAAACATGATTGTGATATGAATCCTATGCATGGAGATAAGTGTCTATCACATCCCCCTACACCAGGTATTACTCACGAAGAGATGGTGCAGGAGTCCAAGAGGCACTGGCACCGGTTGGAGCAGAACGCCCAGAAGCAGCAGAAGGTATTTGTTCAAATCTGTTAAAAGGTCTAAAGTGGATTTCAGCAATGTTCTAATTTAGCTTGCGGGTTGAGGCCAATGTTTACTGATTCAGTAGGCGTTAGGCAGTAGGATTGTTGGCGTTAGAGGGAAATTATTCCCCATCTTAACTTGGAAACGTCCCACATAATTTTCAATTAACAAACCACAATATATGAATATTGTATTACCACTTATTTAAAAATTATGTTGTTTTCCATAGTGTTGTATGGTGAAAAAATTTAGGTTAATATGTATTTCTTTTTATCTTACCTATCCATTCATTTTCTGCCGCCCCCAATTTCGATTTAATTTCAATATTCAAACAATTCATGAACTGTGGCTATTCAGAAGTAGACTATACCTATTTTCTACCTTCCATACCTATATTTGTATGGAATATTGGCATGGATATGAGAGATGATATGGAAAAAACACATCATATATTTTCAGTTCCTTTGCAAATACAACATTTTTTTATATTAACGCAATTGCCCACTTTTGTTGATCCCACATCTTACACCAGTTGGAGCCGCCATCTTCAGCGTTGCAGATTTCCCCATTTGAATCTCTTTCAAGTGTAGCTGTGAATGTGTTGTTGAAATTGAATTGTGTTGAAGTTGTTGACCTGTGTTTTGGGGGGAGGGGTTAAATGATGGGTAAAGAAATCTTTTACCCGACTTTTTCACTTTCACCCTGACTCTCTTGAGATTATCGTCCCTCTTTCAGCCGCTGCACATCCCCCACCAGAGCAGCAACATGGGCTCGGGAGGGCTGGGCGGGATGGGGGGGGGCATGTGTGGAGACGGGATGGGCGGAGGCGGGGTGTCGGGGATGGGTGCGGGGCCAGGGAGGGGGCGGGGCCTGAACCTGAAGATGAAGTTCGTCTGCGGCCAGTGCTGGAGGGACGGCCAGGTCAACGAGCCCGACAAGAATCTCAAGTACTGCACCGCCAAAGCTCGCCACAGGTGTGTCCGGAAAAAGTCATCAGCGGCGTTGGTTTCAAAGTGTTATTTTTCAACAAAACAGCAAGCACCCGTTTCAAACGGCTAACCCTAACACTAGTTTTCCAAACTGGCAAGATCTTTGGAGGTTAGGGTTAACCCTAACCCAAGGGTAACCCCAACCGAACCCGAAACCTGGCTTTCCAAAGTGGCAAGATTTTTGCCGCCTTGGAGTGAAAGGGGCTCAACACCCTGCTGTTGAATTTTACCCAAACCCCCTTTTTAGCTGCTTTGTTTTTCAAACTTTTTACATTTTTGACATCTTCCATATATCTTTGGTTGTCTTTTTTTTTTTTTTTTTTTGTTAGTTTTACATCACAGACCTTATGACATTCATATCTCAGCTGTGCATTTCTATGGCGTCGTAAAAGCCCCAGTCCATTTGCAACTTAATGTCAACGTGTTGACATCAATTTTCTTTTTTTTTCCCGGGTATCGCATCTGCGTTATATTCACGCAGTCATTGCTTCATTATAATTCAGTGGCTTCTCAGAATATCTAACCCAATTTTTATTTACGGTTTGTTCTGCGCCCAGCTGGACTAAGGAGCGACGGGTGCTGCTCGTCAAATCTTTCGAAAAGAAGAAGTGGGTTGTCGTCCGGCCACTGCCCTTCTCGCGCACCTACCCACAGCAATATGACGTGAGTTATTCTCTTCCCTTTCCACAAACTACATGTTCTCCTTCCCGCTTCCCTTTTCCCATGGTTGGCCAGAGATGACTAGAGGAGATCAGGACTTTTCATTTCAATCTAAGGACACATAGCACCAGCGGAAACTAAAATCACCCACCCAATGGTGATTTTTAATAAATCAAATAGATTTTTAGGAAACAAAGGCGAATATCAAATATTATTGTGCTATGGAAACATTACGGAAGCTCTTTGTAGAACGTACTACTGTATATATTTCCTACCTTGAAGTAAATTTACTGCATCCTAACTTCTGCTGGTCGTGTCTGTGGTCACTATGTGGACATATCCCAAAAATTGCAGCATAGCTATAATTTCAGTATCCTGTTCATTCTATTAGCGTGGTCAATGAGAGGGTCGTAGAAGAACCTTGACACCAGCCAAACACTTTGCCCGCTTCCCCAGCCACTTGTGAACTTGAATTGAATGTATTTTAGAGTAGTGTTTTTCAGCTGCTGTGCCATGAGAGCTTGCCAGGTGTGCCGTTAGGAAAAGTCTACTTGGAATAGAAATTAGCTCTATTGTTTCAAGATCAAAATTGCAAGGCTGCAATAATTCATGTAATTCATCAGATCCAGACAGAATCGCACCTCCAGCAGAACAAGTTTCACTCAGAGTGAGGACAATACGAAGTGATAAAAGGTTTGACTCATTTTAGAGATTTGGCTCTTGACAAGTCACTCGGTAAAAAAAGTGTCGCTCCGTTTTCCAACTGTCGGTTCGTTTGATCCCATTGGTGTAAAGCACAGCCAGCGAGGAAGTCTTTTCTCGGTGATGAATGAGAATCAGAAGAGTCGGAACAAATCGTTTTCGAGTCTTGCATCACTACTAGTAGGCCATAATAATAAGCCCAGTTCTATATCTTTCTCACGTTTTAACTCATGAACACCATAGTGGTGAGATTGTTTAATTGCCATGGAAGAAAAAAGGTTGGAAACGCTGCATTAAAGAACGATATAAGGTAGCTTCCTGTTTCTTTGTGCACGCCAGATGTGCGTCCACGTGATGAAGCAGAAGAAGTGCCACTACATCGGGAACTGCTCTTTTGCCCACAGTCTGGAGGAGCGAGATGTCTGGACGTACATGAAGAACAACAGCTGTAAGCGCCCCATCTCGTCTTTGTTTGTTTTTTTGGGAGGTTTTGTTTTTTTTCAGCAGCTGGATGCCCGATCCCATGCCTCAATCTCTCATCGAATGGAAAGTAGAGTTGTTAGTCGTCATCGGAACATCACAATGCGGTAACAACCAGAGATAGCGCTATGTGACCAGCTAACGTCAATAATGGAGATCAAAACCGAACATAACAACCATACAAATTTACATTTTTATGTTGCTTTTTTTATTTATTTTATATATACAAAACTTGTATTGGGGTGAGTCAGAATAAATTGCAGCAGGGTTTGCCATAGAAAAACATGAAACTGAAAAATATGAAAAATACTGCAGGCAGCCTTTAAATACTGAGATGCACTAGATATTCTACAATAATGTTCTTGTTATCCGGTTGCGTAACAACCTGTATTTGGCAATGTGAATAATAATAAATATTGCTGCACGCAGCAATACACAGGGTCCAGGTAAGTCGTGTTAATTACAAATTACAGTTTTCAGATTTCCCATAAAACGTAGCATCACTTCCTACTGACACAAATGTCTGAGTTCACATGAACACAGGGTGGACTTTCTGGCCATTGCTTCTTTATTGTCTTAGACTTCCGGCTTCTCTTTGGCATCTCTAACACAAAGACACGCAAACAATACAATTATTTCAACTACTAACCCAATTATTTCTAAACTCAACCAAAACATTTCGAAAACAAATTACAAAACAAATTCCACTGAATGCAGCATTAATTCCAAGTTCTTGAAAGCACCATTACTTCCTGTTTTGGTGAGCTTTCAACCAGAGAGCCGTGTGTCCACTCTGCGTCCGCGTCTCCTACAGTGAACGAGTCCACTGGTTAATCGATAGTGGATGACATGGCTCTCTCAGACGGATAAAAAAAAATATTTATTGAATAAAAAAAAAAGATCTTATTTAAAGCTTTTCAGGCAGTCTTTTGCCATGTGTTCATCATGCATGTTTATATCCTGATGACAATGAAAGTACGATTGATCATGCAACCCTGCCACTAACCTGAATCTGCGCTCTGTAATTATATACGGAGACGTTTGGAGCGGACTGTGGGAGTCCTAGAGTCCTAGTCTCCGCTTTTGTGGGGATGTGGGCTGTGCGGGGGTTAGGTTGAGAGGCGGAGTGCGAGTTCAAAGACCCGCCACATCAGCTCCTTGGCGTTTGGTGACTTGGGCCACATCTATGATTTGGGTCACATTTGGTCGGTTTTTCACAAATTTCTGCTCTGTATGAGGATCGATTTGGATCAAAGTTGAACCATGAGATGTTTGTGACATACTGGTTCAAACAAGACGTAAACTGTGTTCGTAACTTTTGCCGTTGTTGTGTTTCAGATCGTTTTAGCCTGCGGGCTGGACCCCTAATAATAATAATTAATAATTCTGATAAGATTCTCTCCCACTTCTTCCTCTCCAGTGAGAGACATGCAGCAGATGTATGACATGTGGCTGCAGCTGACCAATCAAAGCAGGCGTATGGATGGGCCCCTCATGACTCCGCCCCCAGAAGAGAAGCAAGTTACCATGACGGCGGATTATTCGGAAGGCATGGTGAGTGGTCGCCAAGGGTAAATGATTTAGACACACACGCACACACTATTCAAATATCTATAGAATGTAATTGACTGGCGTCAAGTTAATGCGTGTGTGTGTTCTAGGGAGGGCAACGGATGTCAGACGGTGATGACCTCTGAGAGTTTTGCTGGGCTGAGTTTTGCTGGGCTGAGGTGCAGTAGCTGAACTCCACAGAGCTCCAGGTAGTGAGAGACAGACAGGCCTTCAACACCAGCTACTACAGTACAATCCTACGCCAGCCCGAATATGTCCAGCCAGCATTGTGGAAGCATATGGGATGGCCCCCACACGCACACACATGCGCACACACACACGCACACGCATAGACAAACACACAGAAAAAAAAACCCCAAACCAATCCAGAGAGAGAACTTGTTGCCCCCCCCCCCCCCCCATCATGTCGCCCTTTAAACGCTGCATCCTAAGTGCCCCCCCCCTGTCTTTTGTTCTAGGAAAGAAAAAGCAACTTTTTATTTTTATTGTTTTTTGGCATATTTTTTTGGAATTTTGTCAAGGAGGAAGCGCTGGTCGTTTTTATCCCCCCCCCCCATTTTTTTCTTATTTTAATTTTATTTTTTTATTTTGATTTTTTTTTTTCCCCTTTGCGGGTTGCTAAACTTAAGATTTTAACATTGGGTCCCTAAGCCAGCATCACAAAGGGGGGAACACGTCGCCAAATCCTAACCTTCCCTCCTTCCCAAATCAGAGATGTAGTGTTGAGAGGGTTGAAATGAAAATTATTAAGTTTGAGAGGTTTGTTTCCTTTCTTCTTCTGCTTCTTCTCCTGGAAGGTGTTGATTTACCCTGTTATACTGTCTGCCACATTGGCGGAGTGCTATGAATGTAATGCCTTGCAAGGGTCTTTAAAAAGAGTGGGTGGCTGGCTTGTTGTTTTTTTTTGTTGTTGTTGTTTTCTTTATAAACAGAAAAAGCATCGCTAGTGTTGGGGAATGTATTTAGGCATATACAACTACATCAGCACAATTAAGAAATTCTGGAAAACGCCCCCTAGATTGCCCTACACATTCACACCACTCCAAGCTCCCTCACTGACCCCTAGACAGAAACAACTTGCTTTTTCAAATCGTTTTTATTTCATTTTATTTTTTACTTTTTCTTTCTTCTCTATGTGCTGGCAAAGAAACGTGGTCGTTGCTGAATCTCAAACTGTCCGTCATCCATCAGGCAGAGCGGCTTTGTTAAAATATTTCTGGCGCCCACTTTGACTGAAGAGCAGCACCCTGTCTTTTTCCTTTTTTTTTATTATTATTATTTTTTTTTTCATTGTATTAAGGAGCAGCAGAGATTTGTTATTGAAGAAGGGGAATGCTTTAATTGTGTGGGGGAAAACAAAACATGATTGAGTGTGTGTGGGGTGATGGAGCAAAGAATATATTTTTCTAGGAAGAATCATGAATATATTTGGAATTAAGAGTGAGGAGCTGCGTCTTCTGTCGAACTGGGACCAGAAATAGATTGAAAAACTAAACCGCATTTTTTTTTTTTTTTTTTTTTTTTTTTTTTTTTTTTTTTTTTTAAGTGTTCCTTATACATACCCAGCTGATGTGGAGTCCCATATCGCTAATAAGTAAAAACCCCGACAAGACTTTCCACCTTAAAAGTAAGAAATCAATAGCTTGTGATTATTAGCACCATCACATGTGCCTAATAATAATAAAGAAATTACAGTGCACACACACACAAATGCACACACACTTGACATGCATCGAACACATCAACAAGGAAATGGGACATCTATCGCCATCGAGCCTACGAGGCGGTCCGAGACGTGATTGAGCTATGTCTATATTCAGATTTCTTTATACACACATTATATTATACATATTTACAGATATCATTATACTACTAATAATAATTGATAACTTAGCGGTTAAGCTTAATTAAATATATAACCTGAAGAACCTTGTATTAATTACATAGAGAAATACTTGCTATTGCTATATGACATGTATCGCTGAACTAGATAATGATAGTGAGATTGTTTATTGTTTTTGGTTTCTATTATTTGTGATTTATTTTTATTTTATTGCTTCCGTAAGGGTCATTCCAGAGGTAGGGGCGGGGTTGTCACACGAGTTGCCTGTTGACTCGCCGATTTTGGATTTCGGTTTCCATTTAAGGAGCAACTAATGCGAGCCCCTTTCAGACTCCCGAGAAAGGGTTTTTTTTTTTTTTTGTTTGTTTTTTTTTTTTGCATAAGTTGATTAAATGAGGATTTTCTTGAATAATTGGCATGTATTTCTTTTTTTTGTGACAAAAGTTTTAGGTTTTAAAGGTTAAGATAAGAATACAAAAGGCCTTGGAAGCTCATCCAGAGCTGGCTAAAAGCGGCAGGTTCAGCTCGTCCTGGCGTTGGGTGTGACGACGCTGAGAAGGTCAGGCCTCCACTGGAATGGCCCAGGTATTAGCTTAAATGAGGGATTGTATTACTACTACTACTCCTAGTATTATGATGAATATGATGACATAATGATTGCTATCTATTGACTATTTTGATTTCTCTCCTATATGCTATTGATATACGTATGTTAATTGCGATGTGTAACACTCTTGATATGTATTCATGTATGAATATTAATGATTTATGGTAAATAGGCATCTCTGTATGCAACAGCGCTGTGTGGCAGAGCAGAAAAAGAGGGGGGGGGGGGGGGGGGGTGTTCTTCACCGAAAGAGGACATTGATTTATGATTAAAGTTACAACAATAGGCGGCACAATTAATTTGCTTTATCATGAAGTTGCCTTTGAGACCATAATACTGGCCAGGCGCTAGCCATATTGATAGATTATTATAAGAGTATAATTTTTCTTATTTCATGTTATTTTACTGGTCTGCCATGCAAAGCAGCTTAGGGGGCAAAAAAAAGCATACATAGAGGTCTGTATACTTCAGTATAGCGCCTTATTCTATATAATATACCTATAAAAAGATACATACCCTTATTGTATAATCCTACTTTCTTTATATATATATATATATATATATATATATGTATGTATGTATGTATGTATGTATATATATATGTGTGTGTGTGTGTGTGTGTACATGCGTGTGTGTGTACATGCATGTACGTATGTATGTATATGCATGCACGTATGTATGTATGTATATGCATGCACGTATGTATGTATGTATATGCATGCACGTATGTATATGCATGCACGTATGTATGTATGTATATGCATGCACGTATGTATGTATGTGCGTGCACGCACGTATGTATGTATGTGCGTGCACGCATGTATGTATGTATGTATATGCATGCACGTATGTATGTATGTGCGTGCACGCACGTATGTATGTATGTGCGTGCACGCATGTATGTATGTATGTATATGCATGCACGTATGTATGTATGTGCGTGCACGCATGTATGTATGTATGTATATGCATGCACGTATGTATGTATGTATATGCATGCACGCATGTATGTATGTATGTGCGTGCACGCATGTATGTATGTATGTATATGCATGCACGTATGTATGTATGTATATGCATGCACGCATGTATGTATGTATGTGCGTGTATGTATGTATGTATGTGCGTGCACGCATGTATGTATGTATGTGCGTGCACGCATGTATGTGCGTGCGTGCACGCATGTATGTATGTATGTATGTGCGTGCATGTATGTATGTGCGTGCGTGCATGTATGTGCGTGCGTGCATGCATGTATGTGCGTGCGTGCATGTATGTGCGTGCGTGCATGTATGTATGTATGTGCGTGCATGCATGTATGTGCGTGCGTGCATGCATGTATGTGCGTGCGTGCATGCATGTATGTGCGTGCGTGCATGTATGTGCGTGCGTGCATGCATGTATGTGCGTGCGTGCATGCATGTATGTATGTGCGTACATGCATGTATGTGCGTGCATGCATGTATGTATGTGCATGCATGTATGTATGTGCATGCATGTATGTATGTGCATGCATGTATGTATGTGCATGCATGTATGTATGTATGTATGTATGTGCATGCATGTATGTATATGCATGCATGTATGTATATGCATGCATGTATGTATATGCATGCATGTATGTGCATGTATGTATGTGCATGCATGTATGTATGTGCATGCATGCATGTATGTATGTGCATGCATGCATGTATGTATGTGCATGCATGTATGTATGTGCATGCATGCATGTATGTATGTGCATGCATGCATGTATGTATGTATATGCATGCATGTATGTATGTATATGCATGCATGTATGTATGTATATGCATGCATGTATGTATGTATGTGCATGCATGTATGTATGTATATGCATGCATGTATATGCATGCATGCATGTATGTATGTATATGCATGTATGTATATGCATGCATGCATGTATGTATGTATATGCATGTATGTATGTACATGCATATGTACAGTATGTGTGTGTGTGTGTGTGTGTGTATATATATATATATATATATATATATATATATAATGCGATAACTATGACTATTCTAGACACCCTTATGAGGTAATTTAGATAAGAGATGGTGGTGGAACTATGTTTTTTTCTTAAGCATTTTTCTTTTTTTTTTTTTTTTTTTAATACTTTTTTTTTGTATTAGTATTTTTTTTCTCCTGTGGCTGGAGAAGAGTTGAGCCGTGTCAGTGTCTTCTTGTCGTCCATTCCACCGTGATACCGGCGCAGGCCTCCAAGCCGAGTGAATGCTCTTAACAATCACTCAATACATTGAGCTGAAGATTTTTACGATCGTGACGTGGGTTGGGGAAATTGACCACAACCTGCCCCGCCCAACATTAAATATCTATAGATGCGTAGAGCTTTGTGAGGTCGCCGTGTGAAAAACTGCTTCGTCCCAAATGTGGCGGGGGAGGTTCTTCCCTCCTTGTCACCGTTGATGATGTAATACCCGACAAGCGCAGAGGAAACATGGGTTTCAGTCCTCTACATTTGTGTGCACTTAAAGATGAGAGGACAAACACACCGGCACAGTGAGGGACCTTATCTTCTTTCTCCGGTTCCAGCTTGCGTTCGTTTCAGTCCAAAGTGCAGACGGTGAGACCCGCTGAATATGTTAATTTGCGGAAATTCGTGATCACATTTTTGCCACATTTTTACCGCGAACCCGCATTGAACATCCGCTAGCAGATACATCAGGCGCTCTATTTTGAGCCGTTTTATTTTATTCCAAGTTAGATTGATGCCAAATAAAGCCCTTATTTTTTTTTAAGACGCAAATGAAATTGCTATTTTTTTTTTTTTTTTTTACGTGGCATTTTGATTGAATTGGCATGGCGTAATAATGAGAGTGATAATAGATTAACTAATAGTCAATTTCTTTAAGATTTGGGTTTAAAAAAAAAAAAAAACTTTTGTTTGTCCCATCTGCTTGCAAAGAAAGGCCTTGCGTGGAATCAATAGGACACCTGACACCCACCCCCCCGGGGGTTGATTGAGGGGGGCTGGACTTTTCTGCTCAGAACTTGCGCGTGATTGCGTGTCTGTTCCAACTCTGGGAAGCGTGAAGAGTTGGCCCCCCGGAGCCGATTAATTGAATGACCGCCCTCCGTTCCTTCGCCAGGGTGCGTAGTGTTGGAGGTGATGCAGCCTTTGACACACAAAATTGGGGGGGGGGACCATGACATCAACATCACTCAAAGCATCTACGTTGATTCGCGTTTTCGTTAATTATTTGTAATGGATTGATGGTTGGTTTATTCTGAGCGACTCGCGTTGAGAAACCAGGGTTTCAAGAAGTGACAAAACAGGGCCTCCGTTTTTGTTTTTTGTGTTTTTACATTGTTGTTTTTTGTTTTATATCCTTGTTGTCTTTGTTTTCTCTCCTCCCTGGTTGGAAGTTAATAATCAAACAAGTGGACCAAATCTCTTGAAAGCATTTAATAAACAGACTGTTTTAGAAAAAGTAATTGGTGCTGTGTTTTTTTATTTATTTGTTTTTTATGATGTCACATACTTAACATTGTTTGGTATTTAGCACCCTATTTACTTCATACAGATGAGAAGGATTTTATTCGGTGTTTGAAAAATGAGCCCGAAACACCCCAATATGTAAGTTAAATCTCATGGGCTTCAATAAATGCCTCATGTAGTTGATAAGCACAATTTGAGGTGTGTATGTGTCTGCTGACCCCCTCTGTTTCTGAGTTTTTTCCTCATTAATCACCAGAACACACCATTAATGTGGTCAGAAGAAGATTGTTTCACAGGGGCTCAAGGGGCCAAACTTTATTTTTATGCCAAGGCTCTCTTTTCGGATCAAGCTCTGGCAAATCTGCAAACCTCACAAGATATTTGTGATGGTGAGAGTACTTCATTGATCTTGCTTAGGGGAAATCTGAATCCGTTTATTCTGCCAGGTACATTGGGTACGTCTGGATTGTGGGGAATGGAGAATAGAATAAATAAAATACACAAACGGTGAAAATAAAATGAAAATAAAAATGTTGGGCATATATTTACGATCAGCCAAAGATATACACAATATACAAATATACGTTCAAAAAGTAAAATAAGTCAAACAGTTTAATAAGAATGTAATAAAGTAGTAGTTATTGGCTCAAGATTTGCAGTGTAGTTATTTTCAATGAAATGAAAAACGAATATTGTGTGTGTGTGTGTGTGTGTGGGTGTGTGTGTTTATATGTTTGTTTGTTTATTTAAAAAACAATTTTTTAAGAAAATTGTTAAAACAATGTTTGGCTGAGGAACCTTTGCAATACCTTCACAGACCCCTCGAGGTCCGCGGACACCAGTTTTGGAGCCCTGTCGTATCACAGTCGGCCAGTCGACAGGAACCAATCAGGACGCGTTGCGCAGCTGCCAGAGTAATCGATGAGGGTGATAGGAAGGGGCGAGGCGAATTAAGTAACTTCTTATTCCTCTTTTTCCAAGAAATCTCTTGATGGCTGTTCCCATGTGAGGGCGGTGCGAACTCCGCGCACAATTCCGAAAACGGAAGGTCGTTAAAAAGCGCCGCATACGAATTTAAATTCCGGCATAAATCAGCAGAAATGACGGAGACGTTCAAAGCTTTTCTTGAGTATCCCTTCTCTCTCCCCGCCATGGATGACAACGGTAGGATGTTTTGTCGTTGATGTTTCGTTTTTGTCGTTTTGTTCTCGAGGGAAATAAAACAGGTCAATTTGGTGCGCGGTAGGGTTCCCTCCAAGATGTTAATTTTATCTATTTTAACATTTGCATTTACTTTTGAACGCTGCGCAACCACGCGGGTGAGAGAGCGTTTTCTGGTCTAGGTCAGATCTGATATGTATCCATCCCTATCTGTCTGTCTATGCATCTGTGCATGTAAGGTTTCTTAAAGGGCCGTTCGGGTCAGGGCATGCATTTGGAAAGCTATTTAAAATGTAAGATCTTGTCAAGGTGGATTTATTCTCCTCCTCTCCGTTTTGTGTGCCTGTGCCAATGTATCGGGGGGGGCGGGGGGGCGGTCAACACACGCACTCAAGAGCCAGCCACGTGTTATTATTACACATCCTCCAGGCAGGGTTTGGATCTGGCTACAGAAGCGGTCTCGTCGTGTCATATGACATTCGAGATAGCTGTGATTTCACAACTATTTTGTGAAAGTGGTGCCGTTTGTTTGCACATTCGACAAGGTCTCACACATGCCGGTCTGGTCATGTTTTGGCCAACACATTCAGATGTCGGAGACAGGTAGGGAAAGGTTGCGTCTGGCCTGACCTGTAAGGGTGTGCGCTCGGTGCAGGTCGGAGGTCAGAGTCCACCCCACTTAAAGGTGATTGGCCACTGAAAAAAAAAATCGCCTTTATCTTGCAACTCATATCTTATTGGGATGCCTCACAATACACAAGCAATAGCCATAGGTTATCGATTGCAGCACACACGCTATTACTATTAACGACGACAGGCTGTCGTTTAAAGTGGTAATCCCTGCGATTATTTTGCTGACATCCCATATTTGATAATCATCCCGTAGATGTACATAGGTGTTTTCGCACCGCAGGAACTTTTTCAAAGTTGTAAGAACTTTTTGGAACTTTTTTGTGTCCGCATTGCAGGAACTAGGAACGTTCGTAGTGCTTAGAACTCTGTTTTGAGGGACTTTCTTGGCACCTACTTCAGGGCAGGGACTGACCGGCACAAGAGGAACCGTCAGTGACGTTAGTGCACAGTCATTGGTTGAACACAAGAGCAGTACCGGCAAACTTGTGTGAAACGGTAATAACAACATCCTCATTTAAAGTAAACATGTATTTATTTACAGACAATTTATTTCCAAAACATAAAAAAAACAGCGCCCGTCCGCCCGAGCTCGCCACGGACTCAGACTGACCGTCGAGTCGGGCAGCCTGTCCTCAGTGCGCCCCAACCGGGGGACATCGCTCTGCACGGCAAGATACGTCGTACACTCTGCAGCAATAAAAAAAAGCGCCAATAAAAAATAAAAATAAAACATTTATTATTCAGATGTATTTATTTCATTTATTTTATTTTCCGACGTTAATTTAATAAAAAACATCCTCATGCAATGTCCTGATGCGAGCCCGTGCCTTACAAAACTCGGAACAAACTTTTCAATTTCACCTTGTAGATCCGATATGAGTGAAGATTCAGCAACTGGATTGCTTATTCGTCGCATCAAATTTGTTCCGATTTTGGTGGACTGATTATGTGAAATAAGTTCAAAGATTACAAACTAAACTAACACGGAACTCATGCTGAAACCCCCTTTGGCTTCACTTCAACGTTTCTAGTGCCCGTGTGAATACAACCAGTAAAAAAAGCCCTTGAAGGTATTTAGTTCTCCGGGGATCTCCCCAGTTTCTAGTTCCTTTCAGGGAGTCCCATGAACTGTTCGGTGTAAAAACACTTTTTGTGTGTTGTGTTTGTTCCTCTGTGCTGTCTCTATTGTTGGGGGCGGGGTCCGCCATGTCTTCCCAGCATGAAGTGAGAGGCATCTGCGGTGAATTTGGTGAGGCGGCATAGCTAAGTCTTGGTCAGTAAACTGTTGATATGGATGAATATTCACTGCATGGCGAACATCACCTCAATTCCATGTCCAAATGTCCACGATGGTTTTTGCAATTGAGCTTCGTCAAGTTACAGACATATTTTTAACGTTGTTTGGCTCCAGAGCATTGGAAAACTATGGAGCATTGTTTGTAATGGGATGTCTCAGGCTCATATGACAGAAAAATGCTGAGTCACCCCTCTTCCACCAAGGCATGTCAAGGGCAGGTTCAGGGCCGGTGCCCACTCTGAAACCAGATCTTTGTGTTTTGACAGCAAAAGAACCGGCTCTGGAACCGTAAAACTGGTTCTAGAAAGGCACCACTTTGAAACTGGAAAAGAACCAAGAATGGCGTATATTGAGGTCTGGGGAAGGGGACAAGCAAGCTCGAGCAAAATATTGTGATCGGCATTTTTTTTTTTTTACTGTTTCAGCCATGCGGAATTCATGGATGTAAAATCTAGTTTGTGGAGCTTTAATGTGTAGAAATCAAGAGGACATACTGTAATATATATCATATTTCTAGCAGCTCGCCCCGGCACAATTAGCACTGCAGCAGTTCCCTACCAAATTGGCCCTATTTTCACCACAATTAAATAAGGAAAATTATATTGTACTTGTTTTCAACGCTTACATCGGCATCTATCATGTTCTGCCTGTCTCATTACTTAATCCAATAATAAAAAAACAAAGCACCACAAAACATAATAATAATAATAATAATAATAATAATCATAAAAGCTGCAGGCAGCAATATCCAAGGGTCCAGCTTATTTGTTTTAGGTACGTATTACAGTTTTCTTTGTTTTATGTGAAATGCATCACAATTTACTAAACGTATAAACATCAAACATCGTGGAATTGCGTTGTGTAAAGTTTTACATGTGTATGTGTATAGTTACTTCCATAGAATTTTTATTTTTATTTTGTGACTGACCTGGACATGTTAACATAACATAGTTACGTCCATGTAATTTGATGAATCCAACTCTTATGGCATTACGTATGAAGCATTTCAATTTCAGCCAGATGTCAGACATTGATTTGAGTTTGTAATTTTTACATAAGCGTATGAGATTGGTCAGTTCTCAATAACTGTATTAAATAGCTGATTTTATGGTCTTAATAGTGTTTTTAAGTTCCAAAGTAGATTAATTAGTAAATTACGACAAGAAATTACAAAACAAGTCAGATAATTGTTTTATTAAACAGTTCTCCAAAGCAGCTGGACAAAAAATTTGACAAATATCACAGTATTTATAAAGATCAAATTTCAAATAAAAAAAATAGATTATGAAAATGGCAATCTTAAGAAAAATAAATAAATGAAAAATGGACAAATTGTCTGAAATTGTCAAGGTAAACAGTGTTTATAAACATTGTGTTATGTCATTTTTTACCGAAAGAAAACAATGTTTAGGAAGTGGAGTTTTATAATGATAGTTTTATTTTTCATGTTTGTGGTACATAAACTATGCCATCTTAAGGAAGGTAAATAAAGAAATGATTCACCTTAATTTTCTTTTTTTTTTTTTTATCGTTTTCTCTAACTTGGTCATGCCAGTCACCATATTGTTGTCAGTGTACCTGACATGGAAATATCCACCTGTGATAAATTGTTGTTGCATGGCAGAAATGTTTGTGATTAAGTTGGTAATTTTGTATTTGATCAGGTAACGGTGCATGACAGACATTGTCATAGTTCATGTAACATCCAAGTGAGGTTACATTGCATTATTGGATATTTCTAGAGTGCAATTACAGTTATTATGGAATAATTGTAAGTCACTTTGGATAAAAGCGTCTGCTAAATGTAATGTAAATTGTAAATGTAATGTAAATTGTAAATGTAATGTAATAATTTGTCAATATCACAAACACTTTCTGCCTTTTCATTACAGTTTGTTAAGTTTAGGTATAGGAAAATGTCGTTACATGACGTTTATTACAAAAAAATATATATTTTAAACTACATCTTGTCATTGTTATATCTTACCTTTTTGCATTGAAGTACATCTGGAGTCCTGAGTCTGGAGTTTTGTCTCGTATACATCAATTATGACGTATTCATGTCCATTTAAGATAGCAGTCTAATTTACATCATGTTTTTGTAAAGTTGAGTTGAGTTTTTTACTTGGATTACATTTTCAGTAAGTTATGTTTCCATGAAATACGGAAAACGTTGTGGTATTTCTGTGGGTTATAAGCATTGCAAGGTTGATATTTTTCCGACGCCTTGCTGGATCTTGAATGCATCACTCAGTCGCAAATTTCAGTGTTTCTGAGTGGACGTGCTGACAAATTTTTAAGGATTACTTCTTATTCTATTTTTCATTAATCCGGCAAAGTAATGTGGACCATGGATATAAAATATCAATCAAACAGATCAACTGACATCTCACAGGTAAGAAGTTATTTAAATATACACGTAAATCTATAGTTTGGTAATGTCGAAACACTACAGAGTGAATGTGTCCACACCGCACACTGGACACAGTCCAACTGCACATTCTCAATCGGAATCTGTACATTTATAGTAAATAATATGATGACGTCATAAAGCGCCTTACTGTAAATCTCATCTCGTTCATTTTAGAACGAGACCTGTGACGTGTCAGTTAACCAGACCAACTGAATATTTCGGGTCAAAGTTGTTTGGTTTTTTATGAATATCTGCTTTGTATGTGGATCGATTTGTATTCAATTTAAACCACAAGATCCTTGTGACATAGCGATTTAAACGACACCTCGACCGTGTTCGTAGCTTATGCCGAAGTATGTGTTCCAGATAATTTTAGCAGGGTTGGTCATATTTCTCTGTAATATCGATCTAAATTTGGTCGTTTTTTTACTAATATCTGCTCCGTATGTGGATCGATTTGGATAAAACTTCAGCCACGAGATCTTTGTGACAGCGCAGTTCAAACAAGACGTCAACCGTGTTCTTTGTGTTATCCCGAAGTTGGTGTTCGAGATAGTTTTAGGCCTCAAAATTCTACGAATTTTGGGCTGGACTCTTAAGAATAATAATAATAATAATAATAATAATTTATATATATATATATATATATATATATATATATATATATATATATATATATATATATATATATATAAAATCATTGTCACCAATCCTGATGAGAAAGCGGAGATGTATGCAGACATCTACCTGTGACGTAATGACATGGCTCTTGGGCCCGTTTTTCCCAGGGAAAAACAAACCGGTTCTTAGAATGTTCACATATTTAACCAACTGTGCGTCTGTGTGCTTAGTGTATGTGTGTGTCTGTGTGTTTTTATTAAGCTAATCAAATAAGCACCCATCTTAGGGTTGTGTTTTAATCCACTCCATCCAGCAAAGTTTCAACCTCACACCAATAATCTTGTTTTTGAATTGCTGCTCATTAATCAAATTCAGGCATAGGCCATTTTGAGCACATGTTGATTAACAGTTATTTGAAGCTGTAACAACAGCCTTCTACCGACACATTAACACATGATCCAAATGCGTGTTTGGGCTGAGTTTGGGTCCACGTGGTTCTCAAGCAAACAGCTATGCAGAGCATGTCTTCTATGGCATTCAACCAGCATCACCACTCAAGAGGGCAAACGCGCACAGGTGCCCTGTGAACCTGTGGCAAGTTACTGTGTCCCAAATACCCTGGCGTACAACGAGAGGATTTTGCCTCCTGCACACGGTCTCTGGTTACTTGTGGACCATTTGTGTCTCTGAACCACACAGGATTCCTGCAAAAACAAGACACTAGAACAAGACAAACTTATTAAGAACAATTGTAAAGATGGGCAGATAGATAGATAGATAGATAGATAGATAGATAGATAGACATACTTCATTCATCCCTGGAGGTAAATGGCAGTGTCACAGAAGCACACGTCCGAAAAAATAGGTGATCAAAATAAAGTGATTAAAAATAGAAAGTGGTCTTATGCAAAAAGGCGATAAACTCAAAAAAAAAGTGTGAATAACAGACTAGAAAAAAATATATATTAAAATATAATATTATAACTATATTTTTAAAACATGTCTTTCTTGTATTGTTTTCATGACTCGTTTCTATGAACACAACACAATATAATGGTCATTTGTGTTTGTTATTGTTGTTGTTGTTATTGTTTTTTATGGTAGTGCATGCGTTTCAGTTTACGTAATATCTCTGCCTTTGACCTGTCGGTCACATGCAAACATACATACAACGTTTGGCACGTACCCTTCAGTGCAATTTGAGCGTCTCTAATGAACTGGAAACATACACAACGTTTTACAAACGCAGGAGACCAGTCCCGGGATGAGGTGGTCCCCGCCGGCCGCCATAGGCGCGGGGCCATTGGCTGTGCGAGCCGATATGTAAATAACCTCACGTTTGTTTCCATGTGACGGGGAAATTTGGGCCCAAACACCGCTGCGGTCGAGGAGGATATCGGGTTGAAGCGGTTTCTCTCGGTTTATTCAGTTCAACGCGCAAATAACTCGGTCAACCCACCAGTTCGCATGTGGGGGAAGCGATAGCTACTGGTGGCTTAACGGAACCCCGAGCCCTTCCAGCCCGGTCGCCCGGAGCCAGTGTACTGTGTCTTTAACTCTTTAACGCTCCCTCTGTCGCCAACTTGCGAGTGTTGTTGGGTTATTTAAGCCGAGCTCGGGGCGTGCACGCATCGACCAGCCCATTTTTGTTGGTTTTTGCCATCGGTTGTTTTCGCGTCGAAGCGGTCAAATTGGTCGGTTTGGAAAAGGAAAAGGTGTCGGCGGAAAGGGTACCCGCCACGCTGGAAACCGTCGCCGGCGCCCCGGGTTGTATCCCGGCGGCGTTGAAGAACATCATGGAAATCCCACCACCCAATCTGCTGGAGGGCGACGACGGTAAGGCCACTGGCTCGGGACCATATTTAAAGGACCCTAGTTTTTCGTGACAGCCAAGGACAACCAAAGATCGCATTTCTAGGTCCCATGGACAAGATGGACGACACTAACCACCTCTAACCTTATACCTAAACTTAAAACCATATGTAACCTAATACCTAAACGTAACCATCTCTGACCTCAGACCTATACTTAAAACCGTCTCTAACCTTATACCTAAACTTAACCTTCTATAACCTTATACCTAAATTTAACGATCTCTAACCTTGTACCTAAACTTAACCATCTATAACCTTATACCTAAACTTAACCATCTCTAACCTTATACCTAAACTTAACCATCTCTAACCTTGTACCTAAACTTAACCATCTCTAAACTTGTACCTAAACTTAACCATCTCTAACCTTATACCTAAACTTAACCATCTCTAACCTTGTACCTAAACTTAACCATCTCTAACCTTGTACCTAAACTTAACCATCTATAACCTTATACTTAAACGTAACCATCTATAACATTGTACTTAAAGCTATAAGGTGTAAGAAAGAAAGTAGAACTTGGTGGAGTAAACCATTAAAACTACAGTACGAGTAGTTAGACAAAGTAGTATTTGGGTGGAATAAGCCTTTAACTGTAATTCACTAGGTAGCGCTGTCGCGAATAACTAGGGTCCTAGAAATGCGAGGGACTGTGGCCCTGAAACTGCAGCCTCCCCAATTGCTGGAACATATTGTACCATCGGTCTGTACTGGGGCAGTATTGAGGTAAACCAGTTGGGCCGAAAAACATCACAACAACAGACAAATACATCTGCAAGTTGACGGAACAAGTGTTTTGTTTGATCAGTGACTTTTGAGGCATATTTTTTTATTTTCTAGATTTAATTGTTTTATGACTTTTATTTTTGTGAAAATAAAAAATATAATGCAGTATAGTAAATCAATCAATAATAAAACAAATTCATTTTTTTCTACTTCTGCCTATGAGATACCGTGTGCATGACGTCACTTTACATAACTTCATAATAACATTTCACATAACTTTATAATAAGGTTGTATTCAGGCTTTGCTCAATAACGTAAATGCATAGAACAACCAATCTCACAGTATTGCACGAATGCACATGAAAAAAAATGTTCTCCGTGACACATCTGTATCTACATGTAACGGTAGAGGTCCTGTCCAGTTATTCTCCTTGAGCTTGACCCTGAATATATTTATTTTTATTTTTTTTTTCTTATTTGTGTGTGTGTGTGTGTGTGTGTGTGTGTGTGTGTGTGTGTGTGTGTGTGTGTGTGTGTGTGGGTGTGCGTGCTCTTTCAGAGAACGACAAGGAGAAGCTGTGCCTGGATGATGACCTGGATATGGGAGGGGGAGGCAGTGGAATGGGGCCTTCTGCAGCCCTGACCCCTGCCATTTGGGACAAGATCATCCCCTACGATGGTGAGAACTTCCACCTGGAGTACATGGACCTGGAGGAGTTCCTCCTGGAGAATGGCATCGCCACCATAGACGGGGACTCCGAGAAGGGCGGCAAAGGAGGGACCAAGCCCAAGGTGGTCAGTGTAGCCAAGGGCCCCGTGGCCCCGCTGTCACTGCTGCCCATTCTGGAATTGGACCAGCACGAGGGGGACAAAGTGGTCACCACCACCTCCAGCCAGTTGGATATCGGTTCTGAGATCAGCCTGGGTGAGGACAGGGTCAATGAGGGGGGATGTTATTGATGAAAGTAGCCAGAGTTCTGCTGGAGCACAGCTTGTGCGTGCTAATAATTGAAAGAATAAGTGTGCTCTGATTCAATAAATATGATATATTTTACAGTATGTGCACTTGAGGCCGGCAGCTTCTGAGAAGTGCCGGGACGCACTGGTACATGCTCTATAAGAGTAGTTAACATTATGGATATGATTCGGATTGTGATATCAAAGATAAGATAATAATTCAAATGGAACATGATGCTCTGATATGATGTGTAGAATTAGGTAAAAAGTCTGAGTCTCTGCCGACTGTTAGAGCTCCCAAGAATTTCTTTTATTTATGAAATTGTATGACATTTTGTTACACCTCAAAAAAATAACATTATTTATAAACATTTACATTTACATTTAGTCATTTAGCAGACGCTTTTATCCAAAGCGACTTACAAGGGAGAATAACATTCAAGCTACATTGCGACAGAGACATTAGTGTAACAATAAATACTGCTAGGAAGTGCTAAGTAATTGTAGGTTAGGACAGGAGGTACTCACTGAAGAGCTGGGTCTTCAAGTGCTTCTTAAAGACAGAGAGGGAGGTCCCTGCTCTGGTCATTTTTGGCAGCTCGTTCCACCAACGTGGAACTTCAAATGAGAATAACCTGGATTTCCATGGTTGTCAACCGGCAGAGCCAGGCGACGCTCATGTGACGAGCGCAGCATCCGGGGGGCAACATGTGCTCTTACAAGAGCATTTAAGTAGGCGGGAGCATTCCCAGCAATCACTCTGTAGGCCAGCATAAGAGACTTGAACTTGATGCGGGCGGCTACAGGAGATTATATAGATTATAGATGATAAAGATTTAAGGTGACTGGACTCAAAGTTACTGATTCAGAAACAAGTGTTTTCTTTACAAATCAAGACTCAATAAGGTCAGGGTAGTGTTGGAAAAAAAAAAACATTTTTAAATCGAATCATGTATTGCGTCAAAACAGACTTCTCTACAACAACGACTGTACCTCGCTTAATTCTGAACCGATTTTCATGAAATTGAGATTTTTTATAAACGTGACAAATTGAACACAATACTGGTTCCTGTCACTGGAATTTAATTCAGTTACTAGGGGCAGATCTAATCATATTCTTTCATCCACTACCATCTTTAAAGGATGAAGGTATCCTGCTTTCCTCATATTGCACTTTCATTTAACAGTTGTGTATTGCATATTTTATATATTTTAATATTTTATTTAAACATTGGACTTCTTGAATGTTGTATTCATTTATTTATTTTTATTTTTTGCTTATCCGAAAAATGGTCTGATCCTTGACTCAAACCATGATGCAATCCGAACTGTGAGTTATGTGATACGTTGCACCCCTAGGTGCCATAGTGGTAGCGGGTGCCCAACCCAAAGGGATGTTTAAAACATCCTGCACATGAACATTTTTTTTATTCAGAGTGTTCATGGAGCGGAGGGGCTCTCCCGTGCGGTTGAGCCAAACAGCACGTCAATGTCACATTATGGTCACTTAGCCAATCATATATAAGGGGCGTCGTAAAAATTTGCTAACAAACTGTGTTTGTTTGTATGCAACTCTGTTAAAACACTACTTCACTTTGTGACTTTTTCCTTTAAAATAACACAGCATTTTGTGCTGGTGTTCTTAAAACTTTCAGTAGGGCGCAGCAGTGCTACTAGGTAAAAAAGTTAGTCTAGAGCCCTGTTCACGCATTTAAGTTGCAGATTTATAATGATCTGCATTATAAATGTCATTATTACACCCATCGCAGTCGGCATAATCTACGGCACGTGTCGCATTCATTCACAGATCTCTCTTTAAGCTGGCATTGTTTGTGTGTATCCAGAGGTTTCCACAGACAAAGACAGGGGGGCGACCCCGGACCCCCTTGACCCGGAGGACGTCGAAGTGAAGGTGAATTTCGAGCCTGACCCCACAGACCTGGTTCTGTCCAGTGTGCCTGGGGGCGAGCTGTTCAACCCGCGCAAACACAAGTTCTCCGACGAGGAGCTCAAACCTCAGCCCATGATCAAGAAAGCCAAGAAGGTGTTGGTGCCCGAGGAACAGAAGGTAGAGCAACCCCCCAGCATTTAACATCTGCTGTCATTCCACCTCATACAGTTGAAAGGAAAATTTGATGTTGTTAGTTATAGATAGACTTGCAAAATGATAGTGTCACAGCAGCTCACCAGAATAGACTAATAAAGTAATGAGAGTACAAATATAAAATAAAATGTAAAATTTACACTAAAACTAAGGATTACCTGAACAATTGCAGTATACATGAAAGCTAAGGATTAACTCAAAGATAGAAAATAGGGAATGTTCAACAAACAACCTAACCTAAGTTAAGCAATGAACAACAAAAACAAATATATAGAATTGACTATTACAATAACGTACTGATAAATGGTAAACAATAAGTGAAAACCTAAGGGTTAACAACAAGCAACAAAATGAAGTTGGAAAACCAACTATAAACAATAAAAAATAGCAATATTAAATGGTAAAATAAACCTACCAAGGATCCACAACCTCTCTCGTTTTCCCTGACAAAATTTTGTGAAACCTAGACCCAGCTCATCTGGCTGCCACAAGGCCTCACTTTCAATTCTTAAAGGGGCCCTATTATGCAAAACTCACTTTTTCAGTCCTTGTACACCTACACGTTGGTCTCTGATGGGCCTACTAATACACAAACTGAAATAAGACATCCCAGTCATTTACTTGTGAGTTGTCTGTTTCAGAAAACATGTCCCGAAACGAGCCGTTCACATTTACTGCCAACCACTACGTCAAGGTGGGCATCAGTAGAATTAGAACCCCCCCCTACCACCTGAGTAACTCATCAAACAAATCTTTTAAAAGAAAGAGGAAATAATACCAACTATCCATAAAGAAACTGCAGAGGATGGAAATAACCGTAATCCTAACCCTAGTATTTAAAAGAAAAATAATTCTGCTGTGTGTTTCTTAAAAAAAAAAAGAGTATATGGTACATAGGCTGTGGCGCCTTCTCCAAACAAAACTAATAAAAATAGTTTGTTTTTATCGTAGATTTATTTATTTTATTTTCCGACGATAACATGAAACACAAAATCCCCGTGTCAGAGTCCCACTGCGGTGTCCCGGTACAGTGTCCGCTTGGAGCACGGCAACCAAAGTTGGAACAAACTTTTGAATTAGGCCTTGTAGAGCTAATATGAGTGAAGATTCAGCAACTGGATTGTTTATTTCTTTCCTCAAATTTGTTCAGAAACAGATTTTTGTGGACTCAGGTGAAATCAGTGAAAGTTACAGAGAAAATAGGTTGAAATCTGGAAGCCATGTTTAAAAGCCATTGGCTCACAGGCTTAGGGAGGGTGGCTCCTCCCACAAAAACGTTGTGGAATAAGGTGGTATAGAGATACTGTATATTAGAGTGGCTAGAATGCATAATCTGTGTGGGGTTTTTTTTTTTTTTTTTTTTCAGAAAAAAAAACATGTTTTTTGGGACCTCAGACATCATTTCTGTAAAAAGGAGCGTTGTAGGTCCTCCTTTATATTTTGTCCGTTTGCAAACCTTTTGTATGCTTTTGATTCATTCATTATTCTTCCCCACAATCTTCCCAGGACGAAAAGTACTGGCAGAGGAGGAAGAAGAACAACGTCGCGGCCAAACGCTCCCGCGACGCCCGCCGCCTCAAAGAGAACCAGATCACGGTGCGAGCGGCGTTCCTGGAGCGTGAGAACACGGCGCTGCGGACGGAGGTGGCCGAGCTGCGGAAGGAGTGCGGCCGTTTCCAGAACGTTGTGTCTAGCTACAAGGACAAATTTGGACCACTGTAAGGGAGCAACCGAAACGCGCACACACGTACACACACAGGGCTAACTTGAATACAACCGACATTTTCTTTTTCCGAAACAACATTTGGTTTAACATCAGCGGGGGTTTTAAAGTAACCGTGAGTTGTTGGGTTTTTATTTTTACTTCATATTTTATTGACGCGGGACACCGGCGTGACAGTGTTACTCCGCTGTTGTGCCACGGAACAAGGTAGTAGAAAGGGGGTTGGGTCTAACACCACACAGAGTAAACAAAAAACATCAGCCAACCTCCCGGACTTACACAAAATCATTTATCATGGACCAATCTCACACTTTTAATAAGAATAAAAATCTTGTTCGTACTGAGAAATAAATGGCACAATTATGTGTAACGCACCCACCCCTCTCTTATTTCATGTGTGATTCATCCGTCCGCTTTTCTCTTCTCTTTTAAGTGCTCCGCCAGAGGAACCCCTGGAAGAGCATTGATTTATTAATTAATTTACCCAGTGAATTTGGATAAAGAAATCAACCAGCAAATATCAGATGAGGAAGATTACGAAGAGGGTGTTGTACGTGAGCAGTGTTGAGCTCCTAACTTAAAATTTGTTATTTATTACTCGTTACTCCACTGCACCACTCGTTATATTACTTTCCTGTTACACCACACTATAACATCTGTTTTTTGTTTTGTTTCACGACAAAAGTGAGTAGCTCCTTTTACTGACTCTTTAGGAAACTTTCCGTTTTTCCGATTTCAACCGTCCGATCACAACTATTGGGGTACATTTTACCGAATCCAATTACGACTATCATGTGATCGGGGAAAGTAATATTATTACTGTAATGCGTTACAGTTATAATATTATGCGTTATTGCCACACTATGCAAACAACTAGGCAAACAAATGGCGTCCCAGTGAATATACCGCATGTTACGCGTGTATTTTTATTGGGGTTGTAGTTTTCATTTTCACAGGGATTGGGATGGGGTTGTTCATGAGATGAACCCATTTTTTGTCTTAGAGAAATTTCAGTAGTGTAGATTGATAAGCCGTTTCAAACATAGTTCCTGGCAAATTACTGGGCTACCCTTTCCGGCACCGCTAGTGATTTTCACGATTCACACATGCAACTACATTCCAGAATATTTCCGTCTTGCACCTTTTCACACATGCCATGATAAACCAGAGTAGATGGGGCAAGGGACAGTCCATTCCAGTTTAGATGCAATAGTTGGACTTCTCTGTTGGCAATGGATATACGCTCTGAACCGATTTAGTTTTTTTCCTGGCTCTCAAACCAGCGCTTCGGTTTTCACCTCCCCGTCTCCCCGCCCCTCCTGGACGGACCCTTCCCTCCGCTGATGGGGCCAGGACAGAGCCCCATCCCCGGACGCAGTGACCCCAACCCAATGTTATTAAATTGTTCTCTGCCTCTGGAGATGGAACATTCTCCACCTCTCCCTGCCCACTCGCTCCCTCAGGCTGCATGAGGGAGCTGCACCGCAAGGATTGTTCCTAAGCCCCATTATTCCAAAACCCAATTGTCTGAAAAATGTCCCATTGCAGCCATCCAGGAAGGTCAGATGACCTCATTCTGCATAAAATGTAGCCATGTGCTTCTCTGTTTGGGAAAAAACAATAGGAGATTCAGTGTGGACAATGGTCAGATGAAGAAAGATACATTTGCCTTATTTATAGATTAGATGAATTTCATTCAAGTTATTATTTGAAAGGGTTGTTTAAATTATAGTTAACCTAATTTGTTAACTTGTTACACCATAATATGGAAATATGTTTCTAATTATTATGCAGAATTAGGACATCAGACCTTCCCGGATATTTGGGGTTTTAAAACCGCACCTCACGCATTACTGTAAAAGACACGTCTAGGGTATGGGCAGCATTTTAAAGAATGTTGGGGTTTTTTTGTTTTGTTTTTAATAACGATTTTAGTTTTGTCAAACACATTTTGAGAAACAGCATTTAAAGCTTGCTTCACATCGAATGCATAATATCCAGAAGTCGGATGAAATGCAGTTTCGCGTCACAAAATAAATCCAGAACAGCGAGTAGTTTGCTCAGTAATGTGTTTTCCGACGGAAACTCGGCGCATGAGTTGAACAATTAAAACAGAGCATGGATCAGAGTGCAGTGCCTCATAGCCTCGTGCAGAATCAGACTCTTCATTGGAATAAATGGTCTCATGTGTTGTCCGTGTCGAATTAAGTGTGAAGCAAGCCTAACACCTTCTTTCTGAGTCTGAACAGTGGTCGAGGCTGTATATACACATTCATTGGAAGTGGTTAACTAACAGATGTTCCTTGCAACTCCACGCAAAGCAGGTTTTATATTGTGAGCATGTGGTTTTCTAAATTCAAATAAAGTTTGTTTCATTAAATGTGTTGCTGAACTTATTACTTACATGTTATTTCACTACACATACAGTGGGGCAAAAAAGTATTTAGTCAGCCACCAATTGTGCAAGTTCTCACACTTAAAAACATGAGAGGGGTCTGTTATTTTCATCATAGGTATACCTCAACTATGAGAGACAAAATGAGAAAAAAAAAATCCAGAAAATCACATTGTCTGATTTTTAAAGAATTTATTTGCAAATTATGGTGGAAAATAAGTATTTGGTCAATAACAAAAGTTAATCTCAATACTTTGTTATATACCCTTTGTTTGCAATGACAGAGTGTGTCAATGTTTCCACCCCCATGCTTCACAGTAGGTATGGTGTTCTTTGGATGCAGCTCAGCTTTCTTTCTCCTCCAAACACGACAAGTTGAGTTTTTACCAAAAAGTTCTATTTTGGTTTCATCTGACCATATGTATGTGGCACATGTACTGGCTTAAGCAGGGGGACACGTCTGGCACTGCAGGATTTGAGTCCCTGGCGGCGTTGTGTGTTACTGATGGTAGCCTTTGTTACTTTGGTCCCAGCTCTCTGCAGGTCATTCACTAGGTCCCCCCGTGTGGTTCTGGGATGTTTGCTCACCGTTCTTGTGATCATTTTGACCCCATGGGGTGAGATCTTGCGTGGAGCCCCAGATCGAGGGAGATTATCAGTGGTCTTGTATGTCTTTCATTTTCTAATAATTGCTCCCACAGTTGATTTCTTCACAACAAGCTGCTTACCTATTGCAGATTCAGTCTTCCCAGCCTGGTGCAGGTCTACAATTTTGTTTCTGGTGTCCTTTGACAGCTCTTTGGTCTTGGCCATAGTGGAGTTTGGAGTGTGACTGTTTGAGGTTGTGGACAGGTGTCTTTTATACTGATAACGAGTTCAAACAGGTGCCATTAATACAGGTAAGGAGTGGAGGACAGAGGAGCCTCTTAAAGAAAAAGTTACAGGTCTGTGAAAGCCAGAAATCTTGCTTGTTTGTAGGTGACCAAATACTTATTTTACCAAGGAATTTACCAATAAATTAATTAAAAATCCTACAATGTGATTTCCTGGATTCTTTCCTCCCATTCTGTCTCTCATAGTCGAAGTGTACCTATGATGAAAATTACAGGCCTCTCATCTTTTTTAGTCTGAGAACTTGCACAATTGGTGGCTGAGTAAATACTTTTTTGCCCCACTGTATGTATGCTCGTATGTGACAAATAAACATCTTGAATCTTGAACTTGACAGAGATGCTCAAAAGTAAAATCCAATTCAATCCACTCACGTTCTCAACTGAAAGTCATCCTGAGTTCAGCACAACTCCTTGATCTGCTTCTGCCTTACAACCGGTGGTCTACTCTAGTAACCTCGGAAGAATCTTTCCATCCTTTCCTCAAAACACATTTGAAATAGCTTTGGGGAATATCTCCCCTGTTCTTTTTATGTGTATATACACCGCTCAGAACATTAAAACTACCGACAGGTGAAGTGAATCAGTTTCCGTTAGAAAACATTGGTGCCAGTCAAAGTGTCCTGGAATATTTCAATTATCCGGACAAATGGGAGAGATTCCGATCAAATATTATCTGTGGGTCACACCCAGTGGCTCATCAGCTGTAGACCCACACCTGTGCCCCGGAGGCAAAATTCTCCCCTTTGGCGCGCTGATCTTAAGCCCTTTTCTGACGGGACCCAGTGTCGGCGAGAGCCTGCCTGGTCAGTTCATGCACCGTCTGGAGCCGCTCCCAAAGGTGGTGAAAATAGTCCATGCCCGGCTCCCCGGCCACATCTTGTTCAGGGGGGAGGGCTAAACATCAAGTTCGCAGGGGTGCAGAGCTTGTGTCCAAACCTGAGGGCTGCCGGAGTCCACTTAGTGGACTCTTGCACCGCTGTCCGATATGCCTAAAGGACCGAGTTGCATAGCGAGTTGGGTCGCCAAGGTGCGGTTGAAACGTTCGACCAATCCGTCACTCTGTGAGTGCAGCGGCGCAGTCCGGGTATTTTTAACTCCCAGCCAGTGGGAGACCTCTGCAAACACCTTAGCCTCGAAGTTCTGACCCTGGTTCTGTGCAGCTCCTCTGGCACCCCGAACCAACAGAACATCTCGTCCACCAGGCGTGCAGCGGTGGTGGCAGCACTCTGGTCAGGAACAGCTTAAGCTTCTAGAATGTAGCGGTTGCCCTGTTCTGTGGCCGGAAAGGGGCCCATCTCGGGTGGCCGTGGACATCTTGTCCACGGCCACCCGCTCCATGGGCGCCCCCACCTGGTACTGCTGCAGAGGGGCGTGAGAACGTCGTGTCAGCCCTTTCTGAGCGGTGCAGGTGTCACACCGGTGGACGTGGACCTCCACATCTTGACAACACCCTGGCCAGTAGAAGCGGGACCGGAGGCGATGAAGCGTCTTGGTGACCCTGAAGTGACCAACCCCCACAGAGCCATGGACGAGCTGGAGTACTCTGGAACGTAGCTGGTGAGGCACCAGGAGCTGGAAGATGTTGCGATGGCCAATTCAAAGTGCTTTAAATAAAACATCGGAAGCATCAAGACGAAGTGCAAAAGAAACACATTGTAAAAGGAAGAACACATTATAAAGTTAAGAAATAGAATGCATAATATCAAGTCATAAAAGTGACAGTGCAGTGCAAGAAATTAATATTTGGTTTAGCAAAGGCAGCGGCAAGCAGAAAAGTCTTCAGCCTTGAATTAAAAGAGGTGAGAGTTGCAGCAGACCTGCAGTTTTCTGGGAGTTTGTTCCAGATATGTGATGCGTAAAAACTGAGTGCTACTTCTCCATATTTAGTTTTGACTCTGGGGACAGAAGGCAGACCTGTTCCAGACGACCTGAGATGTCTGGATCGTTCATAACGTAGCAGAAGATCAGAAATGTATTTTGGCCCGAAACTATTCTGTGCTTTTGAGGTGTCTGGAAGGTTTGAGGTGAATAGGTCACTGAGCTCCCAAAGCTGAGATATAGAACGGGAATAATATTAACTTATATTACTATTAGATTTATTACCTCTATGTCACACGGAGAACGAAAACAACAACGGGTCTGTTTAGAGGTCCTCTGGGAAAGGGAATTGTGTTGATTCTTCCAGCTTGAGCAGAGGAGGAAATGTTTCGATTTATGGCAAGACAGAGGCTGAGCGGGCACCTATGGGTTGTAACCAGATGTGGTATGTTATCTCTACAGCTTTAAAAGCGAGTGCCGAGCGCTGCTTGGCAGAGAATATATCCGGCTCCTGTTCTCTCCCAGGCCGTCCATGGCAAGTCTGGTTTGATGCAGATTTGTGTAATAAAACTATTATTTTAATCAAGTCAGTGTCAGCGGTCACTCCTTCATTCATCAACACATCACATTCATTAAGAAACTACAAAGTGGCGTCACGAATCAGGATCTGTTGGGCCTCATCTGCCGATGCTGCCTGCTCCAGTGAACCGCCACTCTCAGGGTGAGTGACCTCTCACAAAATTGAGCTGTTATGTGGTCTGGACCGGTTGTGTTTTTGGCAAAGAGACTGCACTGAGATTATGTGGAGATGGAGATGATGTGTTGACGTGTGAAGTGAGTTTCCTTCTAAATTGGGGTTTATTAAGATGTAAAAGACATAAATAAGGGGAATAAGAGAATAATAAATGATGAAAAAGAGAATTAAGTTGAAATAGAGAATAGAGACGAGAGAAATAAAAGATGAAGTTAAAAGTTAAAGGCTTAAAAGAAGTGGAGAAAGTAGAAGTAAAAATTGTAGAATGGCAGAACTAGTAGCCAAAAGTGATTTAAATAACCATGCAAAAGTGAAAAAGAGATAAAAGTTACAAGTCTAAAGTAAGATGAAAAAGATAAAAAGTGAAAATGAGATAAAAGTTAAAATCCTAAAGTAAGATGAAATAGATGAAAAGTGAAATAAATAGAGTTACAAGTTAAAGGCTTAAAAGATGAAAAATAAAGTTTGAGAAGAAAAGTGAGGAAAAAACAGGGCAGAACCTGCCCTGGAGAACTAGTGAACATGCATGATGAGAGAATCTGATTAAAAAGAATTTGTTAAAAGTTTGGCCAAAGTGAAAATTTTGATGAAATTAGAAAAGTATAAATGAGTCGACGTTAAAACATAAAGCTAAGCGCTGTTGAAGTCTTTGGGGGAAAAGAGGAGAGACGGGTTTTTCTTTTTTTCTTTTTGTGTGTGTGAGTGTGAAAGTGCCGCGGCTGCAGATGTTGAAGAGCTTTGTGTAATGTTTTGTGTATGTATAAGTGATAGAGTGATATAGAATATATGTGTTATTAAATAGGTATACATATGTGGTGAGCAGTTGAATAATACATAAAGAGAAACATTTCTTGCCCCTTTAGTGATAAACATATATGAGCCTGTTTACGGACTTTGTAAAGTTGATAAAAATATATGAGCCTTTCTTTAAGGACTTTTGATAAATATACATGAGCCTTTTTCTTTAAGGACGTTTGATAAATATATATGAGCCTTTTTCCAAGGACATTTGTGCATTTGATAAAGGATATGAACCTTTACAGGACTTTATATATTTGATAACAAAATGAGCCTTCTGAAACACTAGAGCCGCAGGCTGCCTACACATGTATGTACACATTCAGGAAAGAAAAGAAAATCTCCTGCTCTGAATTGAAAGTATTTGTTTTAGGATTTGTGAATTGTGAGTTTTTTCTTTTTCTTTTTGTGCTTGGGGTGTGTGTGGCGGTGATTTCTGTGAATCCTGTCTGGTTGAAGGAGCGGATGGTCTTGTTGGGGTGAAGGGAGACACTGGTTCCTGATGCAAGAAAACAGGTTTTGTGTTTCGGCTGCTGAGAGAAAACGGCTTTGATTTACGACTGGACATAACTGCATTGGGCTGGGCTGTTCCTACAGGAGCCAAAGCAAGATGTTTACTCGTTGAGGACCAGTTCAGGCTGGAAGTCTTTGCTAAATTTAAGAGGTGGAGCAAGGGGTGGTGCCTCACACAGAGTGGAACTTAGTAAACTCCTCCTGAAAAGAGGGGCTGTGATTGAGCCCCCCCTCTACTCTTTTCTCTCAGTAGTTAGAAGAAAAAATAATAAGATAAAATAAAATAAAATAGATAAATAGAATAAAAATAACGAATTAAAAGTGATATCAGATTAACTAATATACTCTTTGGACTTTAAATGCATTGCATGATTAAAAGTAACCATTGCTTTATTTCAAGTGCGCGCAAAATAAAAAAGCTGATAATGTATGTCACACTGAATTGTATTACAGTGTGTATAAGCATTTAGAGTGAGCCTAAGTCACTGAACTCTTCTGTTGTTCTTTTTCTTTTTTCTCTCTTCCTCTCTTTTACTATGCTGAGTGAAAGCTGGGGGAAAGACAGAGAAAATGGAATGAGTCTGAATTGAATCATCCAAAGGCAAGATGACAAGACACCTGGTAGATCTTCACAGACACTGAGGCTTGCGGATGACAACGTTCTGGAATCCTGAATCCATCTAAACCAATTAAAGGCCAGTACGGTTTTATCCACAAACTCTTTCAACAGACCTCACCTGCATTTACCTTTATGCCTATACATTTAGTTATAATATACGTGTTTAGTTTGTTTTCACATATGGGTTTGTAGTAGTTATTTTTCATACATTTGCAATTATTTAGTGAGAGACTTGGCAACAGACTGACTAATTAAGGCATTTGCCTAATTAATGGAGTATTATTGATTGATTGATCACATGTGGAAAAGCTGATTTGATTTAAATACTGTTGAGTTCTGTGAATATTGGTTTCATTATCTGAGTATGGTTTATCTATGCTGTTTTGAGAATGAACACTGATATAATTTTGATAATTTAATATAAATGAGTGTGATCAGATGCATTAGATGGTGAACAAGTGAATTGGCTTTCACAAGTGGGAAGCGATTGGTCTCCTTTGGGGTTGGCAAATTCAGCTGTTTTTGGTTGAGTGTGAATACACGGGGCTTTATAAACAAATTTTAAGATAATTCAATTTGATTTACAATAACAGAAAAATAAGAGGGTCATTAGGATGTCAAAAATGGATACTAAAATTACAAAAGTAATCACTCCTATTGATGTAGTGCAAAAAAATAATCCCCTTATTAAAGATATTGCAAAAATATCAGGAAAATGGAGCAAGCGTTGGTCTGACATTGAACAACCATGGCCATTTGAAGGAACTCTTAACCCGGATGTGATAAAAACAATGCAGGTGCTTGTGTCCACATATAAAGTAAATCAAAAGAAAGGCATGAAAGGAAAGAGACGCACGGAGAAAAGACAAACAGAACTTGGCATTCTGCAACTGTTCGCAAAGGAGGGACAGACATGGTTCAAAGCTGCAAAGGAAAAAAGAGAACAGAGTAGACAAGAAATAAAGAAAAATGAAAAGGAAACAGAAAAATTGATGGAGAAGATTACCGCACCCTTCTCACATACAGTATCTGTAAAGAAGCCCCCACTTTATGAGAAGGAGGTGAAGTTCACTGATGTTTATCCCCAGCTCCCAGTGATTACACAGTAAGGCAACTATCTCTTCAAAGATGAAGATGAGCAAATAATAGAGATGGGCAAGGCTAAAATAACCATCAAGATGCATCCGAGCTCCAACACTACCAAGAGAAGGAACCATTTGGGAAGCAGACAACGAGTCAGAAGTTTGGAAATAGGAGAATAGATTAGGAGTGACTCTGACGAAACTATTGGAGGATACGACCCAGCAGTCAGACAGATGTTGGCTAAAGCGGATAAAAAAGGAGATCGACCAGTGAGGAAAATGGCACCAGGAAAGGACGACACGGATGAAAGTTAACAGGGTGAAAGCGATGAAGAATCGGAGAAAGAAGGTCCGTCCTGTTTTCAACCGTTAGCAGCCAGCACTGGGGTAGGAGATGACAGACGCATGGTTTTAAGAGAGATTGAGAGGAGTATAGACAGATGCCTCAAGGACATAAGTGACTCCCCCTGTCCAGAAGTTCAACAAGTATTGGAAAAACAATTACACGAATGGCAAATAACAGAGAAGAAACTCCAGAAGAAAAAGCCTCAAAAGCCAGACACGTTGAGGTATGGGCTATGTCCAACAAAAGGAAAGAGACCCGACAAAATGTGTCCAGTGAAAATTCGAGGACAAAATTTAGAATACAAGCCCTGGCAGAACACAGACATGTCTAACATACTTGAAAAGGTACCCACTCTTCAAGATGGAGCACATCCGTGGATCTCAAAGCTGGAAGAGGTTTTGGTGGGAACACAGCCTGCCATGGGAGATATTAAAAGACATCTGGCTAGCCTTATTGGAGTCCCAACGATGGAGGAGATCCTGCAGGCGGCAGGCCCTAACAGATATGTGGCAACTGCAGTATATGACCAAGAATTGTTTGCTGCAAGCAGAGGTCGGATGTGGAGAGCATTGAAAGATGCATTTCCAACAATCGTACACCCGGACAACATCTTTATCGAGGCATTGGGCCCACGGGAAAATCCAAGAGCTTATGTGTCAAGAACTCATCAAGTGTGGAGAAATGTCACAGGAAATGATCCAGATCTGAATGAAATGTAGAAATCAATTCTCCGAGCTAAAATACAGAAGGGCCTGCCTCTACAAGTGAGGAGCAAATTGGCAGAAGTGGTTGGTCTTGGAAGCATGACCAAAGGTGTTTATACGGACCACATAGCGCATCAAGTGGAGCTATATCGGGAAAAGGATCATGACCAGAAGAAACAGGACCAGGAGACTCTCAGAAAACTCAACCAAATACAGTTGGTGGATAACAAGAAGAAGGAAAAGAAACAAGCTGTGGTTATGCAGAGCCAGTCACAACCAAATCAATTACCACCACAACCACAGCAAGAACAGATTCAGGTTCTACCACCTGTGGTCCCCACTGTCTCCTTTCCACAGCTAGTTTTTGACCAACCACAAACATGGAGAGGAAGAGGTAAAGGAAATTTAGGAAGAGGAAGAGGAGGAAAATTCCAACAGTCTCAAGGAGCGTGTCATAATTGTGGACAACCAGGTCATTTTGCACGTGACTGCTACAGGTTCAGAGGAGGCTTCAGAGGAGGCTTCAGAGGACAACCACAGCCACCCAGGGGACCGGCGAACCCTTACAGGGGTCCGGAACCTGGTTTTTAGCGGTGCCCAGAAGACTTGAAAGGGAGGTGTCAGCTGGTAGTATCAGGGCCGGAGCAAGATCCAAAAATAGAGGTGAAAATAAATGATAAGCCATTGGAAGTAATGGCAGATTGCGGAGCAGCTTTCACCTGTATTCGGCCTGAAGATGCTATACATCTCCCCATGTCTGACCAATTGGTACGGACAATCGGGTTTGAGGATGTGAAACAGCTGATTCCTCTCACAAAACCAATTGAGCTCTGCTGTAGAAATCGGAAAATCACACTACCTATTTTGGTGTCAGAACATATGCCCATTGCACTCTTGGGAAGAGATGCTATGTGCAAACTAAATTGTACAATACCATGTACACCGGACGGCTATCTGGTGGATGTGCCACCTGATGTCTACCACCAATTATCTATGGCACCAGAGACCGAGACTTCTTCAGTATATTGGATTGGAAATCTTAGTCCAGAGCTATTAGGGCCAGCCAAGATGTGGGAGAAGTTTATTGTGGCAAATATGCCTGATGCTAAGCCCCCTGAGTACCCACATCACTGCACCCTGAAATATTTCAAGAAAGCTGACCAATTGGATCCGGAAGAATGATTGAGTAGTCAACCCAAGCATGTTCAGCTGACATCATGCTGCATAATTGTGGGACCACAAGGTGCAGCTATGAAGATAAACACGAATGAGTATCTTGAGAAAGAGTACGACATTGAGAAAAGTGTGCCACATGTGACTTTAATGGTGGCTGAAGGATTTGAGCAGATGCATATAGGAGAAATGATGGCAGAGCTAAGGAAGCCGTTTTTTCACCAATAAAGGAGAATCTTGCTATCTGGATAAGTGAAGAACAGAAGTTCATGAAAATCATGATTTCAGCTCAAGGACAAGGACAACCACAAGTGGTACAGATGACACATGAGTCAATGTTCAGCGCTAAATTGGACTCAGACAGCATGAAAGAGGAGATGCTGCAACAAATTCCAGAATGTTTGTGGTCACGACATAGTACTGACATCGGACATGAAGTCAGCCCAACCAGTGAGAGTTGAACTGAGACCAGGAACCAAACCTCCTTGGAAGAACCAATACCCACTAAAGGAGGAGGCAATCAAAGGGATTGAACCACAAATTGAAGGACTGTTTAAAGCAGGTGTTGTGGAAATATGTTTGGATCCTCAGAGCAATACACCTATATTGCCTTTAAAGAAACCAGATGAGTCCTATCGCTTGGTACATGATTTAAGGGCAATAAATGAAGTGGTGCAGGATTTTCCAGCAGATGTACCAGATCCACATACCTTGTTAGCCCAAATTCCTCCAGAGGCTACACACTTCACAGTGTTGGATTTGTTTGGAGCATTTTTCAGTGTTCCACTGAGCCAAGAAAGTCAAGGGTTGTTTGGATTCACATACAAAGGACAAACCTTTAAGTACAAGAGGCTCCCTCAAGGATTCAAACATATCCCGCACATTTTCAATAAAGTGTTGCAGGATGACTTGGCTGGGATTGATTAGATCTTGAAAAGTACTGTCATTCAGTATGTGGACGACATCGTCATCTGTTCACCAGATAAGGAAACGTGCCATGAGGACTCAATCCAACTGTTACAGCTATTGGCAGACAAAGTTCAAGTTCAAGTTCAAGTTCATGAGATTATTTGTCACATACATATAAATACGGTCATACATATATGCAGTGAAATGTCATGACACCCGGTGATTATGCACAATAAGCTCTATAAGCTCTAAAAATAGTAAAAAATACCAAAATGTGCGTAATCGACACAAGGTGCTCGCGCAGGCAGCCGCAAGGGGAGGCGCCACAATCGCGATTCTGGGTCCTATAATTATATAATAGGATTAATTGACTGTGTTGTATTAAATATAGATTTAAATCCTCCTGAAAGTAATTGAACACAAGGCCTCTCAGAAGAAGCTACAGTATTGTCAAGAAAAAGTCGTTTATTTGGGTCAAACAATAACCCATGGACACAGACGCATCTCTGAGAGTTATTTGGAAGCCATTTGAACGGCACCAAAGCCTAGAACAGTCAGAGAGATGATGATACAGGGACAAGCCCTCAACCTGTTTCGTATTATTCTACTGCCTATTCAGAAGTAGAATTGGGGCTACCATGGTGCTACAGAGCAATGGTGGGAGTTCATCTAATGTATGAGAAAGCATCATCAGTAACTATGGGTTTCCCAGTGACAATTCTTACCCATCATAGTCTCAGTAATCTTTTGAATTTTGGTAAATATACATTGACTATGTCTAGGCTAAGAGACTATCATAGGCTCTTAGAGCAGGAACATGTCACCTTAGTAAGGTGCGTCACGGTAAATCCAGCTGAGAATTTACCAACACCATAGGATGGAGAGCCACATGATTGTGTTCAGGAAGTAGAGAGATATGCAAAGCTCAGATCAGACTTGCAAGCTCTCCCATTGCTTGTATCAGATGTGGAGTATTGGACTGATGGGTCCTGCTATCGAATAGGAGACACATTAAGTGCTGGTTATGCAGTAGTCAAAGCCCAGGGAACTGAATTTGTTGTTGAGATAGCAGAAGTAATACCACAACCTGCTTCTGCACAGTTGTCTGAGCTTGTGGGCCTGACTGAAGCTTGTCTATTGGCCGAAGGCAAGCGAGTGACAATATATACAGATTCTGCATATGCACATAATGTGTGTCATTTATTTGGATCAGTGTGGAAAAATCAAGGATTTAAGAAAACCGATAGTTCTCCGATACAGCATCATGCCCAAATAATGAAATTGTTGCATGCAATGATGAAACCAAAGGAAATAGCTGTAGCTAAGTGTGCAGCACACAAAATTGACTTGTCAAGGGTCACACAAGGTAACAAAGCGGCTGATGAGGCTGCTAAAGCAGTTACAGGAGCAAACAAAGCAGGCAAGGTTCTTCTGGTCACCCATGAAGTGGACTTGGAAGATAAAATCACGCTCAGAGATGTGATTGCGATGCAAGAAGCGGCGTCAGCCATAGATAAACAATTATGGTTGGACCGAGGGGCCACACAAGATTCTACTGGTCTGTGGAGAAATCATGAAGGACTGATGGTAGCACCCCCTGACCTTCTAGGTCTGATGATTCAGGAAGCACATGGGTTAGCCCATGTTGCAGGGGGGGAGGTAAGGCGAAAAATCACGAAAGAGTGTGGTTTCTGGGCACTGTACTTGCTTGAGCAAATTGATTATGTCATAGGCAGATGCACAATCTGTCTTAAAAATATTGTTCGGAGGGGTGTGATGAGTCCACCCGGTCACATTCTAACTCCAACAGGTCCCATGCGTGAGTTGGTTGTGTGTTTTGTTGACATGATAAGACCAATAGGAGGTAAAAGATACATGTTAGTCGTCATGGATAGATTTTCACGGTAGCCTGAGGCATGTCCAACCAAGTGTGAAGATGCTCAGTCAGTTGCAAAGCCAAGTTCTTGTGTTGTGAGGTCATAAGCAGGTGGGGACTCCCAGATCGCATATCCTCAGATAATGGGAAAGAGTTTGTGGATAGAACAGAAAAAATTATTCTGCAAAAATTGGGAATTAAACAACATTTAGTAGCTGTTTATCATCCGCAAAGCCAAGTAGTTTGTAAAAAAATGAATGGTGTGCTGAAAAATTGCATTGTTAAAATCTGTCAGCATACAGGACTGAATTGGGTAGAGGTGTGTAGTTAGGAGCTAACACCAGTAGAGAAAGATCTATTCTGAATATCTAATTCCATCATATACTCAAGTCTATTTTTGACTGAGAAAATGCATGGACAAAGGGGGGAAAAGGAAAATGTTAATCAGATATTGGAATAATGTTAAAGTATAATGCAAAAGTGAAATTATTATACTGTATTTGATGTTTGTGCAAGATACTGGCTGGTGATTCTTTCTTTCAGGACCAGTCAGAGGATGGCTGTGTCCAGAGATCCTAACAGCCTAATGGACTTGAACATTCAAACATGGACACTCGAAAATGGAGGATGAAAATGGACGGTGGACCCTGAATGAGGACATCATGATCAGAAGTGTCAAGTGAAATATCATTAAAAGTTGATGGTGTTAAAAAAGCAACAGTTCAATACATACATATGTGTCCTGAATGTTTTTATAATGTTGGAGTTTGTTTATTACAATGTAACCTGTATTATTGACGAATATCCTGTACTCTACACTATATATTTTTAGCAAGACATATTACTTTGATTTGCTATTGGTTTCTTTGAGTTGTCTGTAATAGGATGAAGTGAATACATTGGGACCTCAAGTATTTAATTTTTTGCGGTTTTTGAGGGACATTGGTGATAGGTAGGGAAAGGTCCACAGGAAGGTCTTATGGGTCGAGCCAGCTTGACTTTGGACAAATTTTTGATTTATTTCTGAGGTTCTAAATGTATGCATTTATATGTAACATCCTATACAGTTTTCTAAACCCTTCGTCTTTTTCTGTTAATTGATTTGGAGTACCTTAGGTGGTTGCCTGGGGCAGAGGGGCCGTGAGAGAATTTTCCTGTCTTGATTGTTTGCTGGATGTACTAAGAAAGGAAGCTGCCAGATGGGTTTTTCACTCTCACACTCCACAAATTTGCTGTATTGATACGACTAAGTATGGTCAGAAGGGTATATTATAACCAATTTTGTTTGATATTAAGTGATTACTATTTAGCCAATTAACATTGTATGTTCAATTACTCTTCTCTCTGTCGAGACTTTGTATAGTCTTGAAGGGGGGAATATGAGGTGTCTGGAAGGTTTGAGGTGAATAGGTCACTGAGCTCCCAAAGCTGAGATATGGAGCGGAGAACGAAAACAACAACGGGTCTATTTAGAGGTCCTCTGGGAAAGGGAATTGTGTTGATTCTTCTAGCTTGACCAGAGGAGGAAATGTTTAGATTCATGGCAAGACAGAGGCTGAGTGGGCACCTATGGGTTGGAACCAGATGTGGCATGTTATCTCTGTACAGCTTTAAAAGCGAGTGCCGAGCGCCACTTGGCAGAGAATATGGCAGCTCCTGTTCTCTCCCAGGCCATCCATGGCAAGTCTGGTTGGATCAGAATCAGAATCAGAATCAGAAATACTTTAATAATCCCAGGGGGAAATTACTTTTGTTACAGCTCCAAATCTACATACAACATATTTACATACAACATATAATAATTATTAAGAAACATATTTATATATAAATATATATATAAACATATCTATATGTTATAAACATATCTATATAGAGTGTAAAATGTACAGTTAAAAATGTGCAAAAAGAAGAAGGTGCAAAAGTGGAAGTCTGTGTTTTGAGGTCAGATTACAGAGAGTCTGACTCTCTGAGGGAGGCGTTGTAGAGATTGATGACCACGGGCAGGAATGATTTCCTGTGGCGCACTGTGGTGCATCTGGGTAAGAGGAGTCTTCTGCTGAAGGTGCTCCTCTGCTGGGCCAGTTTGTCGTAGAGAGGGTGTGAGACATAAAGAGGGTGTGAGACATAAATGAGACATTTTTGATGCTGATTTGTGTAATAAAACTATTATTTTAATCAAGTCAACATCAGCAGTCACTCCTTCATTCATCAACACATCACATTCATCAAGAAACTACACTTTAAAAACCAACAGTAGTATTTTGAAATCAATTCTTTGATGGACAGTGAAGCCAGTGTAAAGTTCTGAGAACTGGAGTAATATGATCTACTTTCTTAGTCTCAGTCAGGACTCGAGCAGCAGCGTTCTGAATCAACTGCAGCTGTCTGATCCATCTTTTAGGGAGACCTGTAAAGACACCGTTACAGTAGTCTAGTCTACTAAAGATGAATGAATGGACAAGTTTTTCCAAATTCTGCGATGACATAAGTCCTTTAATCATTGATATATTCTAAAGGTGACCGTAGGCTGACTGACTGAATCTAATTGTTTTAATGTGGCTGTTGAGATTTAGGTCAGAGTCCATGATTACACCAAGATTCCTGGCTTAGTTTGTGCTTTTTAACAGTACCGATTGAAGCTGAGCGCTGACTTTTAGTCGTTCTTCCTTGGCTCCAAAAACAATTACTTTAGTTTTCTATTTGTTTAATTGGAGTAAATTCTGGCACATCCTATCATTGATTTGTTCAATGCACTTGCTCTATGATTGTATTGGACCATAGTCCCCTGGTGATATGGTTATGTAAATGTATGTGTTGTCTGCGTAATTATGGTAACATATTTTGTTGCATTCCATAAAATCTGAGCCAGTGGGAGCGTGTAGATGTTAGACAGGAGAGGCCCCAGATTGGAGCCTTGGGGAACTCCGAATGTCATTTTTGTCCGCTCAGCTGTGTAATTACCTGTAGACACAAAGTAGTCCCTGTCCTTTAAGTAGGATTCAAACCAGTTTACTACCGTGCCAGAAAGTCCCACCCAGTTTTCCAGTCGGTCTAGTAATATGTTGTGGTCGACCGTGTCAAATGCAGCACTGAGATCCAGTAATACTAAGACTGAAATTCTGCCACTGTCTGTGTTTAGATGGATGTCATTGAAGACCTTAACAAGAGCAGCCTCAGTGCTGTGGTGTGGTTGTAATCCTGACTGGAAGACATCATTCAAGATTCATAACAGTTGTGTTGTGCCAAGAAATTGTTCAGCTGTTGAAAAACAGCTTTTTCAAAGATTTTACTTAAAAACAGGAATTTTGATGTAGGCCTATAATTGTTCGTTAGTGAGGTGTCTAGATTGTTCTTTTTTAAGAGCAGCTTGATGACGGCTGTTTTGAGGGCCTGTGGGAATAAGCCTGAGAGAAGGGACGTGCTGACAATTTGTAGAAGATCTGAGGCCATGCGATTTGAAACATTCTTGAAAAAGCCTGTTGGCAGAATATCAAGGCAGCAGGAGGAGGATTTCAGATCTTGTATAATGTCCTCCACGTTTTTATGGTTGATCGGATCGAATTGTGGCATGTATTTGAATAGATTTTTAGTGGACACAGGGACAGCACATATCCTGTACCGGATATGGCGCCACTGACTGCATTTAAAATTTTCAGAATTTTGTCGGTGAAGGAGGTGGATTCATTGCAGGCCCTGGTGGATAGAAATTCAGAGGCTGTCGACACAGGAGGGTTTTGTTGGTCTGTCGACAGTAGTGAACAAGCCTGCCGCCAGGGAAGATGCTGGACCTAGGTGGAGACAGTGGCCAGGAGAAGAAGTCGTCTTCATCTTCCTCATCTGCCGGGAACGGAGCAGCGTCAAGTACCTCGGGGACCGCCTGGTCCAGCGGAACGTGCCCCGTAAAATATCTGCTGTGGCTGGCCTGCTCAGCCGCGGATTAGGCCTGGCAGGGCTTGCACAGCAGTGCCTCTGCGAACCCGGAGAGAGCGTGCTCCGCTCCTAGACAGATGAAGCACCTGTCATGGAGGTCACCCCCCACCGCCAGACCGACACAGAGGCAACGGGCTCTTAAAAGAGACATTTTTGGATTTAGCTCCATATCAAGTGTTCTTGAGGTTTAGTGTAGAATATATTTTTCATCAGCTGCGCTGAATTGAAAAAGGAGACGAGTGGCGGGCGCCGGGGACTTATATACTGAAGCTATGCTTCTCCACCCTGATTGGCTGAAGCGAGTGTATGATTAAGCTATCAGCAGTCTGCATACACAGTTGGATGTACAGTATACCATTCGGTGCGTAGCCCCTAAGGGGTGGACACCTCCTGACATTAAACATAGCATGTGCATTATTATTGTTTTTGGCAATGATGTCGGAAAAGAAGAAGCACCTAGCATTTCTCAATTCCAAATCATAAATGCAAATTCTCCCTTTATAGATGTCATAATGTATGTTGAGATTTTTTGTTTTTCGTCACTTGCGTTCAGCTTTTTGACGCTCTGTTTTTTCTATTCCTACCACCATGGCATTTCTCAATGGAGATGTTTTCTTACCAGAGACCACCTTCACCTTAGTGAGTGCAGTGGGTCCAATAACATCTGTAATTTTAGAATTGCCCAACTCCACCTCCTTTCTTATGCACTCTAGCTTCTCTCATAAAACTGAAGTCGGGAGGGCTTGACTCGATAAGAACAGCTGCAGTTATCTTAGTCGAACAACGTTTCGATCATTAATTGGCGACGGTGGCACAGGAGGTAGAGCGGGTCGTCAAGTAATCAGAGGGTTCCTGGTTCTTCCTGGCAGCACGTCGAAGTGTCCTTGAGCAAGACACTGAACCCTAAAGTGCTCTCGATGAGCTGGTGTGCACCTTGCACGGTTGTCGCTGCCATCGATGTATGATGTATGAATGTGTAGGTTAATGTGAGGCGTGTATTGTAAAGTGCTGTGAGTGGTCGCGAGACTGGAAAAAGCTGCAGTATAAGATGCAGTCCATTTAATTAAAAATGTTTTTCCTGCCAAAGACCTAACATTTAATAAAGCTAGATTCAGTGTGTTAAAAGCATTAACAGGACTGTTGCTGATGAGGAATGGATGCTAAATTTGTCACATTTGCTGAATGGGTTGGGTGCTTCCTGTATCTGAGCAGATTCACCATTGTTCACACATTCACACAGCACACCACACGCTTTGGATGGTGGCCGGTGAAAAGAGGTCTCTGCGTTTAACCCATCCTGGCTTGTCCTTCCTCCAGGGGCACAGCCAGGAGCAGTGGGCAGCATTTTGGACACACCCAGGGACCTGGTGATGAGTGTCCATTGCTGGTCAGACGATGAGTGCATGTTTTTGGTGGGGGTCCTTACTGACGTGAGGGAAACCCCATGTGAGCATGGGGAGAACATGCAAACTCCACACAGGAAGAGGAGATAACCCGCCAGAACACAGTGCCAACAGCACCCCAGGCGGGAATCAAACCCAGGGCTTTCTTGCTGTGAGGCAGCAGTGCAATGCACTGCACCACCGTGCCCGCAACTGTTATTCCATTAGCCTTGCAGACTGGACCCAGCAGGTATCAGAGATATTAGAGTGTCTTGTATTTTGTACACAAATAACTGGTCGTGCTGTGCTTTTATCAGGCTGGGGAGACAGAGGATTATTCGGATGGCGTTGTAACTGTGACGATTGTGCCAATGGTGGAGGTGGATGCTGATGGGGGCTTGGAGGAAAGAAAGTAGGAGTAGGGTGGCGGAAGGGCATCGTGAGTGTTGAGTGGGGTGGAGATTCTTCTTCCTCTTGGCTCTGACTCATGCTTAAAGCTCTCTTCAAGCAAGGGGGTAGGGGGCTAAGGTGGCTCTCTTTCAAGGTTTTCACTTTGTGTTATGTCTTCACTTTGTGTTATGTCTTCTTGTTTTGATTCCTCCTGCCCTTGGTAGAGCAAACAGATGCAAAAAAAACTGAGAATAAAAGAGGGGATTTATTACCCGTACAGAGACCTCCTGTTTCTTGGTCATCTTGTCGGTGCTAATTAGCCGTGTGTTACCATTATCTTGTCCACTATTTTGAGTCCATGGTAAAGTGGTGTCGTTCCCACATAGTCCATTCACTTCCACGTTCACTTATAACCTGTGAATTTGTTTCCAGTACTGCAATCTTCTGTAGGGGGGGGGCTCTGTCCACTGTAGCCAGTGCTGGTAGTAGTCCTTTATAAACAGTTGTAAAATAAGTGTCCAGTTGTAAGATGGAGCCAGTGTTTCTTCTTTCAGCATTGCAGCAGGAAAATGGTGCTGCGACTGGTGGAAATAGAAGCAAAGCATATGGGGAACATGTCTGCTCTGCACCAAGAACAGAGCAGACTCCCTACTAACGTCTTGGTGCCAGATACCACAGGACACCTTCAGACGTCTTGTGGAGTCGGGTCAGAGTTTGAGTTTTGGGGGACCTACACAATATTAGGCTGGGGTTGTGGGTGATCGGTGTATATAAATACATTAAACATTGTTTCTGGTGCTGATGTTCTTTTTTTTTTTTAGTAGAGGCATCATTTTAGATGACCTTTTCCATATTATGCAAAGAACTATATTAGAATAGACGATATTTTTCATTAAGGTGTTAAATTATATTAGTGAGGCATGTTCTCTCCCTACTGTGCTTGTTATACATGCAAGTAGATTGTCTTTTGATTTCGACCACCAATAATTCAAACAACATCTGCCCCAAGTAATATTATAAAAACAAATTGGCTAATTAGGCCAAATATTTGTGACTATAGGATATGTAAAAAAAAAGAAATAACAAAACACCTCAAAATGCAGTTTAGGAAATAGACAATGGTCTGTCAATGTTGATCACATCTGAATGAAACATGAAAATACTCACTTGGGTTAGGTAGCCCAGGCCTTAAGCCCAGTTTGTGAACATTATTATAATAATACATTAATAGGCGTTAATATGGAAAAATAGGCAAGAACAAAGAAACAATATAAAAGGGGTGCTTTATTGAAAAGTCAAAAAAGGTTTGAGGGGAACCATTGTTGCAACAAAACATAAGAAAATGACTAAAAAGCAAAGAAGGCCTCAGTGTCTTCACCTCTTCTTGAAACCATACTTCTTTCTTTCATAGAACAGATCTGTTTTGGAGCTGCCCAGGTTGACGATCTTGGGACAGCCGTCACGCTGTAGAGACAAAAAAATAATAATAGTATAACAATTTGTAGAAATCAGATTGAATATATTCCGCCAGATGCATTTACATGCACGAGGAATTTGTCATTGTGAGGATTGGTGCGTATATAGATTAGCATTTTAAAAGAGCACGACAGTCTGAGAAAAACAATAAAAGGCAATAAAAAGTAAAGTAAAGAAAGTGCCAAATATACACAAATACCCCAAAACATACAGAACATACAAATGTGATTCTATGAACAGGATAGGTTATTGGTATGGGCAAAAATTATTATACTATATTATTCCATGTATTTAGAAGTACCTAGCAATTCGCCTCTCTCCCAGTGCCAAAACTCATTCAGTACATAAACCCAACAATAGGCCTAGGGTTTGCATGACGGGTGGGGTGCGAGCTATGTGGGTGGGGATGTGGCGAGCAGCTGCGATCTTGCCCGTCACCCTCCTGCACCGACGTGCTTCTTGTCCGTCCTGCAATTGTAATTCCACTGATATTAGCCTTGAACACATACACTCGCACACAAATCCTACTCAGAACAACACTCCACCAGACCATGGCCTGCGGGGCAAGAGGGGTGCGAGTGATTCAGGTTCAACTTGCTTGGAGGACTCACACCCTGACACCCCGCAATTTTAACTGCAATTGTCAACAGCACATATTGAGCACTGGGGTTTTCCGAGGTGGCGGGGTACTGGTGGGTTGGTGTGGGGGTGTGGTTGGCTGGGGGGCAGCCGGGTGGGCTCCCTGCCGGCTGGGCTCAAGGCCCGGCAGCTTGCGGCTGGTGTTTTCTGGCATGCTGCAACCTGGCGGGGGTGCGGAGAGCGCCACCGGGTGCCTCTTGGGGCCCCTGAGGGGCTGCTTGCTGTTGTGGATGTGGGTTGGGATGCGGCTGTCGGCCTTTGCCGGAGATGGTGGAGGGCCCATATATCTGGAGGGCTGCTGGCGTCGGCGGGGGGGAGGGGCTAACATCCAGGTGCCCTGCACTGAACACATTCAGCTATGTGGATGGGCACTTTGGGCATGCCTCGCTCTTGCACGGGGTTCGGGTGGGCATGGGGCGTCCTACCGGCTCGCCGCCAGGGTATCGGCCTGTCGGCACAGAACCTGGCTCCATGCCTGCGGTCTGTGCCTGACACCTGCGGCCTGGGTTCTGTGCCTGCATGTGGGGATGGGTTGTATGTGTGCGCCTCAGGGGTGCGGAATCTCCTCATGCTTTCTGGGACTTAATCATCTGTTTTTTGATACATGCTGTCATCCAATGTTTGTTTTTCAGTGTACATGTTTGTTTTTCCATGTACATGTTTTTTGGTTCTATGTTTATTTGTCTCTCCCGTGGTGATTGGTGATTGTTGACATGGTAGATAGTTCTCCAAAGGGGGGGGGGGGGGGGGGGGGGGTTGGTGGTGGTTCTGTATAACCAAAAACTGTGTTCATCCTACAGGTCATCCACAGGACAGAGTTATTGCAGCAGTTCTTGACGATTTAAGAATTAATAAAGAGTTGCATTAAAAAGCTGTGATTTCCAGACTCCGTCTCCTGAGTGCTGTTCACAATTGAACCGTCACCATTAGTTTTTTCCTTATTGAGTAAATATTTAATATTCCACAAACCATTGTATGGTTGGAACGATTTCTTCGTAAAAAGATAGTGTTTATGAGAAGCGATTAATATATAGGTTAAATGTAATATTTTACTGTCTGAAACTACAACAACTTATTTCAACAAGTCTTTTTACTGGTTGGATTGGCTGGGATGTGGACTTATCAAGAATAAGGCAATGTTTTCCATGGATCTGAGTTCATTCTGGCCTTACAAAATGAAATTCAAGGACTTTCAAGTACTTTTTAAAGCACAATTATTTTCTTTTCCAAGGACTTCATCTTTGTCTCATTGTCAATTATTTATATATTATAATTAATTTAGTTATTATTATTATTATTATTATTATTATTATTAATAATAATAATAATAATAATAATAATAATAATAATCTCATTTCCATCTATATTATACATCTATATATATATATATATATATATATATATATATATATATATATATATATATATATATATTATACGTCTATTTCCAACCATGCTGGATTAAATGTACATTTTCCTGGCAGAATCTGTCATAAAAGTGATTCTGGAAAATTTGTATTACTATTAAGATCACTTAATCACAGGTTTTCAACTATAAGGTTTTTTTCCAAGGACTTTTCAAGCACTTCAGCACAAAAGGGGCATTTCCAAGGTATTCCAGTACTTAAGGGCAAAATTCAAGGCCCTAGTAAGAACCCTGATGGATCCAAGTAGTTGCAGGGAAGCAGGGAGTCATGTCTAAATGACAATCGAGAGTACACTCCCACAAATCAACCTTCAGACATCAAGAGTACTTTCCCGAAAACGTACATCCTTCTCCTGGATGGTGCACTCTTTGCAGTAGTAGGCGTCGGACACGCCGGGTCCTCCGCAGATGACGCAACGCCCCTGGTAGGAGCCGTAGTTGCACTCGTCACAGATGCGCACCAGGGTGCAGGGCCTCACGTAAGAGTCACAGATCACACACTTGCCATCACCTGGGAAAGCGGGGACAGAATTTGCCACAATAATTTGTAATAATAATAATGGATGTGTCATGATCAAAAACCAGGTTTTTAATTGTTTTAATGGCCTGTTACTGTCCTGATGTTCTCCTAACCTATTTGCATTTTATTGCCATACAGATAAAACAGTATATTGGGCCCTCGTAACTTTCTATTGTTTCCACGGCTATTCAGGGCTAAATAGCCGTGCACATTAAAGTTTTTATGTGTTATTAACATTCACTAAAGCGTCAAAGATCACCGCACTATTCAATTTGTCAAATTGGGAAGAATGGATGAAATCCTAAATGATGCTTCTGGATCCAGAGGCCAGCCCGGTTGAGAACCACCGGCTTCAAAAATGCTGTACAGGTAACCATAATGCAAAGTCAAAGAACGGCATGTTTACACCTACATACTCACATTTCTCACAGAGTCTTCCAATAGCTGCAAAAAAAAGCGAAGGAATATTTTAGCAAAGATGATCAACTTAGTTGTATTCTATACTGTAGGTGTAGGCAGCTAGCTTACACTTGACATTTACAGTAGGATATAAACACTCAGTAGTGTAGGTTGACATCGATTTACATTAAGAGCAAGTCCCATAACGTCAATTAACTAATATTATCCTCGCAAGTCAATAATAAAGATAAATAAACAGGTGAAATGTAGGAAGGGCAGCAGCTTTAACATGGCTACCGCCATTCAAACCCATGCTGCAAGGTCTGCGTTCTTACAGTGAAGAATTGAACCGTGGGGCGGTGGTGATAATAATAACGCACATACATTGTTGCTGTACGTTTTAATCCAAAACACAACGTACCGACACCGGCTTGTTTCCGACAGAAGATCAGATCTGGATGATGCTTGGCCATGTCTGCTAAACGCAACGCGAGCGCTGTGAGAGCTGAACCTTGACCCCAGGCTTCTTCTACGCGCCGTGTTCGAGTGAGAGGACACGTGAGCACCCCCTGTCGTCTCCAACCTGTAAACGCATCTTTTTAAGTTCCATATACAGGAAATTTCAAATAGACAAAAACATAACCACATCAATAGATAGATAGATAGATAGATAGATAGATAGATAGATAGATAGATAGATAGATAGATAGATAGATAGATAGATAGATAGATAGATAGATAGATAGATAGATAGATAGATAGATAGATAGATAGATAGATAGATAGATAGATAGATGGATAGATAGATAGATAGATAGATGGATAGATGGATTGGTTAGTAATCACTAGGGATGTGTTTTCGTAGGCCAACCCGGAAAGTTAGCATCGCCCCGGTTGGATTTTGGATCTTTGCAGAAAGAGAGGTCTGTGGCAAACAAACGTTTATGATACTTACATGTTTTCTTCAGCAAGACAATCTGGACGAATGGACACCACTTTTATGGTTTTGAAGCATAAATGCAATGGCCAGAGGTAAAAGGCTAACGTTAGGCTTTTACGAATTACAGCGCGGTCACATGACTTTAGCGTCACCGCCACTCAGCTTCCAGTTTGAAGTTAGATTTTGCGCGCTGACATCTTCTACAAAAGCCTGGAAAGTTTGAGTTAGAATAGTTTGCGACAGTGTGAGTATAAACACAACTAGAGGCTGTAAAGGGGGGCTAGTGAGTAGGTAGATGACTACCCGTGTTCAGCATGATGACGTTTAATTTCCCTGACAACCTCTGCAGTCTCATTTAGTCACAGGTTAGACACATAAAAGCTTCATAAATTCACAAGTGGGATATTTACTGATGTATTTTATGTTTTCCAACAAAACGTGACAATCTCTTAAGCTGGTGTTAACCACGGACCTTATTTCAGGCATCTAACCAAAAAAACAATTTTAAAAACCCATTGACTTCGAGACGAGGGAACCGGAAGTGCAGAAATGCTAACTCATTTCCAGGTTTCAGGACTCATTCCTGCAGCAGTCTATGAGTGCACGTTACAGATTTGTTTGGTTTAAGGTGCAGTGTGTAGAATTTACGGACTTGGCAGAAATGGAATATAATATTCATAGGTTAGTTTTAATTAGTGTATAATCCCATGAAAATAAGAATCGTTTTGTTGCTGTTGTCTGAGAATGAGCTGTTTTGATCTACATACAAGTTTATTCCACCATCTCTTCCACGGAGGCCGCCATGATGCATCGCCATGATGCATCGCCATGGGGAGGGGTATTCAGCTGGTTGCCATCTGTAACCTCACTCCTAGAAGCCACTAAATTCTACACACTGTACTGTAAAGAAAGACAGAAAGAAAGAAAGATTGCGCATCTGTTGATGGCCACTCTTAAATAACATTCAAGAGCCACTTACAAACTGTCGTTTGGATGACATTTAGAATGTCAAGTGAACAGTATTTCCATGATGCATTTATGGCTACTATCAATCCCCCGCTTCAGAGGGCAACCTCATGTTTTGATCAACTATAACAACTTGTCATTCAAGATTCAAGATTCAAGAGGTTTATTTGTCACATACATAATCATCATTGCCTCTCCGTCATTGCTTCTCCAAGAAGTGGATAATCACCACAAGTGAAACACAGAAACATACAAAAAGTAATTGACAAAACAATATAAAATTGAGAAAGATTGGAACGACATTTACAGCACATGGCCTCTTGCTGTACGAACTATAGGAATAAAGGAAAAGAGAAGAGAAAGATGAAATCAGAATTGTGTTCAAGAGAGTGTGAGAGGCAATTGCTGGCAGTGTGTGTGTGCATATGTACACAGTTCAGAGATTGTTCCCCAATTAATGCTGGAAATGAAGTCAGACACCACAGATACACCACAACCACAAGAACATTCCAAGCCCATAGCATCAGCTGTGAGGACATTTAAGCAGGGGGAGGCCGCTAATGCAACGGTAAAGGATGCAAGCCACTATAAAAACCCAAAGAAGAATAAGAATGAAGAAGGTACAGTCAGTTCTTACACCAGAGAATAAGCCACATAAATACATACAATGCACAGATCAATAAAGAAGGAATCCTCAGTCTGTGTAAACATGCTGCGGCAGGGATGCTCTATCCAGTTTGCCTGGTACCAAAAGACCAGTCCAGCACCTTCTATGGCACGGCATGATGGGAGAGGCACCTGGCAAGGTGTATGAGTCTGTCCGTAGATAACAGCATACATGCACAGACTGCAGAGCTTGGAAGGCCTGACCTACTGTATCTAAGATGGCTGACTGGCCTCTGTTTAAGCCCTCTACTCCATGGATGTAGACTGTTTTTAGCCACCTGAGGTGAGAGCGGAGTGACATACTGAGAAAAGGTGGGGAATACTCTTTGGGTGCTTTACCACCCTTTTAAGTAACTGAAAGATTGACCTTCTAAGTAACTGAAAGATACGAGGCTATGTATCTAGCATTAATGATCACGATTCTGTAACTCCCTTCTAAGGGAGCCTGATTGCTTTTTGCCTCGGCTAGTACATGCTGAGACTGAAATCCTGAGTTGCCCGAGATGGAGACTCTCACAAGCCCTAGTCAACCGTTTCTAGTGCTGCTTCATCAGACTGTATCTACTGTGTTCAGTCTAGGACATATTGTGTGTAATCACCGGGTGTGTTGCATTGACATTTCACTGCATATGTGTATGAAAGTATGTATATGTATGTGACGAATAAACCTCTTGAATCTTGAATCTACCCAATCGGCAGGCTCGTTAAAAGTGTCGGGTCTCTCCAGTTTCCAGCCAACATCAGTGAAGATGCTGAGTGATCGTGTCATCGTGTGCTGTCTTTGTGACATCACAACTCTCCTCCTTCATAGCTGAGTGTGCAGGTGAGTTATACACATGCCGCCATTAAAACACAATAAGAAGGGGGAGAACTCCTCGACACGGTGTTGAGGGAAGACGCGCGCGCACAGATTTAGGTAACAGCGAAGGGCGGTCATGCGACATTACAATCGGATTTCACCGATTATGTCGGCGTGCCAGTTTTACTCCAGAGAAGAAGATACTGTACTGTATCTGGTAGTGATCTAGCCACTGTAAAAAAATATATATATATATAATAATTGAATTAGCATGATTGGCATGAAAACATAATTTATTACATGAACTAACCTGCTCTCCATCCACTATAAATTATTATTATTATTTTTTTAATTGTTTATAATTATTCCCCTACAAAGAAACGTTTTTTTTATGTTCTGCAACTAAGTGTTTATTGCTTAATCCACTGGGACGGATGCAGCTCTTGGAATTATAAGAAACCATGAGTCCAAGTGTCATACGACTAATATAAAAATACACATATGGTCTACACACCTATACACATAGGTCTGCCCAACCCGTATGATAAAACTCATTGAAGTTCAGAGATTAATCTCAGAATTCAGACTTTTTCCTCAGAACAAAGTCGGAATTCTGACTTTTGCCTTCCGACTTTCTGAGATTTGCTCAGTTCAAATGTTTTTTTTCAAATGGCAATGACTTGTTCTTATGTGTCTCGAGTTTACGTACACAATATATCATTAGTTTTCCAATTACGCGTCGAGTATTCCTTTCCTCCGCATAACGGACCTTTAACGACTTACGTCCCTAAATGAACAGCCCTTCATGGGTTGAACCTTTACCAGGGTTGCCAGGTCTGTGTGACCGAAGCAGCGTAATGGCCAATCAAACCCAGCGGAAAGCCGGCCGGGGGCGGCACACGCACGGAGAACCGTGTCCCCGTTACGCACGGCTTCGTTCCATACGTTCACCCAGGCCGCGGACGACAAACTCAACCCGCGGAAACGCTTCAAAAGTAGCCCCATGCCGCGGGAAAACCGTGGACCTGGCAACGCTGACTTTTGAACTCACCTCGATCCTTACGGGTTTATACATTCGAACAGAATGTGTCGATCTCTATTCGCGTTTGTTCTGGATCGTACTTCATCAATATTTTACCACCAACAATTCCCAAGCGTGCTTGTCTAATCAGCCGTGGTTTCATGTCCTCGAATGCGATTAATATAGTACAATGGCTAATCGCGATTTTTTTAACTCTTCTAGGATCAGCCGCGCTCACGGGTGAATAAAAGCCCACGTCATCATTGCGCGACACATCTTTGTCAGTGAACAAAATGGCAACCTACTGTCTCACCATCGCCCGGCTCCAGGTAAGAGATAAACCTGCTTCACCCGAGCCCGAATGTATACCGTTGAGGGTCGGAATCAGCTACCTGATGCGACAGAGGATGAGCGGAAGTTATGGTTTTACGAGGGTTGGGTAGCAATTCCAACGGCTGAGGAATACCGGACGCTACCCTCCTAGCCAGGTCACTGTGCCCCTCAGCTCGGTCTCACCGTGCAAACCGCGGGTCGAGCTTGACACGTACTTCACCGGTGAAGTACATGGTTGTTTTTTTTAACCTATCGGTTATTAACAATTCTGACTTTTTGACTGTGGGAATATAGACTGTAGCTTTGTTTATCCCTAACGATGGCTATATAAAGGACAGCAAGGTTAACACAAGGTTAGGGCGTTTAGGGTGCTACACAGGCACTGGCAAGCGACCCAATGTGTCCCCAATGCAACAGTGCAAGTTATTTACAACATTTTTCAATTTTTTCGTGTTTTTAATTTATAGCGATATTAACGTCAAATACACTTATGAGAAACCGAAAGGAGGAACATTCCAACAGACATAAAGCAGCAGCATACAGTTTACAGAAACATACATTCCTTCTAACAGAGGACATAATGCCTAATTACAGTGACAGTACATTATAATAGTGATAACAGTTTCAGCATATGCAAACAATGGGTTGTAAGGGCCTGCCGTGAAGTTGAGATGCATCGTTGTAGACCTCAACTTGGTGAAAAAGTCTGAAGGACTGAAAACCCGACTCAGGTTTGATGAAGATCAATAGATTTCCACTCATTAATATTAAGCTTTCTGACTAGCATAATGGTATGTCTTGCCCAAGGACCAATCTCAAGTCTGCAGATCAACTGCAGAAGGTCAAAGAAGGTACTTTTCTGCTATTCATGCTTCCTGGTGTGTATAAGGTCGGGTCCCCCACCTTAAAGAGTCTAGTGGGGGTCCAGTATACTCAGAAAAAAATCATAATTCAGAATTTCCAGTCCAGTTATAATCCAGAAAGAGGTTTTCTTAAGGTACCTTTTAAACACTGGACCATTCACGTCTGTAAAGGCTTGATTTATATTGAGAACAACAACAAAAGATGACACCTGTTTAAGGCTAGTGTTGTACCCAAAACATACAGTGAGTGACGGCACCTCCTTGTCCAAAGCACCGCTCATCTTGACAGTGAAAGGCAGCTGAGCGTTGGTTGTGGGTTCAGCTGTTTCACCAATCAGCTCCCACTCCTTATAACAGATAGACCACGGTCTTCATTATAGGCTTTTGCCTGTCTTGACAGTTGATTAGCTTCAGCCACCGCTCGTCAGTTATTTAAAACAATATACAGATATACAAAATGTGATTCTGTGCACAGGATAATTTAAAAGGCTATGATGAGGGCTAAGTGGCAGTATAGTAATTAACATATTGGTTGTGGTATAAATATAGATGGGACATTCTGTACAGGATTTAATCAATATGTATTGTATACAATAAAGCAGGCATCGATAACGATGGATGAGTATTTTATTTTTATGAAATATTGTTTTTTTATAATTATGTTATTACTAAATTATTACTTTGTCTACAATCACTAAATCGAAGTTATCACTGTCATTCCCCCATTCTTTTCTATGTTCACCACATAACCCAAATGCAATGGTACTGTAGCCTAAATGACATGACGCGTCCTTTCCTCCTTCCCTTCTGTTCCGGCTTCCCCAGCTGGCGCTCGGCCAGGGTGCCCGGCGCCTGCACGTGTCCGCGGCAATGAGCGCCAAGGCCAAAGTGGCTATGAGCCGATTTGAGCCCACGTCATTTGTCGACTATGCGACGTTCCAGTCAAATGTTGACGTTGTACGCAAAAGGTCAGCACCGATCTTATCTACCCCGGTATTTACATCAGTCCACATTGCTGTTGCATGCAACACTCATTTATCTGGGTGTTTGATTTGCTGTATTTGATTTTGACCACAGAGTTTAGTTTACTCTAGAGTGTCTAACATCCCTGTTTTATCAGATCGACTAGCAGGGCCCAAATTACTGTGCGTTCCTCTGTGATTTCAAGTATTGTGTTAAGAGGTGGTACCTAGACACATCAAAATATGCATTCTGTCTTTGTTTCTGTAAATTTCTGCATACTCTCTGTAATTACGGACTCCACCCTTGTTAAAGGCTTTAAAAGAAACATGTAATTTAAGGGTTCATGTAATTGAAGGGTTCACAGGCGGTCTCCTAAATTAGCTTTTTTAAATACAGGTACGCACAGTTTCTCAAGCCTTTCCAAACAAACTGGAAGTTGAGTAATTTTAAGATGGCCCTCACATTTACGGCATTTCATGCTGCATTCTCTCCAGGCTGAACCGACCCCTCACTCTGTCAGAGAAGATTGTGTACGGCCACCTGGATGACCCCCACAACCAGGACATCGATCGGGGGCGCACTTACCTGCGCCTGCGGCCCGACCGCGTGGCCATGCAGGACGCCACTGCTCAGATGGCCATGCTGCAGTTCATCAGCAGCGGGCTGGCCAAGGTGGCGGTGCCCTCCACCATCCACTGCGACCACCTGATTGAGGCCCAGATTGGAGGGGAAGAGGACCTTGCCAAAGCAAAGGTGAGGAGTCAAACCTTCCGTTCCAAATGAAGTCAGAATATACTCTGATACTTTAACGCATATGGTTGCATGGGTAGATGTGTAGATACACTGCATGACCAAAAGTATGTGGACACTCCTTCAGATAAATAGGTTTTAGTTTTTCTGTTCCAAACATTGCTGTTGGGTGTATAAAATCAAATCTGGCAGTTGAACCGGCTGCACTATGCTAAAGAGCTTAATGGCTTTCAGTGTCACGCCGTCCTCAGTTTGTCAAATGCTGTTCTGGTCACACAACTGTAACTGCTTTTACCTTGAATTAGAAACTTCTTGGAGCAGCTACAGTTAGTTAGTAAATAGATCCAAAATAAAAACACAGGCACGGGGAGCCGGCACGCACCAGTGTCTGGAGGAGAAACAAAAAAACCTCTGCTCTCTCTGAGTTAAGCTTACGTTTTTTTATTTTCCATACAAGTAGGAAACTAAGGCAACAAAACAAAAAAAAATTCTCTGTCAGATCATATTATATAATGCTATATTAGAATGACAAGATTTGCATATAGAGCAGCAGGTATGGCCGGGGGGGGGGGCGGACGGACGGACAGACAGACATACCTGCCCCTCTATATGCAAATCTTGTCATTCTAATTTAAGAAGGTGCCCTTCTTATCAGGCCCCCTATTTGTTTTAATTTTAAATTAATGGGTGTCGAGGGAGCAGATTGTCTGAGCAAGATATATTCATGAGGAGCACCTCATAAACCTCACACCTCGGCGCACCTGCGATGTGCGCACAGCAGCTCCACTGTCCTGCTCCGTTTGCCCAGAACGGCAAAATGCCTAGAACTGGAGGAAGTGAGACCTGTTCACCAGTGATTACTGGACAGCTCTGAGCGGAGAGGGGGAGAGCCTCCGCCCCCTCTCCCTCTCCTCTGCTCTGCCCCTCTCCGCTCCAGTTTCAGAACACGATAAACTGCACTTACATCCTTTCAATGCTCGGATCTTTCCTGGCAATAAAAAAATCTAAAAATGTCATTAATGTCAATCGGCGATGGATGATTAAATTATAAATCGGCCCAAGTCCACCCTGTATTAATTCTAACTTCATTGTCGCTGTCTCTCATCCTAGGAAGTTAACCAGGAGGTCTACAACTTCTTAGCCAGCGCCGGAGCTAAATACGGAGTTGGCTTCTGGAAGCCTGGCTCTGGAATCATCCACCAGGTATTACAATTCTACTTTTAAGATTCAATTTTAGGCCCGGCAGATTACCCATTTGATTTTATTTGCTGACCCTAATGAACTTGGTTTCCACTTTAGATCATCCTGGAGAACTACGCCTACCCCGGTGTGATGCTGATCGGCACAGACTCCCACACGCCCAACGGTGGCGGCCTGGGTGCCATCTGCATCGGAGTGGGCGGGGCTGACGCTGTGGATGTCATGGCCGGAATCCCCTGGGAGCTCAAGTGTCCTAAGGTTGGTGTAGGACTGTGGTCACTTTGTAAAATCGTTCGATTCCACAATCACGTTTCCATCCAGATATAAGGATAATTTTTAAGGACATTCTTTGAAATGTTACAATTAATAAAATGTGACTTGGGATTGCCGGTTTGATCCCCGGCTCCTCCTGCAGGATGCTGAAGTGTCCTAGAGCAAGACACTTAATACCTAACTGCTCCCCTAGACTACCCCTAGATATGTCGGATACTAGGGTGGGTCAAATGTAGGGAACTAGTTTCTCCCAGGGGGATTATACTTATACTATGATGGGGGCATAAAATAAAGACGTCTAATTAATCACATCAACTAACTAATCATCAACTGCAAATGTCAACATGCTACTTCTCGGTTTCATAACAGGTCATTGGAGTGAAGCTGACGGGGAGACTGTCTGGTTGGACTTCTCCCAAGGATGTCATCCTAAAGGTGGCCGGCATCCTGACGGTGAAGGGAGGCACCGGCGCCATCGTGGAGTACCATGGGCCTGGCGTGGACTCCATCTCCTGCACCGGTCAGTCAGGCGCAATGGAGGCTGTTGGAGGGCCACCTTATTCTACCGTCCCTACTTTGGTCACTTTAGCGCTCACAAAGAAGTAATAGAGTAGTTTGTCAATACAGTTCCATGAAACTTTATCCTTTTGTCTAGTGAAACAATTGGTCTCTCGCAAATAATGTCTTATTTTCTTCAATGCCTTGATTAATATGAACTTTATTTAAATACAGGGTTCTTACCAAGTCCTTGAGGTGCTTGAAGTGCTTGATTTTCGTCCCCAGAGGTTTGAATACCGGAATACCTTGAAAATAGGCCCTCTTGTGCCGAAGTGCTTAAAAAGTCCTTGTAAAAAAAACATTCAAATAGTAACGTAATTAACATTTTCCAGAATCGCTTTCACAACGAAGATTATGCCGGGGAAATTAAAAATTTAATCCAGCATGGTGGGAAATATGACAGTGAGATCATACAGCGATCAGCCAAAACATTAAAACCACTGACAGGTAAAGTAAAGAACATGGATTATCTCATTCCAGTGGCACCTGTCAAGGGGTGGGCTATATTATGCAGCAACTGAACAGTCAGTTGATGTGTTGGAAGCAGGAAAAATGGGCAAGTAAGGATCTGAGTAACTTTGACAAGGGCCAAATCGTTATGGCTAGACAACTGGGTCCGAGTATCTCCAAAACGGCAGGTCTTGTGGGGTGTTCCCGGTATGCAGTGATTAGTACCTACTAAAAGTGGTGCAAGGAAGGACAACCTGTGAATTGGCGACAGGGAGGGAGAGAGAGAGAGGTTATATTTTAATTCATTCACATTGAGAAAAAAGTCATTTTTTAAATAAATATAGTGCTTACAAAAGTACTTCAAAGTCCTTGAATTTCATTTTGTAATGCCAGAATGAATCCTGTAAAATAAAACATGTGGGCTGTCAAGCCACCCCAAATGTGCTAATCAACAAAGTCCTGCTCCAAACATTGCCTCCAAGCTCCAAACATTTGTACCAAAAGAAACCAATATATAAAAACTGAGTGTGGATTCTCTGTAATCTAGCAAAATTCAAACCCTTACGGTCATTCTAACAATTCTAGAATATCTGGCTCATGTTTGTGTATTGAAAGGCTAGATTTTAATTGAGTGAAATTGGTTTGTCGTCTCACCATATTCAAGTCTGTTGTGCCGACACGTCTTTCTGGCTTCAGGAATGGCCACCATTTGCAACATGGGGGCGGAGATCGGAGCCACCACGTCGGTATTCCCCTACAATCACCGCATGAAGACATATCTTGAGAAGACGGGTCGTGGAGGTGTGTCGAGGGCTTTGGCCCATTGGTGCAAATGTGTTGTTTGACCACTGACAAAGGAAAAACAATGAATGACATCAAATCTTATTTTTTTTTACCTCAAATATTCTATTCTGTACTATCCTCTCAGATATCGCTGCCATGGCCGACAAATACGCAGACCTGTTGGTCCCTGATGAGGGCTGTGAATACGACGAGGTCGTTGAGCTCAATCTGGACGAGGTCAGTCTTCCACTGTTATCTGTTATTTTTTACCTCAGCTGTTCCTTCCAAACCCGGGCCCAATTCACCATTCTGCTATTTTTCACTTTTCAGAATATTGCGTGCGTGTGTGTGTGTGTGTGTGTGTGTGTGTGTGTGTGTGTGTGTGTGTGTGTGTGTGTGTGTGTGTGTGTGTGTGTGTGTGTGTGTGTGTGTGTGTGTGTGTGTGTGTGTGTGTGTGTGTGTGTGTGTGTGTGTGTGTGTGTGTGTGTGTGTGCGTGTGTGTGTGTTTCAAGTAGTGCTGTCAAACATAAGAATTCAATCAATCATGAGGAATGATATTGGTGCCATACATTTGACCTTAAAGATTTTTCCATTCATTTATTAAAATGTTCCATTTATAAAAGTAGTTTGAGTTATAGCCATACTATGATTTGATTGTTGAGAACAGGAACACAAAATTATGGGGCTTCCCCCTGAAAGTTGTCAGTCGGAAACCTCTCAGTTGACGGAGGTTCGTCAAGTCGAGCAGTCGTTATTTTTTATTTTTATTATTAGTGTCCATTGTAATAACAGGATAAAACAGATAGACATTTACAAAATGACGGGGCACGGAGGAACAGGCATGACTCATAGACACATTAACATTAATTTCTGTGCATTTTGCACGGAAAAGGTGATCAGGAAGTGTCACGGAGAAAGTGTTGCCATTAGCATGGTTTCGTTTCATACGCAGTTCCGTGAAATAACGAGACGTGAAATAAAATAACCAACATTTGAAATATAATCAGTGTTTTGGCGCGCCGATCTTGGGCACCCCATTGCTGGCGCACGGGTCACTAGCGCATTGTCAGAGAGGGAGCTCCCTCTCCACGCCCCTCCCCAGGATGCTGCCCCGCCGCCGTCGAATATTCCGATTGAACAGCCAAATCTGATTCAAACAAAATTCTGAGTTAGGGACAGTCCGACCTGTACAAAATTATCTTTATAACATTGTTCATATTGTATTGCATTATCAAAATGCATTTAAGTGCAAGAAAACGTATTGCGCTAACACTTTATTAACGCGTTAACTTTGACCAACTTCTTAATATTGATTATGTTGGAATATAATTTTACTTAGAATCACTTTACCAACATGCCCCCTTTTTTTTTTTTTTTTTTTTTTTTTTTAAATTATAAATGTTTCTCTCCAGCTGAAGCCCCACATCAATGGACCCTTTACCCCTGATCTGGCCCACCCAGTTTCCGAAATTGGTGCTGTGGCGGAGAAGAATGGCTGGCCCCTGGAGGTCAAAGTCGGTGAGTGAGACTTGATATGTACATACGGGTTGTCAAAGCATTTCATTTAAACATACATTGAAGTTCAATATAAAACCACATACTGGTTCAGTCTTCCCGCTCTCCCTTTTGTAGGTCTGATTGGCAGTTGCACAAACTCCAGTTATGAGGACATGGGCAGGGCTGCCTCTCTGGCGAAGCAGGCTCTGGACAAGGGCTTAAAGTGCAAGGCCCAATTCACCGTCACGCCCGGCTCAGAGCAGATTCGTGCCACCATCGAGAGGGATGGATATGTGAGTGCCGGTTAATTATATAACCATAAAAAAACAATTCAATGGAAGAAACAAATGGCAAAGACAAATGTCAGCTCATGTGTTTGGGGGGCGGGGGGGGGCGCTAAATCTGATTTTAGGATGACTGGAGACAGATTTCGATGTCTGCTTTACATGCAATAAATAGTGATGCATTAAGATGGATTAAAATACCAGTGTGTAAGATTTATGCTGCTGCTGAATGCAGCATAAATCTAGATTCGATGGAACACGGTAGATGGCGAACCGGAAGCCATGTTAGTGGATGACGGCAGACCAGCACAGAACACCAGCAATGGTACACGGCATTTGCAAAGGGCAAAGTCAAAATATTTTAACTTTTTGCCAGCTTCAGACAGAATTTAAGCTACACGTTACATAGGCGAGGAGCCGATTCAACTGCACGTCTGTTGCGGCTGCCAGAGTTTATGGAGCCTATAGATGCAGTCTTCTCTGGAATATTGCACTTAAATGGCCTAAATAAAAACCTTGGATTAATTTTATAAAAACATTTTTTTTAATTTTTTTTATTTAAGGTTATATTTATTAATAAAGGGGACCTAATATGAAAAACTCACTTTTTCAGTGCTGGCCCACAGTAGAATTGGAACCGCCCCCCATCTAAGTAACTCAACACAAAAAGGATACGGTAGATAGGCTGGAGGCATAGATGTATTCATTATTAATTTACATAAAACAAAAAAATCCCTTGGTGTAGTGTCAGTGTCCCCCACGAGCTTGGAGCATGGCAACGAAAGTCGGAACAAACCTTTAAATTCAGCCTTGTAGATCTAATAGGAGTAACGATTCAGCAACAGTATTGCTTATTTCTCGCCTCAAATTTGTTCAGAAACAGATTTTGGTGGACTGATAAGGGGAAATCAGTGAAAGTTTACTTACTTCGTACGATGGAACCCAGACTAAAGTAGGCTCATAGAACTAGAGGCCTCAGTAGGGTGGCACCACACACAAATAACAGCCGGTTTTGGAGCAGGATGGTATAGAGGCATGTTAGAATGGCTAGTATGCATAATTTGAGTGGTATTTTCAGCCAAAAACTTCAAAAACATGTTTTGGGGACCTCAGAGACCTACTGTATATTGCCCTGTGTAAAAAGGAGCATAATAGGTCCTCTTTAATTGCATGGGGGCTGTTTGCAGATGGAGGATTTGGACGTGGTGTTGTCGTGGCTTACTTGTATAATAATATAATTAATAATTAAATAATTATTAATAAAAGAAGGGCTTCTATTGCCACTGGAAACCAGGTGATAAGCCATTGATCACTCAGTTAACAGATCATCGGTCCCCATTAGGAAACAGATCTCTATAGATGCAGTCTCTGGAAGTTGCATAACAATATCCATAATGCCAAATCATTCATTGTCAAACCTGCTTGGAGATGAATATGATGCTTTATAGCCGGCTAGTGTGAAGGTACCCAACTATGAAAGACGATACTTTTAGTAAGTAATGTAACATTAATTTAAAGCAGCACTATGTAACTTTTTGGGGATTTTCAGTTTCTGGGTGCAATTGCACTTTTACACCATCGTCGTAAAACTTAGTCCGGTGTTCGAAAATACTTTATTTTACCAGACAAATTTGAACCTTATCAGTCACGTTTCAATAAGTCTATAGTACGAACGCAAATATAATGTACACCAAGGTTACAGCGCCCCTCGCCGCTTCAGCGAGCACTCAGTCCTCCACGGCTCCCCTGCGTGGCCCCCTGCTACCTTTGTAGGTACCAGATGTGCTCGCACTGGCAGTTCGGCTCACACACGCAAGCAAAGGGTGCCACAAACCCCATTGCCCAATGAAAGTGAGGGCCGGCGCACACTGGCAGAGGTGCGGGTGCCGGGCTCCTCTGCACCGCCGTGGAGATGGAGCGGCCATGATTTGTATGAGCATTATTACCGGACATTTTGACCAGCAAGTTTATAATTAATTATTATTGGTTTTTTTTAATAGATTTTTTACCAAGTAAAAAATAAATGTAATTACCGCAGCCAAACACCAAGTTAGTGACGTAGTTCCTTAAAGCCTAACACACTTTTTCCGTGGTTTCCTACCCGAACACCAAAGTTACATAGTGCAAGAACAGGTGTTCAGGGGGTGGGTGGGAATGAAAGAGGTGCCATTCTCCATATTACAAGTCAGTGTCCCATCAAAATGATTTTTAAGCTGTTTTTAAGGTAAGAAACATAGTGTTGCTTTAAGTTTGCAATAAAATAATAATAGTAAGCTGCATTTTTATGCATTTATGCATGCATTACTAAAATGCAGCATGAGTGGCATCTAACAGTGAGGTTGCAGATTGCAACCAACTGAGTGCCCCTCCCCTCACCCCTTCCGAGGGTGTAGGAGAACCTACGGTGGCTACGGAACTCGCGATAACGCGAGGACCGGCTCCCTATGTAGATATAAACGGCTCATTCTCAGGTAACGAAAACACGATTATTTTTTTCGTGGGATTATACACAAATTAAAACATACTTACGAATATTAAAATCTATTTCTGCCAGGTCCGTTCCGCGAGATTCCACTAAGTGTTACACACTGGTCCTTTGAGTTCAAGCCTGTTATTATTTGTCGTTAATTCGGATAGAGGCTAAAACTCAGCTTTGTGTCTCCTTTCAGTCAAAGATCCTCAGCGACGTTGGCGGAGTCGTCCTTGCCAACGCCTGCGGACCCTGCATCGGACAGTGGGACAGGTAGAGTTGTGTTTGATTTAATCCAACGTAAAAATATAGTTTCAAAGTAAAGAACCATGTTGATGATTTTCATATTGTGATGCATATATAGATCGAGGTACGTTTTATTTATTCTTTTCAATTCTTATTATTTTTCTTATTTGTCCCTCTCCGGTATTTAGGCGTGACGTGAAAAAGGGAGAGAAGAACACCATCGTGACCTCCTTCAACAGGAACTTCACCGCCAGGAACGACGCCAACCCCGCCACGCACGCCTTCGTCACCTCCCCTGAGGTAGGCTGATGCACAGCCGTGGAATTAATTGGGGGGGGGAAAATTGGGTTTCCATAACATAGCACAATAGTTTATCGCAGGAACAATAGCCGCATTGGTATTGGTTAATGATAGTTTGGTTCTATGAAGTAGATAGCTGCCATCTATACATGCCTGTCTTGAAGTTAGTCGGATTAGAAATGTATTATATGCTTGCTATGCATAGTAGTGCTGTCTGTGTCACTGTCTTGTGTACGTTGTACTGTATTCTGTCAAAACTAGATAGAACTTATTTTAAGCTATCCACCTCCCCATAGATAGTCACTGCTATGGCTATTGCCGGCACGCTCAACTTCAACCCGGAGACGGACTACCTGACAGCCCCCAGCGGGGAGAAGTTCAAGCTGGAGCCGCCCAACGGCGACGAGCTGCCGGCCAAGGACTTCGACCCCGGCCAGGATACCTACCAGCACCCCCCTGCCGAAGGCACCAACCTCAGGGTGGATGTGCACCCACAGAGCAACAGGCTGCAGCTGCTGGAGCCCTTCGACAAGTGGCAGGGAGGAGACTTGGAGGGCCTGCAGGTTCTCATCAAGGTCGGCAGAAATGCTGCGTTTTCAAGATTGTCTGGTGCACGACAGACTTTAATTGTGAAGTGCTTTGGTTGGCTGCGGTGGCTAGTAAAGGTCTAATTTACTGTTTCTTCACCCCCCCCCCCCCCCGCTGTTGTCCCACCAGGTGAAGGGCAAATGCACCACAGACCACATCAGTGCTGCTGGGCCGTGGCTGAAGTTCCGTGGTCACCTCGACAACATTTCCAACAACATGCTGATCGGTGCTGTCAACATCGACAACAATGCCATCAACAAGGTCAAGAATATGCTGACTGGGGATGTCGGCGGTGTGCCGGACGTCGCCCGTCACTACAAGGTAAGGGACGGGAACGAGTAGGTAAAAAGGCCACTGGAGTCTGTTATATCAATATCCTTTAGACCCCAGATTCTCTAATGATTGGGGTGTCACTCGTAGAATAAGAGTGAAGCCCATCATTTTCCCAAAAATAGTTTTGGTTGGGTTTTTGTGAAATTCTCCCATTGACCCCAATTAGTTTTGCCCTTACTGTGCTTCAAGTGCCCCTTAGCGGCCGACTGTTGTAACCGCATTCAACTAAATCATACTATTTCATAAATTGCAATTTGTATCTTGCTTCACAGAAGAGTGACGCAGAGATTAAGGGTGTAATTCCGTTTTCTCAATTTGTGTTTTTACTACTTATGGTTGAGGCGTGTGGGTTTTTTTTAGCTGTCAAGTACTACCACCAATTTCCAGTTTGAGGTCAATAGGTTGTGACGGTCACTCCATTCTGTGTGTGTGTGCGTATGGGTGTGTTTTGAGTAGGCCAATGGTTTGTCGTGGGTGGTGGTCGGAGATGACAACTACGGCGAGGGCTCCAGCAGGGAGCACGCTGCCCTGGAGCCACGGCATCTAGGAGGCCGCGCTATCATCGTCAAGAGTTTCGCCAGGATCCACGGTAAAATGGCCATGTTTTTGAGTGCAAAAAGTGCGTAGCTAAGACCGCATAATGTAGAACAAACTTCATTTATTGTCATCACTGTAGTTTTACTTCCAGAGTTCTGGTGCTAAAGTTCTGAAGCCTGTTTCAGGTTACGGTGGCAAGTGGCAAAAATCTGTGTTTCACAAGTTTGGGAAACAATTTGTGATTAAAATAAATACAATACTTACTTATGCGATATAACATACTTTACTACTAGTTGACTTTAGTGTTGTCTTGTCAATGAGAACCAAAGACTAAAAGTTTTTCATTGGTCGTTTGGAAAACACAGGAAACACAGGTCACAGGAAAAAAACAACTCCATTTGGGAGCCTGCGCCTTGTCAAAATTAACCTTAAAGTCTTTATGATTGGACCCATGCATAAAATGCTAGAGGGCTTTTAATTTGAAATAAATTTCAACAAAAGTAAATTTTCAGCCTCCTTGCTGGTTGTTCCGGCACATTCAGAAGAATAATTACAGCTTTTGATGAGTAGCTTCTGCCAGTAATTTACAGACAGCTCGCTTCATGGGTGTGCGCTGTGCAGCGCTTGTAAATTACATGTATATTTTAAAGGCTGGTTATAAGTTATTGTGTTGGTGTTAACTATAAATAAACAAAATGTTCAGTCCTCTTGCCCATCCCTATTCTGAATGTCTTCAGAATAGGGATGTTCCTAACGACTGATTTCCCTGACGTTTAAATGGAAGTTTAAACTAGTCTGAGAGTCTGAAAAAATATTGCATATATTATAAAAAATATTGCGTATGTAATAAGAGCAATTTCAAACCGTTAATCCCGTTCTTCAAAAACGAAATAGTATTTTAAATAACCAAACAAAGCGGGCAGAGGCGCCCGAGTCCCGGGGGGCCAGGGACAGGGAAGACCTAGCAAGTAAGTGGTTCTGTGGCCCCGGGAAGTGTCGGGGTGGAGGGGCGCTGTAATGCAGAATATCCGGGATCCCGGATGTGCCCGACGAGGGGTCACTAACGAGCGGACGTCAACACTAGGAAGACTATCACTGTACGCCACATTTCAGTGGAAATTAAGAAGAATTATATATATCTCATTGTGAACACTAGTGAAGTGAATACTGACAGACTGCGGGAACGAGGCTGAGACTGAGAACGGTGATGTGAGATGATATGTGTAGTGTGTACAGTAGATAGTGTAGCTATATAGTGAGAGCTGGTCGTAAGTCTGAACAGTCGTTAAGCAGGTAGGTCATTAAGTGAGGAGTAACTGCATTTTAAAGGCTGGTTATTAGGTTTTGTATTGATCTGTATTGTAACACAATGTTAGTTATAACATTCTTTCTCAGCCCTGGAACGCAAACCATTTTCTGATGCCCCAAAAACATGTATTTAAATAATGAAATTAATATCATAAACGTGTGTCGATTAGTCGACTAATGGCTTCAACTGACTACTAATAGTCGTCTCGGAAAATCTTTTGTCGGGGGCAGCCCTACAATACAGTATCTGCCATCCATGTCGACTTTGAAATATGGAGAAAAATGTGAATGAAACAATTTGATCATCCATAGCGTCAATTTCTGTTTATGAACGTCAGCGCTTATAATTGGTACTTTATGGCAAAAGCTTATTCAAAATGTGCTCAACTGCCCTTTGCATTCCCGCTGCGATCAGAGACGAACCTGAAGAAGCAGGGTCTACTCCCGCTCACCTTTAACGACCCGGCGGACTACGACAAGATCCGCCCCGATGACAAGATCTCCATCCGGGGACTGAAGGGCTTCGTTCCAGGAAAGGTACAATTCCTACTCTTACCAACTCATTTGAAATTCAAGGGTGTCTCATTAAATGTATTTATTTATTTATTTGTTTGGTAAGAAATGTACATGATCCCCATTGCTCCACCCCTCCCGTGCCCAGGGCAGAGATAAAAAGAAAATAGCATTGACAATAAGAGAATAATAAATACCCCCCAAAAAAAACCAACAACTAATTAAATACAGATTAAAAAATAATTATTTAGAATGATATTTTGAAAAATAAATCTATTAAATAGATAAAAAATAGTTGGGAATATCAATACAGTTATTAAAAAAAAAATGTATGACTAAATAGAAAAACAGTAGAAACAAAAATAAATAAATCATTTTTGCATAAGGTATATAAGAGGCAAGGAAAAAACAAACAAAAAATGTTCTTGTAATATTCCAAGTTATTGGACTGGCATCTGCCAATGTTGGAAATATTTAGCCTATTCTCATTTCTCACTTGATTATTAGCACGCTTTATCCTGATTTATTTTCATTTTATGATGTTATTGTTATCATAGGATTAAATAATTTAACAATTCATTCTGGATTCGTAGTGAGCATGACATTGTACTATTTTATTATATGTTGACCATTTTTTAAATATTTGATATGATGGAAAAATTCAGTAGCGTTCAATAGCTGAGCCAAAAATAGAACTAAAGGCTTGTACACACAGGGTAAAAGTATCATGTCCTTTTCTTATCATTAAAGGAACCTTTACGTTAATGTTTAGAAGGATATGTTTATATTTTAAAGCAGCATGTGCCCTTTATCGCTATCTATCCTTATTAGCTCGTTCTCATGTCTCATTACTAATGTAATACTCATATCTATAAATAACTACCTCGCTGTCTCTCCAGCCCCTGTTAGCTGTACTGAAGCACAGTGACGGCAGCGAGGAGAGTCTGCAGCTCAATCACACCTTCAACGACACTCAGATCCAGTGGTTCCAGGCGGGGTCCGCCCTCAACAGGATGAAGGAGCTACAGTAACGACAGCAAGTGCAGTTGGAAGAGAATTGTTTTCGTGGAAGAGAGAGAGAGGGGGGGGGGGTGGTGGGGGTCAAGGAATGTAAAAATGTCATCTTCCGTGCTTGTAAATGGCGAGAAATGGCAAAATTGCATCCGTATACCGCTTACGTAGAGAAGCCTTGATGGATTAGTTCCTTGGTACTTAAGTGCCAATTATGGAACTCGTCCATTGTCTCTAGCAGCTGGTCCGCGCTCAAAATATGTTTCGGAAGCCTTGCGGTGATTTGAGATTTTCTTTGTGTGATTTAGAAAACCTGTGAGAGAAGTGTGTGTGTGGATGAATCTAGCTCTTAAAAGTGCCTGTTTGGGGCATCTGATTTAACTTGACTCTTACACATGTGACACTCATTATCCCTCTACAGTAGTGTTTCCAAACCACTAGAGACGTCACAAAACATAATTGTTATTATTATTATTATTATTATTATTATTATTATGGCCTACGAATTTGTAATACTCACATCCAGTATGAAACTTGTTCTGATGAATAAGGAGCTGCTATCCTGGCCGGAACTAATGCATTAGTACAGCCTTGCAATTTTGATCCATCATGAGCAAATTTAGATTTCATAATTTTTTGGGGGATTACAAAAAAAAAAAAATCACAGGCACAGTTTTGAAAATCACAGTGGGGAAAAACTCATCTACAGGTGTACAAGACGTGTGTGCATATACAAAGATGTGCGAAATCCGTATGGTAGGGAAGTGTACTACAACTCTTGTCGGAGCCATTAGCTGCTATACAAAGTACGAAGCCGTCAGAGCCAAGTGTCAACAAAGGGATTTCCTACTTCCGTTGATGGACAGAGCGCACACCATCGCCAATCAGCGGTTCATCATCTCTTCAGCTGCTTCAATGTGCTTTTTATGGTGTAATGTATTGTCAGTTCATTTTGGTGTCCAGGACGGGTTGGGATGAACAGCTTGTATACTGTATTTTCCCCTCACTGAGCCACGTTACATGAACTGACCTAGTTTCCAACCTACAACTAACCAAACCTCCATCCATGTTTGCCCCAATCCTCCTTTTTAAAAGGTAAAAAAAAATCTCCAATACCGGAAAACCATATTTATTTATTGACTCCCAAAAGGCTCATATTATGTGCATTTTAATGAGCAAGAGAACATTTTTGTATCCGTTTCTTTTCCCCATCCTGGGGTTGGAGTAACAGACCTGCGTGCTGTTCTCAGTAGTGTATATTCAGCGCCCTCTTTTGCAGGGCAACATATTTTTTTTGTTCATTTCTTGAATGGTCAAACGAAAACTATTTCACACCCTTGTTGTTAGTCCTAATTCAGCATAATGTCATAAGTCTTTTTATAACTAAACTGAATATGCCTATTCCTATGGGGGTCTCTTCTTTTAACTGACAATTATGGAATGGAAGTTGGACGGAATAAGAGTAGGTATCGCACTTCTGTTGCTCTCTTCCCAGCAGCCCACTCTATGGAAAGTCTTTGGACAGATATTTATGTAAATGTCTGTTTTGTTTGAAAAAAAGAAAAAATAAGTTGTTTTACAGAACTTGAGTGCTCTTCAATTGCCAATGGGTTGTAAAATAATAATAAAGAAATCACAGATCTCATTTGATTAGTGTCTACAATGTTGTGATTGGTAGGATAGCAGCAGAAAAAATGAATATACTACCAAAAATAAACTATTTTTCAATGACCCCAGTGTAACCACATAACATTGGTTTAATACTCTAGACTCAATAGTCAATACATTTTATTGGAAATACAAGAACCGAGAATTAAACTAGCAACACGACAGGAAAAAAAAGACTTGAGGCCTAGCAGCCCCAAACTTGAGATACTAGTATTAAGCGAACCATCTTCAATGTATAATAAAATTGTTACAACCAGAGCAACAAAGGGCCATGGATGGTGAGACATTAAGCAAACAGAATGTCCGGAGTTAGCATTATCTGATCTTCCATTCCTTACTGAATCAATAAGGAAACATAATTGCTTTAAAGATCCATTCATCGCAACAACTCTCAGCCTGGTGAAGTTCATCAAACGCAGTGGTCACGCTATCTCCAAACAAATTCACGCCAATCTGGCACAACCCAGATTTTCTGGTTTAAAAACAGACCTATGATCTTCAGGTCTTGAAAAGACAAGGAATTACTCATCTGGAACACATTTTTGTAAACAATTTGCTTATATCATTCCCAACCTTAACTCAAAGGTATAAAAGTTAAAATGAAATTGAGGAACAGCATCCTACAACCACCTCCAATGATTAAACATATACAATATACAAACTTTTATTAAAAACAGATGACACTTTATCTTTACCTATCATGGAATGGGAGAGAGAACTTGCTGTTCCGACCGATATTTTTCTATAACCCGCAACTCCAAAATGCAACTAATCCAATATAAGATTCTGCACAGAGCTCATATCACAGAACACAAAATGTTCAAAATGGGTTTTGTGGATAAAGATGTTTGCTCTCACTTTTCCCTTGATACCAGAGATGACTACTTTCATGCCTTCTGGCTCTGCCCACCTATCCTAGCATTCTGGACCAACATCACCAAGAAGCTATCAACCCTTCTGGGTCGCAGCATTCCAGTCTCCCTGACTATATGTCTCCTCGTGACCTCCCCTCAGTTGACCCACCACTTAAACACCACCAACCCGTTTTGATCGCCTTAACAATTGCCAAGTAATAAATATTAACTAAATTGGAAAAACAGAGATAATCTCACTCCATCCCAATGGTTACATTTATTAATAGAAAACATCTCAACGGAAAAACTATTGGCAATATCCAAAAATAAGGTTGATTTGTTTAATGAAATATAGGCTTCTTTTATCACTGACAAAACTCCCATAATTTTATACTTGAGGGGGGTGGTGCTCCTGAGAAGTACCTGCAGCTGGGGTCCCATGTGTTGGCTTGGAGCGGGTGCCTTCCAGGGCCCCTGGGGGCCTGCTTGCTGTTTTGGGTGTGGGTTGGGGTGCGGGGGTCGGCTCTCTGCCTTTGCTCCCGCTGCACGGCTTCTCTGTGGCGGGTACCCCAGGTGCCAGGGTGGTGGAGGGCCCATAAATCCGGCGGCCTGCTGGCGTCGGCGCGGGGGGGGGGGGGGGCTAACATCCGGGTGGCCTGCGCTGAGCACACTCTGCTACATGGATGGCGCTCGCAGCCGGTTGGGGCGTCTAGTCGGCTGCGGTGGGGCGACCTCGCCCTTGCACGGCGCTTCGGTGGGCATGGTTGTCCCGCCAGCTCATCTCCGGGGCGGGCGGTTGGGGCGTGGTGTCGGTCTGTCGGTGTGGGGCCTGGATCCAGGCCTGCGGTCCATGCCTGGCGCCCGTGGCCCGGGTTCTGTGCCTGCGGCTGGGTCTTGTGCCTGCACTTGGGGTTGGGTTGTATGTGTGCGCCCCTGGGGTGTGGGGCTCCTCCTGCTCCCTGGGACTGGGTTATGCTCCTTGGGGCTGGGCGTGGGGGTTGCTCCGCGGCCCTCCGGCTTCTCTGGGGGCCCAGGGGTCTTCTGTGGCTGCAGGGCAGGGTTCTCTGGGCTTTCCTGCAGCTGTGGGGTATCTTCGCAGCTGCGGAGTTCGGCTTTGGGGCCCTTTCCGCTGCTTGGAGGCACCACAACATAATTCCAACCTTATACACAGGAACCAATTGGGGTAAGTCCTGAACACTTACCGGCGGACACCTCACACACACACACGCACACTTCAAATGCACCCCAGCACCCTCCTGGTTGCATTCCTCTCCTTTCCTCCCTAATTTACTGCCATAACCATGACAGGAAGTAATCCGTGCGTGCGTGCGAGCCTCCTTCTCCTTGTCTCCATCTGCCACGTGCCCGATTGTACACTGCGTTCCAAATTATTATGCAAATTACATTTTTCTCTGATTTTCCTAAATAGTCGATGCAAATGACAGTCAGTATAATTTCCAGTCATCAACCGTTGAACTGAAGTGAAAAGCATCTTAACAGGCCAAGTTACATGTTAACATAGGACCCCTTCTTTGATATCACCTTCACAATTCCTGCATCCATTGAACTTGTGATTTTTAGGAGAGTTTCTGCTTGAATTTCTTTGCAGTATGTCAGAATAGCCTCCCAGTGCTGCTGTTTTGATGCAAACTGCCTCCCACCCTCATAGATCTTTTTCTTGAGGATGCTCCAAAGGTTCTCAATAGGGTTGAGGTCAGGGGAGGATGGAGGCCTGTGAGAGAAAAATGCATACGATCAACTATTTTGAAAGAGGACAATGGCCTCTACCACCAGAGTGGGGTTTTAAAACATTTGTCTCTGTTTCCCCAGGAACCCCCCAGAGTTTATGTAAAGAGAAGATTGGGATTGTAAGTGACTTCTGACCCAAGCCACACCCTGTTTTTTGTATAAAGCCTACTGTCTTCATAAATGATATCAGATTGATCGGAACACTGCTTTGGAGCAGCACTGAATCTTTCTCTTTATTCTGCAGACTAAATATCTTGAATATTCTTGTAGCGGGCAGATTAACCTCACTGATCTTTGTGGAAGAATTTCTTTCACAGTTTTGGCGTCAAACAGGATTTCTGCTTGGCTCTGTTGGACCTCTTCATGCCCAGGTTGTGTGCACAACGGCAGGCAGGAACCGACCGTAAAGACATCCGAGAAGGAGTCGTCTGGACATGACTGGCAGATCCAGCGGAGACAACATGAAATTCCGAACAAATTAAGGTGAGGACTAACTGAGATATTTAACCGATCAGAGAAGATCGAAGGAGAAGCTATTGTTTGTTAGAAAATAGCTCTGAGTAACCTTCTTTGTTAACTCAGAAATCCCACCCCTCACATAGACGTATAGCCTGTTTGCGTGCGGCGCAACTAAGAAGGTGTAGTGGATAATCGGTCTAGAGGACTGTGGAAGTGGCCAATATGGTATCGATCAAGAGGATCGTGGGTTGTTTGTTTGTTTATCTTTATTTTTTTTATAAATATATTTTTTATGTTATTCAATAATAGGTCGACATTATTGAATACAAAATGTTATAGAGTATTGTTTCCTCCTAGTTGAAGTGTTGAGGATAAGTGATAAATGTCTGGTGTTGTTAAAATTGATAATTAAAAAAATAGATAAGAGAGAGAGAGCCATTACTGTCGGTTGTGCGCTGTACGGGACACAGTTTGGCAGCCATTTCTGTTGGTTGTGCGGTGTAAAGGGCACAGGTTTTGAAAATACAACTGTCATGTAATATAAATAAAATAATAACAATTAGTAGAACCATGGGTTTCTCTCCTTTTATACCCATAGCAGCCAATGACACAGAGGTATTCTTTGCAGCATGAGATGGTGCATTGTCATGCACGAAGATGATTTTGCTAAGGAAGGCACGGTTCTTCTTTTTGTACCATGGAAGAAAGTGCTCAGTCAGAAACTCTATATACTTTGCAGAGGTCATTTTCACACCTTCAGGGAGCCTACCAGCTCCATCCCCATGATTCCGGCCCAAAACATGACTCCGCCACCTCCTTGCTGACGTCGCAGCCTTGTTGGGACATGGTGGCCATCCACCAACCATCCACTACTCCATCCATCTGGACCATGCAGGGTTGCACGGCACTCATCAGTAAATAACTGATATCAGTTACTGTTTGAAAATTTGTGTTCATGTATTTCTGGGCCCACTGCAACCGTCTCTGCTTGTGAGCATTGGTTAGGGGTGGCGGAGGATCCTACACTTTGAGGTTCGCGGGACTCCAGAGGCACCAGCAGCTTCAAATACCTGTTTGCTGCTTTGTAATGGCATTTTAGCAGCTGCTCTCTTAATCTGATGAATTTGTCTGTCAGAAACCTTCCTCATTATGCCTTTATCTGCACGAACCCGTCTGTGCTCTGAATCAGCCACAAATCTCTTCACAGTACGACGATCACGCTTAAGGTTTTGTGAAATATCTAATGTTCTCATACCTTGTCCAAGGCATTGCACAATTTGACGCTTTTCGGCAGCAGAGAGATCCTTTTTCTTTCCCATATTGCTTGAAACCTGTGGCCTGCTTAATAATGTGGAATGTCCTTCTTAAGTAGTTTTCCTTTAATTGGGCTCACCTGGCAAACTAATTATCACAGGTGTCTGAGATTGATTTCAGTGATCCAAAGGGCCCTGAGACACAATACCATCCATGAGTTTAATTGAAAAACAAAAAATGTAATGTTTATGACACTTAAATCAAATTTGCATAATCATTTGGAACACGGTGTAGTTCCAGTTTGCCTGGACCTTAATAACTTTTTCAATACGTGTTGTCGTCCAATGTTTATGTTTTTGTGTAAATGTTGTTTAGTTCTATGTTTATTTGTTTCACCCGTGGTGATTCTCCCCCTCTTGGAGTAGTGTTCAGTTGTTTATAGACCCAAACATGATAAATAGTTCTCCAAAGAGGGGGTTTGATGGTTCTCTATAACCAAAAACTGTGCTCTTGTCATTCTACAGGTCGCTCACAGGACATAGTTATTGCAGCGGTTCTTGATGATTAAATAATGAATAAAGAGTGGCATTGCAGGTTGAGAAGTTAAACTCATCTTGCAGATCAACTCTGTCCTAGATGCAATAACATACAAATACTCTTTGTTTTATGCCCATCATGCTGACAGCACAGGTAAAAAAAGAAGAGATTACTGAGGTTGCATAATATATATATATTTTTTTTTTTTGTATACTTGAATAAATGTGTATATAAACATTTATTTAAGTATACATATTTCCAGTTTATATCGCAGTTGTTTTTTTAATGTAATGTTATGTATGTATTTATTTACTTATTTGTTTGTTTGTTTGTTTATTTCAGGACAAAAGCGACCGACTACATTTTTAATTGTTTATTTTTTTAGGTTGTCCTGGTCCTGTCCTTTTTGAGGTTTCCTGTCATCTTGTCATCAATATACATTCTCGAATCTCGAATGATGCTTATGTCTTAAATTAAATAATGGTGAAGTCGAAGAATGAATCTATTTGCTGGGGATCCCCTGGAGCCTCTTGAACGACGACCCCTGTGGGGACCCGGACCCCACGTTGAGAACCACTGCTCCATAGAACACCCAGACACACACACGCACACACACACACGCACACACACACACACACACACTCACACTCAGTGGAATGTTCTTCTGCCCATTGCATGCAATGCACTAAATCACATTGCATCTTATTGTAGCACCGATGTGGGTGAAATATGCTCCATATATGTATAGCGCTGTTTTAAATCTACATAATCCCAACTCATCTTGTTTTAAAAGTGGGGTTTTTTTTTCACTCAATGTAATTATTATCATTACCAGAAAACTGATGTTAATAGTTTTACTTCTCCTTCTACTACTACTACTACTACTACTACTTCTACTCCTACTACTAATAATACTATAACGTGTGTGCGTGCTTGCGTGTGTGCGTGTACACCCGCCCCATGCGCCCCCTCCCTGCCTTCTGTGCGCCCATCCAGCCTGCGAGCGTATCTTAAACTCACACGAATCTCACGGTAAGAAATCGATGCCGTTCGTGGACATTTTCGTTCTGGGTTCTTGTATTTTAGTTGAAATTTTTTTCCTGTGGCAATGAAGTATTGAATCCATATTTCTTTCATTATCATTATGTTGCATTATTATAAGGGAACGTGAAGCCGACGTCACGTTGCCGGAGAAAGCCGGCGTCTCTGGGAGATCACTCGCTTTGACCGTGAATGTCGCTCGGCGCTATTGGGTTATAAGATGGCTTGGAAGTGTTGTTCGGTGAAAAGCTGCCACAGGAAATCCCACAACCATCTTGTGTGGAACCTCGACCCTCTTTTCTCCATTACTTTCTCTAATTCCTGCGCATTTCGTATATTTTAGCTATTTCTCTGCAATCCTCGTTAGAGCCCATTGCAACCGTCAAGCTTCACATTCCCAATTATTATAATAATAATTACATTAGTTGTAATGAATGAACGAATTAATTGATTATTATTATTATTATTATTATTATTATTAATAATAATAATAATAACAATAATAATATGTGCTTATTATTATTATTATTATTATTATTATTATTAATAATAATAATAATAATACAAATAATAATAATACAAATAATAATAATAGTTATAATAATAGTAATAATAATAATAATAAGAAGAAGAAGCAGAAGGATCAGAATAATGATAATAAAATAAAAAGTTTCGATTCACAAGTGTGACAAAAGTGATGGCGGTTGCTTGTCACAGTGGAAACTGTCCTGATTCTGAAGCGATCCGTGCGAGCGAGCCTCCTTTTCCTTGTCTCCATCTTCCATACTATATATGTGTGTGTGTGTGTGTGTGTGTGTGTGTGGCCGGAGGGTCCGTGATGGGTTTTCTTTTGTGTGTGTGTGTGTGTGTGAGTGTGGGAATAATTTATTTAGGGTGGCTGAGAGAGAGAGAGGGGGATTGTTTTGGCTTTTGAGAGGTTGGATTTGCGGAGGGGGGTGTGTGTGTGTGTGTGTGTGTGAGAAGATCCCTACGTGTCTCCCATGCTGATGATGCTGAGCACAGTGCAGCCACACAGGGAACCTGTTGTCCTTTGATCCAACTTCATCTCATGCTTTGCTGCCCCACATATATGACAACGAGCATATAGGAAATGATGGGCCTATTTCAATGCCGGTCCCAAACTCGGCCACCGGTCTATTTTGAGTGGGCCGTGGGCATATATATACACAAGCGGTCAGTGGTTGGTTGTAGATTAATTATACCCTTCGGTTAACCACTTTCGGTTACACTGATCGACATGTGAACCCCACGGCAATCCTGACCAACTGTGGCCCCATAGTGCAGGTACTCAATCACGCTACTATATTTAGACAGTGAGAGTGACGGTGTGAGGCCCCTGGGATGTGCCCCGACACGCTTACAATGAAGAACAAAGTATATGAAGATTTCTCCATTTCCCTTGATACTATACTGTCAGCTATTGAGACTGGACATATCTGCGTCACATACTACTCATCAAGTTATTGCACAAGGGACATTATATATTTTCTACATATGTATATATAAAAAAAAAAAAAGAAGTAGAACAACAGGAAAACAATATGTAAAATAAATAAGAATATTTAAAGGCTGTTTTTATTTTTAATAAAGAGCTGTACAGTTTGTGTAGCAATTTGCAATTGTTCAGAGTATAAAGTATAACAGTATGTGCAATGTGGACGGATAATAATCCAGAAGAATGAAGAATGTGCATGTAACGCATTGACAAGGCGTGAGGGTCCGTTTCAGTGGGGGTACCGGACCTTGTTGATGAGGCCAATTGCAGACAGGAAGAAAATGTTCTTGTGATGAGAGGTTTTGGCCTTGTTGGACCGCAGCCTCCTGCCAGAGGGAAGTGTTTCAAACAGTTTGTGACCGGGGTGGGAGGGGTCAGCCACAATCTTACTTGCACGCCTCAGGGTCCTTGAGGTGTACAGGTCCTGGATAGATGGTAGATTGCAGGCAATGACACGCTGCAGTCTACCCTTGTCCTTGGTGGTTGCAGCAGCATACCAGATGGTAATGGGGGAGGTGAGGATGGACTCGATGGTGGACGGGTAGAAATGCACCATCATCGTCTCAGGCAGGTTGAACTTCCTCAGCTGCTGCAGGAAGTACGCCCTCTGCTGAGCTTTCTTGATGATGGAGCTGATGTTCAGCTCCCACTTGAGGTCCTGGGAGATGATGGTTCCCAGGAAGTGCCAGGACTCCACTGTGTCGACTGGGGAGTCACACAGGATGATGGGGGTGAGTGGGGCTGTGTTCTTCCTGAAGTCCACAACCCTCTCCACTGTCTTCACAGCGTTGAGCTCCAGGTTGTTCTGGCTGCACCAAGTCACCAGATGGTCAAGTTCCCACCTGTAGGCAAACTCATCCCCACCAGAGATGAGTCTAATGAGGGTGGTGTCATCCGCAAACTTCAGGAGCTCGACAGACTGGTGGCAGGAGGTGCAGCTGTTGGTGAACAGGGAGAACAGCACAGGAAAAAGAACGCAGCCTTGAGGGGAACCGGTGCTGTTGGTCAGGGAGTCATAGAAGTGTTTTCCCAGCTTCATGTGCTGCTTCCTGTCAGACAGGAAGTCTGTGATCCACCTGCAGGTGGAGTCAGGCACATTCAGCTGGGAGAGCTTGTCCTGCAGAAGAGCCGGGATGATTGTGTTGAAGGCAGAGCTGAAATACTCAAACAAGATCCTGGCGTAGGTTCCTGAGGAGTCCAGGTGCTGGAGGATGAAGTGGAGGGCAAAGTTTACTGCATCTTCTACAGACCTGTTGGCTCTGTAGGCGAACTGCAGGGGGTCCAGGAGAGGTCTGGGATGGATTTGAGGTGGAAAAGCACAAGGCGTTCAAAAGACTTCATCACCACAGAGGTCAGGGCGACGGCTCTGTAATCATTAAGTCCTGTGGTCCTTGACTTCTTTGGGACAGGGATGATGTGGAGGATTTATAGCAGGCTGGTACATGACATATCTCCAGTGAGGTGTCGTGTAGCCCTCATCTTAACCCTCTATGTACACAGGCACCAGGGATAGAGGCTTTCAATCGATTTCCATGGTTCAGGAGTCCACGGGTTAAATAAGCTTCGCTTTCATATCAGTATCAATTACAACCTCATCGTGCACTTAAAAGCCTCGAGACCTGACTCGACAAACCTCTTGATGTTTACGCACAGACATGTTGATGTTTTTGGTCCTCCTCCAGAAAGTTTGATCAAATTCATCTCTGATAGAGAAAAAAAACACTTTTAAGAACTGTCCCAAGAACTAGCAAGCTTCTCTCACGGAGAACCTCCAGATGAACTTCTTCTTTTTTCGTGTATCATCTTCAGATGTCCAACTCAGTGTCCTTCAGCCATTCCCTCATCTCTGGTCTCACTTGGGAAAGGCCAATCTCTGACGGTGGTTTGAACAGAGGACAGGTGGTGGTAATATGTTCGGGAGTCTGACCTGGCTCGCCACATTCGCATGCTGCGCTGTCTGCCAAGCCCCATTTCTTCAAAGATGACTTGAAGCAGCCGACTCCGGTTCGCAGGCAGTTCAGCAGGGTCCATTACCGGCATGGTAGATGTTCTCCTTCAACACCATCTCCCGGGGCCTGAATGCATACGTGCATACATGATGGCCCAGCCGACTCCCACTTCTGCTTCCAGGATGCCACCAGCCATGCACTAGTTGACAAGTCCTCCGGGATGGAGTGGAGCATCTGTTGTGCTGCCTTGTTGTAGGGGTGGCGGGACTTGAGTCTGTGTGGAGGCGCTGATTTAACGGTTGTGTCATGCAGGATATGCCATCTGTGTGTCTGGGCTTTCCTGACAAGGTTGATGGTAGCAGCCTCTAGTCAAAGTCCAGCCGGGGCAATTCCTGAAAGGACTGGCAGGTAGGTCACAGGGGTGGGCTTCAGGCAGCCGGTTATTGTCCGGAGACAGTTGGTGATCACGGTATCAACCTTTTTGACATGTGGGCTCCTACACCAGGCTGTGGCACAGTATTGAGCTGCAGAGAAAGATCAGGGCTTGTGTAGAAATCCAGAGTGTCTTGGCTGAGGCCCCCAGCTTGTACCAGCAAGACGTCGGATAAGCGGGGCCCTTGATGTCACCTTGGCCCTCCCATCTTCTAGGTGTTGCTTGAAGGTAAGTGTCCTATCCAGGCGTATGCCGAGGTACTTTGGGGCTTGCTGGAACTCCAGACGCTTGTTATCCCCAAACACACATCCAGTTCCTTGCTTCCCTGTTGTTAAGGTGGTATTCTGCCGACACTGTCTTCCCAGTACTGAGCTGCAGGAGCCACCTGTGGAGGTAGGTAGCCAAGATGCCCATTTCCTGGTTGAGGCCCTCTTCCATCGCCTTCCATGTCGGTTGACGCAGCATGATGGCCAGATCATCTGCGCAACCATATTTCCTGGATGTTGTATCATGGATGTTTAAAGTCATGGATGTAGATGTTGAAAAGCATCAGTGAGAGGACAGAACCCTGAGGAACCCCGTTTCTCACTCTTCTGAGCCTACTTCTCTGGCCATTGTTGGTCTGTAGGATGAAGCTGCGGTGACAGCATCTCCATGATGAAGTTCACCATATGCCTATCTGGGATTGTCCTCAGTTGCTTCAAATGGAGTCCACGGTGCCAGACGGTGTCATATGCGGCTGCCAGGTCCAGTAGCACCAGCTCAGCTTTCTCATTAGCCTGAAAGCTGTCAATGTCTTAGCAGTGTTACCTGGTGCACCGTTGACATGCCCTGGCGGAAACCGGCCTGTTTCCTGGGAAGTTGTGGGTCCACCACTGGATCAATGCGGCTGTGGATCACCCTCTCAAGAATCTTAAATGGGACACAGAGCAGCGAGATGGTTCTGTAGGACTTGGGGTCTTCCGAGGGTTTCAGCAGGGCTATGACTGAAGCACGATGCTAGGTCTTGGGGAGCTTGGATCTCCGGAAGCAGGACGAGAGGAAGGCGCAGAGCCAAGCAGATGTTGTCGCACTCTGGTGGATCATGAATTCCGGGTGGATGTTATCACGGCCTTGGGCCTTGCCTTGCTTTAGTTTGCTGATGGCCGCACTGAGCTCCGCTGTGGTAAAGTCTCCTGAAAGGTTGGTATCGGCACTGGCGTCCCTGGAGAGGGTAGAAACCTTGCGCAGGTGTCAGGAGGGTGAAATTCTTGTCTGCTCCAGGGAAATGGCCATTCTTGAGAAGCAGGGATGCGATGGCATCTCCCGTCACCGGGCATTTGGGGGGGTGATGCTTTTCTGCCAGTCAGCTGGTTGATGGTCAGCCATGCCTTGCAGCTGGAGTGGGTGAAATCGATTGAGAGATCAAGGGAACCTATCAAGGATGTCTCTCTCCGGTGTGGGGTCAGTGCTGCAGCACAAGGCGGAGGCCAGGTCCGGATTGGTATGGATGTTCCATCGGGAAGAGTAGAAGCTTGAGTGCTGTTTTACATCGTACAGCAGCAGAGCATTGGCACGGGAGGCCCATTCACACAACGTCTCTCCATCTGCAGATATATGGCTGTATCCACAACGCCGGGCCCAGAGGAGCATAACCCAGTCCCAAAGGCCAACAGCCACACACCCACACCCCAAGGAAGGCACCTGGCAGCGCTTTCCCCAGCCCCGCCATGTCGCAGCACACCTTAAGACACCAGGTGCAAGCCGCCAGGACTCTCGCCCAGTTGGCCCACCCGGCTGCCCCCCAGCCAACCACGTCAGCGCCCACCACCACAGAAATCCCCAGTGCTCAATGTGTGCTGTTGGCAATTGCAGTTAAAATTGTGGACCCCATCTCAGACCCGACCATGCCCTAGCACACCCATCTCCCGTATATAGTGGCATCAAACCTACAGCGATCAGCCAAGGGTGTTGCGCCCCCATCAGGCCCCTGGTCAGCTCCCGGCCACTGAGCATGCGGGCTGCAAAACAGAGGGCAGCAGACAGCCCCACCACCCATAGCCCAACCTCGCAGCGACGCGGGCCCAGTGGGAATTGTTCTGTGGGATCATCTGAGGCCGGAGGCACAATCATCTTTCAAATTTGTCTTGGGACACTTTTGAAAACCTGCAGAAATCCATCTTAGGGCTTTGGTTGTTTGGTCGTTTCTATTCCAGAGAAACTGCCCGCTGTGCATATATGTATGACTATGTATATGTATGTGACAAATAATCTCTTGAACTTGAACTTGAACTTGAACTTGTCTACGGTCCCTGGGGAACGAAACTGCTCCACCAGATTTTATAGTTATGTGTGTGTGTTTTGGTCAAATTTATATTTGATGCAACCTCATATTTTCTCAATGCAGGTGTTGAATTTCTTTCTCTTTGTCTGTCTTTCTCTCTCTCTCTCATGTCTCAATTTTCCTCACTTCTCTCCATGTAGGAAAGAACCGGGGACTTGCCATGACGCCGGAGGTGTAGTAGCCTCCCTGCACCACCAGACAGACCGGAAACAAAAAGCAGCTCCCCACCCACCCTCCCACCTCAGCCCTCAAAGGGAGATGGCGGACCCCGGCCTGTCCCTGCCGGCCGACGCCCGTCCGTCGCCTCTCTCCTCTCCCCGCACCCGGCCGCAGCTCTCCTTCCCCTTCCTGAGGGAGGGCAGCCTGGTGTGGGAGCGAGAGAGGAAGCCCCCTCAACCCGGGGAGCTACCCAGTCCCCTGCCTACCAAACGCACGCGCACCTACTCAGCGTGAGTAGGAATGGTGTGTGTGTGTGTATGTGTGTGTGTGTGTGTGTTTGTATGTGAGAGACAGAAACAGACATGAGCTAATGTGTTGCAAGAACAAAATTGCAAGGTTGTACTTATTCATCTCATTCATTTGTTCCAGCAGAATAACACGTCCTACTCGTTTTGACTCACTGAATCAAAACGACCGATGAGTCGGAAAATTGAACACTTTTACTTTCACTTTTCACTTTTGAAACTACCTAGTCAGATGTCACGGGCCGAATCTCCAAAGAGAGCCAAACCTTTTATCACTGGACCGTAAATAGTGATGAAAGGTTTGACTCTCTTTCTGAGATTCGATTCATGACGAGTCATTCTGTTAAAAGAGTCATTCCGTCAAAACGATTTATGTAAGTGGAATGCAACAAGTAAATCAGTCACATTCAATATGAATTGTGCCAAACGCCTTCCCGCCTCCCCTTTTTTCCTTGGACTTCACTCCTCAGTTGGTCCTTCAGTTTGTGAATTAAAGATTCAGTGGCTCGCCCGCTCTGTTGCTGGAGTGGCTCCCCACTCTTGAGTCATTTCAAATATATGTTCGCTACGAAAGAATCGTTTGTGAGTCTTGCATCACTACTAGTGGTCGTAATAATCAGCACTGTTCTACATGTAATACATACAATACTGTTACAACTTCCTTTCAACCCTCCTCTCCTCGTTTTTTCTTCCTTTAATGACTTTTAACGACTATTCTGTATTTTTTCCCCTTCTCAATCCAAACCCCACTTTCAACATCATCAGTACGGTGCGGGCCACGTCTAGTCCTTTGTTCAAAGGGGTTTGCAAAAACTTCTCCAGGTCCCGTGGCCATGGATTCATTCGACCCGCTCACGGAGGAGAAGACATCTTTGTACACATCTCTGAGTGAGTGGAATTGATGATTTTTGATGCCCAAAAAATGATCCTGATTCATATTTAACTTTTTTTTTGTAGTCGTGACAATTTAAGTTAAAGTCGGTTAGAAATCGATACGACTTAGACTGCTTGAAACTGTTTGATCGGGGATATTCAAAGTACCAAGCTGTTTCTGGCTGGGTGATATGATAGAATATTTTCACCATAATCACAGTGAATTTTACACTCTATTACTTCATGTTTTGCTGGTTATTCATACTCATATAACCACAATAATCTATGCTCATGAATTCATCTTAAGTTTCATTACATCAGGGTTTTTTAACACAAATCAATTATAAATAATGGAAATTAGCTCCTGTGTTGCAAGATCAAAATTGCAAGGCTAGACTTACTTTATATAATTCATCAGTTCCAGCCAGAATACAAGCTCTGTGTTCAACAGAACAAGTTTCACTCTGAAAATTTACATTACATTTTACATTTAGTCATTTAGCAGACGCTTTTATCCAAAGCGACTTACAAGGGAGAATAACATTCAAGCTACATTGCGACAGAGATTAGTGTAACAACATTAGTGTAACAATAAATACTGCTAGGTAGTGCTAAGTAATTGTAGGTTAGGACAGGAGGTACTCACTGAAGAGCTGGGTCTTCAAGTAGCACTTGAAGACCCAGCTCTTCAGTGAGTGAGGACTATTTGTCGTCATGTAAGATTTGATTATTTTTTGAGATTTGGTTTTAGACGAGTCACTCAGTATAACAAGTCGTTCGTTTTTCTGACTTTTTTGTTCATTTGATTCAGTTGGTTTAGTGAGTGAGTGAGTGAAGTGAGTGAGGGAGGATTCTATTGTAAAAAGTGTGCTGTGTCAGAAAAATGTTTGGGGAACACAACATTATATGAACTATGGTAATGTGAAATGTGACGTTGGATCAAAATTGAAGTTTTATGATGATACAACTGAATAAAGAAGTCTATACCACACTAGACCACTATTAATTCCATAGCTGGTTTGGAAATAAAGCCTTCGAAAAGCAAACATGTGGGTAGCTGCTGGTGAGCTTTGCTGATAGTGTTGACATTTGGTCACCAATACAAAAGCTAAATTTCACCAAGTTTAAATTGCTTCCACCTTTGAGTGATAATGATACTCATGAAACCAGAGCAAAAAAAAAACACACACTCAAAGACAATGACAAATTTGTGCAATACACAAAGCAAATCCAACAATTTAATGTCCTCCATTTTTTTGACAGCATTGACGGAGAGTATGTTCCCATGGAAGGTGATGAAGTCACGTACAAAGTGTGTCCCATCCCCCCCAAGAACCAGAAGATCCAAGCAGTGGAGGTGGTGATCACCCACCTTAACCCAGGCACCAAGCACGAGACCTGGTCAGGTCAGCTTATTCGCTCCTAGACCGAGGCTCCGGTGCCCGAGAGACCATTTGGATGGAGCCTGCAGGAGTATTTAGAATTAAATCATCATAGAGATCATCTGGGGTCTGAACGTGACCAAGGGCTGGGAATTCTGGGTGTTAGAGATAGTTTTATAGTTATAGGGAAATGGATAGTAGGGAAAGTTTTCGAGACGCTGTAATAATTTGAAGGTTGTGCGTGAAGGTTTTGAGAATTCTGGAGGAGGTATCTTTGGATTTTAAGTGCTGGAATTTAGGGCTTCAGCCAACAATTCTCAATCTGGATGTTTGAATATAATCTTTGGTTGTGAATTGATTTGTGGGCAGGTCAATTAGGGGTTAAAGATTAACCATTGCAAAATAAGGTGGTGCTGGGAACTGGGGTCATTTCCAAATTCGAGGCATAACCCCTATGAAGATTGTAGCACTACTTTATTTCGTCTAATTGGGCAGAGGTGGAAATCCAATGTGTTGTAGCCAATTCTTATGACGGTCATTACTTCCGGTGGAGATATATGGATAAGAGATAAGAGCAAGAGGGAAGGAAGGGATAGGAAGCTAGGGAGGACACTAAAAGGACAGAGGGGAGCTTATTATTTGAGGTTCCCTGCACTCCCCCCACCCCCTTTTTTCCCTCCAAATGTTAGTCAAAAAACAATTATTTGTCTATAATTTATGGTGATGAATCAAAACAAAACGGAGAAAAAATACTAGAGATGGCCTTCAACGAAGCAGTGATGGACTACAAAGTATGAAGCAGGTGCAAGAAGAAGGTTGTCATTAAGGTAATGGAATCTGACTAAATAAATTGTATATACAAATTTATAATCATTTCCTAAACTCTGTGATATTGAAAAGTGTCATGTTTGAAGTCATTTTTTTTTTACTGGATCGGAGGACACATGCTGGAAAAAGAGATGCCGAAATTAGGGTCTGGGGAAGATTTCCTTTTGAGAAAGTATCTGACGATTTATTTAATTTCACAGTTTATTCATTCAGTTTCAATGGCAGGGAGAAAAACTCCGTCCAAACATCAAGAGGTCGAAATCCTGTTTTGTTTTATTTTAATTTAATTACAATTTTAATGTTATTATTTATTTACATATTTATTTCCATTGGTTTATGCAGGGTCCACAAATGTCTTACTAGGTAGATAGTATAATTCATTCATAAATAAATATCCTAATCGAAAGCCTAACTTAATCGAAAACTTGGTTATGGTCATTACGATGATACTGCTGTACTAATGCCTCCTGTTCCAACTCGTCTTCAACTTCATTATTGAACCGTACTAAATGCAATCAATAATTTATTTGTGAGGAAGAAAAATGTTTGTTGCTTTTTTAAAATGTTTATGAAATGCAATGAATCGACAAAGAAATCACAGCTGTCTAAAAATCATCTGTTGGACCTCAGGCAGGAAATCCCAAGAAGTTGATGAGGTCTTTTTTTTTATCCTTTTTAGGTATCCTCGCTAATGCCTGTAATTTTTCACCATGATAAAGCATTTTAGTAATTTAACATACAATGTTTGTTCTATTTCACAGAGGCTCTGCCCTCTAGCTTTGTCCTTATTGGCTTCTTGTGCTTGCATGCGCGTCTTACTGAAAATTTTAATGTACCCATCAGCCTATCAGCTGTGGCCTGCCCCTATAAAGGGGCCCTGCGCCCGCTGTTCTACTCCCCATTTTTTTCAGCGACCATTCACTGAAGATAGAAGATTACGAAGTACCCTGAAGATGAGCTACGCTAGCGTCCCACCTGTCCCTCTGTCTCCCCCCACTGGCTCATCCACCATTACCTGAGCCTTGATGGTGGGCAGGGAGACGCCGTCTGTGGAGGAGATGGATGAGGCAGCGAGTGCCTCCGGCGCCCTCTTCACTTGACTCAAGCCCTGGCAGTATCGGCGAGGAGAGCCATGACGTGGCCAAACAGACCTAGCGCATGCTGTGGCTGGAAAAAATGAAGCTCATTAACAGGCAGCTTACCGGTGATGGTGTATTCGGACCCTCCTTCACTGAGTTGACCGAGCAGCTCGGCCACTCAGAGGAGGAGAGGGCCCACCTGGGCAGCCATGTGCCCTTGGCGGACCAGCACGTCCCCCACGTCTCAACGACAGTCGCTGATTCTGCGGAGAAGCTTATTGCTGACCTTGTTACCAGAAAAAGCGCGCCTGACATTACCGCCGATAACATGATTAGTGGAGAAACGAGATACTATCAACACTGTTCTCATCTACGTCCACAGTCACCACTTCGGAGGACCGGTATGAGAATATTGTTCTATCTAGACATTTTGTCTAGATAGAACAATATTCTCATACCTCTCCTCTTGTGATGTCTCACTCCCCAGAGTTGGCAAGAGCACACACCAAATCCCTGGTGATCACTCCCTCCTGGGTTTCGACATCAACTGAGAGAAGAGCAGTCTTTTTCCCAGTCAATGGGTGGATTACCTGTGTATTCATCTAGACACTCTAACCATGACAGCTACACTGACAGCCCATCGTCAGAACACTATCGTAGTGGCGGTGTTCTACTGCCGCTATGGCCTCTACGTTTGGTGATGGCAGTGACCATTATGCGTCTGTTAGGACTGATGTCAGCGACACACACAGTAGTGCCGCTGGGCCTGCTCCACGTGCGCTCCTGTGGCATTTTTGCCTACCACACACCACCCAAGTGGCACTTCCAGGGACCTCTGCACAGAAAAACAGACGACAGGGTTTCAGACACAGTTTTTTGTAGAGAGTGGGCTAGGTGGAATAAGCCTAGGAGGAGCAGATGGACATGTCATGACATGGGCTCCTATCCTGTGTATGTGTGGGGATGGGGGTTTTACCTGTTGCTCGTGAGACCAACCAATGAGTAACAGGTATGTAGCCACCCTGATCCTGGGCCCCAATTACCTAGACCCAGGACAGGTGTGGCTGCGAAAAAGATTATCGTATATCAGAAAGTCAAATGTACCAATATACTTTGAGTAAGCTTTGCGAAACCGACTGAACACCCAAGCCTTTGTTCTTCTTTTATGTCCGAAAAACACACTTGTCCTATTACATGTTCTACCCCTTTCAGCGCCACGAACCATTCAAAATCCTGTTACTATGGTTTACAATTTTTTGGAGTAGTTGAATAACCAATCACATTCCTTGTGGGTTTGAGCCACAGCCTTGTTACTGGACACCCTTTCCTTTCTTGGAAGAGGCCTTTCGCTATGATTCCTGGAACTTCTGCTCCATTCTTTACCATATATGCGTATATCTCGTTTTCCTTCTGTCAGACATGACCTTAAACTGTTCTCTTTGTTTCAACTTCATTTTTTTCCTCCTGTTTTTGACTTGACTTGAGCTCCCTCCTCTGGTTTTATAGTACAGGTAGTAGTAGTAATTTACTCCTCACTTACGACTGAGTTCCGTTCCGAGGACCAGGTCGTTAAGCAAATTGGTCGATAAGTGAGGACCTGTGTTATTTCACGGTAAGGGGGCGTGATGATTCCAAAAACTAGTATAGTGAATACCAACAGATTGCGGGAACGAGACTGAGACTGAGAACGGTGATGTGCCATTAGACCCTTAACATTGAGATGCCGCGCACACAGTGCACACACAGTGCACACACAGTGCACACACCGCGGAATTGTACGCAGAACACAATACAGACTGGTCGGAGAGCTGGTCATAAATCCGAACGGATGGGTAGGTCAGGCAGGTAAACAGATAAGTCCTTTAGTGACGAGTACCTGTTTACATTTTTAAAAAGGTTTTTAATACATTTTGTAGAAGATTTTAGTTATTTTTAGTATTTCATTATTTCCCTTAGTTTGGGGTTTTATCGTATAGATTTTTAAAATGTTTTTTGATACATTTATCTTGAGTTTTGGTTGTTTAGTATCACATGTAATAGGTTATTTTCATGTGGGGTTTCTAATTAGTATAGCATGCAATAGGTTATTCTCATGTGGGGTTACTAATTAACAACAACAGCTTTTAGCTGCTGTTCGTTAGTCCAACCAACAAGCAACAGGTATGTAGCTACCCTGATCCTGGGCCCAACTAGCTGATTCCTAAAACGTAATGCAGTTAGTGAACAGAATAATCTTGAATTACCTAGACCCATGATAGGTGTGGCTGCTCAAACCACATCATCCCCACACCACATACCCCCGACACCAAACTTGGGCCAGGGAGAATACCTGACCGAAGCCTACCCCCCCCAACCAAGCAGCGGAAAAAAAAAGAAAAAGAATACCGAAAATACAGACTCTTATACATGGTTACTATGCCTAAAAAGGACAGACTCTGATACAGGGTTCCTTAAATAAATAAAACACCGGATTCTGAAACAGGGTTCCCATACCTCAAACCATCAAATGTCCAAAAAAAATGAACTGGTCCCCTCCCAGGGGACCTGGTTCCCCCAGTGCAACGACAGACTACCCCCTCCTCTCTTCCGGAGCAAGGGGCCTTGGGCTGCTGTGCTGGCTGGTGAAGGCATGGCCAGACTTGGCTGTTGCAGGGGCTGCTTGGAGGGGTGGCCTGGCTGCTGGCTGCCGTATGCTCCCGGCGGTGGCTGCTGAGCGGAGTATCTTGCTGCTAGCGGTTACCTGTGGTGGTTGCTGCGGCTGCTTCTCCCCTGGTCCTCCGCTAGACACCCTGGGTTCTGCTGCTGCCAGTCGGGAGAGGGTTGCTGCTGTGTACCTTCCCCCTTGCCGGACAGTCCCTATTCAGGCACCAGTGTGGCAGTTTTGCCTACCACACACCACCCAACTGGCATTTCCAGGGACCTCCAGCACAGAGACACAGACTACAGGGTTTCAGACACACAGTTTATTGTAGAGAGTGGGCGAGGTGGAATAAGCCATGTGCGTGTGGGGATGGGGGTTTTACCTGTTGCTCGTTAAACCAACAAATGTGCAACAGGTATGTAGCAGCCTGGATCCTGGGCCCCAATTGCCTCAACCCAGGACAGGTGTGGCTGCTCAAACCTTACCATCCCCACATCACAGCTCCATCCAGAGATGGCTCATTCATCTGTCAGTGGATGCTGTGCATCACAAAACATGTTTGTAGACAGGCATTGGGACCTGGCATTAGTTATGCGCTGTCTCACAGGTAAGCACTTTTAACTGATTGACTCCATCACTTTAAAACAGCTGTCTGTCAAAACGGTTCACTGCTGCTTGCGCTGACATATTTTAAATGCGTGGGGGAGGTGGCGGCCTTGTCTGTGTACCCCGGCTACATGTTTATGAATGGCGATCTGAGTAAAGCCAGATAGAAACCCAATCCTGCCTTTATACCGAAGAACATCAGGAGCTACTATCAGTCAAGGGACATCACGCTTAATTCTTTCTACCCGCCACTGCATGCTAACAAGAAAATAAACGTCTCCATTGCTTATGTCCTATTCGTGCTCTGGATGCATATGTACGACGCGCGGCGACAATAAGGAACACAACTCAGCTGTTTGTCTCCTACAGCAGGGTTACAATGGGAAAATCTCTGGCGAAACAGCAGCTTTCTCATTGGTTATGTGACAGCATCTCACAGGTCTACACAGAAACGGGGCAAGTTTTGTCACCTGGCGTCAGGGCTCACTCGACTTGTGGAGTAGCAGCAACCACTGCCCTGTTTAGAGGTGTGTCAGTGGAAGACATTTGCATGGAATTGTCATGGGCATCACCATGCCCCTTTGTCAGATTTTATCAACTGGATGTATCTGGAGGATCCCTATACACTTTGGTGTGCCACACAGCGTCCCACGTTTAGTGCCTACACGGACTGCATTGGGGATAAGTTAGTATGATCTGTTTATCCAATATGCAAATGAGGATGGACAGTCCAAGTGCATTATTGGTTTAACTGCTGGTCCAGATACATCGCAGACCTGCTCAGCTACGGTGAGTCAGAATGCTATTGTAAAGTGGCAAACTGCGTATGAGTATAACGCCGTTCCCACTGCCCTGTTATATCTTGGAAGTATATGCCTATTGGTTGGTCGGTTGTACCGGCAGAACTATTGCCTTGTTTTCGACAGGAGGGCGTAGACTCAACTGGCTTGGCCTTATGCCAATAAGGTCGAAGCTGGAGGGCAGAGCCTATGTGAAATAGAATGATAGTTAGCGTGCTCTAACTCAATTTCTATGATCATAGGCAAAACCCTCTAGCTTTTCCTGCCCTACTGTCTTCCAAGGGTCGCTGAAGATCCGTGGGGAGTAGAACGGTGGCCTAGAGCCCCTTTATAGGGGCAGGCCACAGCTGATAGGCGGATGGGTACATTCAAATTTTCAGTAAGACACGTATGCGCGCAGGGGAAGCCAATAAGGATGAAACTAGAAGGCTTTGCCTATGATCATAGAACCTCCGGGGAGGTGAGATACACGTTTGGTACGTGTTTGCAAGCACTTTCACGTCAAATCACTGTGACAAATGTGTCTGATGTTGAGATGCAGTTGAAATAATAAAAAAATAAAAAGTTGTGTGACCGTTTGGAAATTATTTCGATTTTTACAAAGAGAGCCATGTTCTAGACTGTTTCGTAATTCCTCTCTGTTGTGTTTCTTGCCATTCCGTTATATCCGCCAGGTGCATTTTTACAGCCAAATATTTTTAAGTCCCGGACAAGGCCACAAGAAAGGTGGAGGCCAACTGTTTCTGAATCCCTGAAGATTATTACTTGATGACGGACTTCTCCAAAACACTTGGCCTCTAGGTGGCAGCCACTGTCAAAAAACTTCTGAAACTAATCTCAGGTACAATTGCAACAATGTTCGTTCAACATAGGTAGGTGCTCCAATAGAGTAGGGATCCATTCTTTATATCGATTTTTTTTCTTGCAAAAACATACTCTTCCTCACTTATTATGGTATATATACTTGATATACAATATATAATCTTTAAACTCTATACTATATTATTATTATACTATTGTCATATTACTATTACTACTATATTATTATATACTCTACATTGTCGGGAAACTGACAATGTACTGACTCAAGCATACTTTATTTTCCTTGACCCGACCTGATGAGGTAAATTTATCTAGGTCATTGAAAATATCATGAGATCCAAAAACTCACAGCCTTGCATTGCAAACCCTTTCATATACACAGAGTTGATTCATAACAGAAGTAGAATTTTTAATTTTGCAGCCTCTGCAACTGCATAACAGGGATGAAACTGCAACTACTCACCACTACTATAATCATGTTGATTTGTTTTTTGTAATTTTTCTTTTTTCTTTTTTTTGTTTTGTATACAATTCTTTTTTATTAAAATTGTTATTTATTTATTTATTTATTATTATTATTTTATTTTTTTAACCTGTGCTGTCAGCATGCTGAGCATACAACACCGAGTATTTGTATGCCATTGCATCCAGGACAGAGTTAGTCTGCAAGTGGAGTTCAAGTTCTCAACCTGCAATGCAACTCTTTATTAATTCTTAAATCATCAAGAACTGCTGCAATAACTCTGTCCTGTGGATGACCTGTAGAATGACAAGAGCACAGTTTTGGTTATGGAGAACCACCACCAACCCCCCTCTTTGGAGAACTATTTATCATGTTTGGGTCTATAAACAACTGATCACTACTCCAAGAGGGGGAGAATCACCACAGGTGAGACAAATAAACATAGAAACAGACAACATTTACACAAAAACATAAACATTGGATGACAACATGTATTGAAAAACAGTGAATAAGGAAAACTGGAACTACAAGTGGTCACGTGGCCTCTTCCTGTCATAATTATGGCAGTAAATGAGGGAGGAAAGGAGAGGAACACAACCAGGAGGGTGCTGGGGTGCACTCGAAGCAGGTGTGGTGGTGTGTGCGTGTGTGATGGGACCGCCCATATGTATGTGTGTGTGTGTGTGTGTGTGTGTGTGTAAGATGTCCACCGGTGAGTGTACATGACTTATCCCCATTGGTACTGGTGTGGAAGGTCGGTATTATGTCGTGGTGCCTCCACGCCGCAGCACTGTAGACACCCTAGGAAAGCCCCGAGTACCCTGCCCTGCTGCCAACGGAAGACCCCCGGGCCCCCTACCACCCCCCCCCCACGGGACGCAGAAGGACACACAAGCCCAGCCACCCCGCCCACGGGGCGGGTGACCCCAGTAGCGCGCCGACCCGCCGACCACGGGGCCGAGACCCGAACCAGCGACCCACACCCCCTGCCCCCAACCCAAGCCCCAGAACCCACAACCACGCCTCGAACCAACACACGGACAGCAGCCACAGGTACTCCCCGGGAGCACATCCCCCCACCACCCCCGGAGACAGGCCAGCTCAACTCAGGTAACGGAGGGGTGACACCACCCAGACCACCCAACTCCCCCGTGAGGCCCCGGGATCAGCCAAGAACACAAGCCCACGCACCACGGCTGTCCCCATTGCACCGACTTAGGAAGACTAGTATTACATTTAATGGAGTTATGTCAGTGATAAAAGTAGCCCATATTTCATTAAATGAATCAACATTGTTTTGGGATATTGCCAATAGTTTTTCCATTGAGATGTAATCTATTAATAACTTAATATTATATTAGTATAATAATATTATTAATTAATTAATAATATTAATATTATTAATAACTCTTTTTCCAATTGAGTAATATTGTTTACTTGGCAATTGTTAAGGCGATCAAAATGGGTTGGTGGTGTTTCAGTGGTGGGTCGACTGAGGAGAGGTCACTGAGAAGACATATGTATAGAAGGGGAGACTGGAATGCTGCGACCCAGAAGGGTTAGGGTGCTAGGATAGGTGGGCAGAGCCAGAAGGCACGAAAGTAGTCATCTCTGGTAACAAGGGAACAGTGAGGGCAAAACCCATTTTGAACATTTTGTGTTCCGTGATATGGGCTCCGTGCAAGATCTTATATTGGATGAGTTATCTTATATTGGAACTCTTGCACATTTTAGTATTTTTTTCCATTTTTTATCATAATGTACGCCAAAAAAGCATCGGCAGTTACCTCATACGACCACAATGCACTCATGGATATAAAAATTTCCCTAAACGAACAACTTTGGGACTTTTTATCTATGGAAGCAGAGTGGCCGGCGGAAATCCTACACGAAACAATGAAAATTGTTGACTATTGAGTCTAGAGTAATAAACCAATGTACTTGTTGTTTGCACTGGGGTCATTGTAAATACATAGTTTATTTTTGGAAGTATATTCATTTTCACTGCTGCTATCCCACCAATTAGTGAGATGGGTAGGTTGTTACATCAAATGAGGTCTTCTTCAATGGATTTGAGCAATGGAGTGAAGTTAAGGGTAAAAAATCTGATAGATTGGTGGAGGTATTAATACCAAGGTATCTAATATTGCCCAGGTGATGGTTAAGTGAAGTTTCTGGGTTGCAGCATTACAGTCCTCCCCACTGAGTGGTAAGACTGTGGTTTTAGTCCAATTTATTAAATAGTCTGAGATACCTGAGAATTTAGATATAAGATTGAACACCTCCGGTAGGTATGATATTGGGTTCCGTATGTACAACAAGATATCGTCTGCATACAAACTGATTTTTGGAACAGAGTTTCCTCTTTGAATGCTTACAATATTACTGTTTTGATGGATGGCCGCCGCGAGGGGTTCAATAAAGATGGCGAATAGTAAAGGGGAGAGCGGGCATCCTTGTCTTGTGCCACGTTGTAGAGCGAAACGCTGTGAAGTGTAACCATTGGTGATGACAGAAGCAGATGGAGAGTTGTAGAGGATTCTGATCCATTGAATGAGTGACTCTCCAAAGCCAAATTTGTTGAGGATTGAAAAGAGATATGTCCAATTAACTCTGTCAAATGCATTTTCGGCATCCAAAGAGGCAATAATGGTATTAAAGTTGTTCCTTTGAGATATGCTGATCAGACTGAATAAACAATGCATATTGCTGGATGAGTGTCTGCCTTTGACAAAGCCTGTTTGGTCTGGGTGAATTAGAAATGGAATTACTTTTTCAATTCTGTTGGTTAGTGTTTTACTTAATAATCTTAAGGTCGCAATTAATAAGGCTTATGGGTCTATAACTGGAGGTGAGGGTTGGCTCCTTACTGGGTTTAAGCAAAACCGAAATGAAAGCAGTGTTCATGTGCGGAGGCATGGTGGAGGTTGACTTGACCTCTGTAACCATTCCGATGAATAATGGGGAGATAAGTGGCCAGAAGTATTTATAAAATTCCACTGGGTAGCCATCTGATCCAGGTGATTTATTGTTGGGCATAGAGAAGAGAGCTTTCCTGAGTTCTTCAGGATTGGTGGTTGAGCTAAGGTGGTAACCTGCTTCGTCGTAAGTTTAGGAAGGTCAATATCATCAAGGAATGAGTGAATGATTGATATATTAGATTCATTATCGGAGTGATATAGGTTATTATAAAAGTCCCTAAATATGTTATTGATGTCTTGCGGGGATGTCGTATGTTATTCTTCCCTGTGAATCTTTGATGGCTGTAATAAGTGATTTTGATTGTGATTTGAACAAGTGATCACGTTTCAATTGATTGGCCAGAAATGTACCTGATTCGTCATTGAATTCAAAATAATTTGCTCTTGTTCATTGCAAAAGGAATTGTGTCTTTTGATGTATGATAATATCAAGTTAAGATGTAATTGTCCGGATCTCATTTCGGATTTACTCAGAAGATGAGTGGGCTTGTTGGGAGTGCAACTCCTTTAGTCACTGTTCGAGTTTATTTTGGCATTCTTGTCCTTTCTTTTTCTTGTGAGTGGAGAATGAGATAATACTACCTCTTAGAACTGCCTTAGCTGTTTCCCAAAGTAAGGATGGTGATATTTCTGGGGAGTCATTCAGTTAAATGAAGGAAGTCCATTCTCTGGAAGAGAAATGGTTAAATTCTTTATCTGTCAAAAGTGAGGTGTTAAACCGACACCTGCCAAGAGGGTTCTGGTTTGTTTCATTTATCAGGTTGAAACTTATCGGCCCGTGATCGAAAATTATAATAGGGTGGATTTCTGGATTAGTGATTTAGGACAATGCAGAGTTGCTTGTCAAGAAAAGGTCGATCCGATAGAAACTTTGGTGGGGTGGTGAATAATATGTGTATTCTCTAGAATGTGGATTATTTGATCGCCAACAATCCCCAAGAGCAAGATCACTCATATATTGTTTTATAGTGTCCGAAGAACGCCAGGATTTGTGAATATTTCTGGCTTGAGAATGGTCTAAATTTGGATCCAGTACTGTGTTGAAGTCTCCTCCCAATATGATAATTGATTCAGAGAATTCTAAGAATTTTGAGAATATATTTTGAAAGAAATTTGGGTCATCCTCATTGAGGCCATAAATATAAGCTATGGTTAATTTGATGTTACCTAAAATCCCATTAATCATTATGTAACGCCCTTCTGGGTCTGATATTGTGGTTTTATTTTGATATGGGATACTTTTACTGATCAATATAGATACACCTCTTTTTTTAGAGTTGTATGATGCGGAAAACATCTGATTAACCCATTTAGCTTTGAGTTTGAGGTGCTCAGATGCAGTCAGGTGGGTTTCTTGCAGTAGACAGAAGCTGGGGTTCATCTTGGTGAGGTGAGTTAGGATTTTGCTACGTTAAGCTCATGAGCCCAAGCCTCTCACATTCCAACTAACAAACTTAATGGGTGTCATTGAAGTTAGTTAGAGGGTGATGGCACAGTGCATCCAAGGCAATAACTATACTACCGTTCCCATGCTTTCCCATAGATAAGTCTGGGATTTCCTCCTTTACATTCCTTTTCACTGCCATAGTATTGTAGGACGTTTGTAGGGATACATAACTACACAAACAAATGACAAGTAGACAAAGATAAACACAGAACATTGCCGGATTAGACATACATAAAGTGAGAGACATTATAAAGTGAGGGTGATAGGAGAAGTAAGGAGAGAGGGATTAGGGAGGTGAGATGATGCGAGAAGTAGGGAGGGGGAATTAGGAAGGTGAGATGAGAGTGAGCGATATTTTAAATCCTGACATAGATAGCATGCCTATTCCTACATCTTGCAGTATATAATAACCAGAATTAGAAGAATACATACATAATGATCAAAATAACCAGGGTGTGGTGGAGGAGTCTCAGTATAACAGACCGTCTATATATAGTTTATCAACAACCATCGATACACGTTTACGCTTCTGCCGGTTCTCCTTCAGAACGGGATACAACACTTTCCATCAGTTGATCTCCCGGGGGGGGGAATTGATCGTTCATACCCACCGCTGTTCCTTTCAGCTCCCGTCCTTTGCTTTTAACCAGCTCCTTGTGCTTGAATTGTTCAAACTTATTAATGATGTAAAGGCGACGGTTCCCCACGTGGTGTCCCAGTCGATGAACTCGGTGAAAGGTGATCTGCTTCACGGTGTCCGTCGGGAGTGTCAGGGCGGTGCGGAGAAAGTCTTTCACCATATTTTCCTGTGACTCAGTGTTGTTCTCTGGGATCCCAGAAAAGATGAGGTTGTCCCGCATACTTCTGGATTGAATATCCAGGATAGTCTCTTTCATTATTTTAATTTCTCTTTTTACAACTTCCATCTCCGCTGTTAGAAGCTTCGGAGGTTTTTGTCTTTTTGCATCTCGCCGACCGTGCAGTGCAGGAAATCAAGACTGGCTTTGATCTCGGTAATGTCTCGGGGAAGTGGGCCAAGCATGTCTGGCTTCTTGTTAATCTCATCCAAGACACTCACCTCTACAGCACCATGATCCTTCCCCCGCTGCAGCTTCCCCTTTTTGCCACTAGGACTCTGTCTCGATCTAGCTCCCCCTCTCTGGGTTTCACTTCCCTCGTCTCTCCAGTTTGTACTTAACCTGGTGCTCTTCACTCAGTTGGTGTCGGTTTGTTCTTGTTTCTTGCCTCTGCCTACGTTTCGACCTAGGTTGCTCCATGCGTGTTCCACGTCCCTGCTGGTTCCCCAGTGTTTGCCCTGGACTCTCGACGCCTGATTCCCTGCTGGCTCCTCTGCTTCTGGTTGTGAGTTCTCCTGTCTTCCCTGTCACAGTCCTGATCCCCTGTCTGCTGCCTGTTCCTGGACCCTGTTTCCCTGCCTGTTCCTGGACCCTGATGCCCCCCCGGTTTCCCTGGACCCTCATTGCCTTGTTTTGCCCCTGTCTGTTCTGCAATAAACCCCTGATGTATTCCCTACCGTGTCTGCAATTGGGTTTTTTTTGTTTTTGGTTTTTTTCCCCCTGACCATCCATCTGCGGCACCCGGTATGAGTGTCTGTCCGTTGCTGAGTCTGTCTTCCTTTTCGCAGGATTATTGCGGTCCTGGTTGTCTTCATCACGTATGCATTATATTAAAAAGAGATTCATATAATCCTGGAGGTCCTCCACTTTGGTTTTGTGCAGTGTTCCCCTTTTTTTTTTTTTTTTATATAAATATTTGCAATTCATTTTGTCTGAGGTGGAGCTTCGGTCTTCCACTCACTTTCGTCTTCTCACTGCATGTTCCTGTCCTCGCCTTCTGCTCTACAATTCTACACAAATTCAAAACAACGTATTCATGTTGTATAATCTTCACTACTTTAAGAAACTTCCTTGATCACAGAATAACCCTAGGACAGATTTTTTATTTTATTTTTTTTATGAAGTAACTGATACTTCTGTTACTTTTAAAACACTAACTTTAGTTTTGGGTTTTTTCATGTTAAATTATTTCATCAATTTACTTAATCAGGTACACCATCTGGCAAGTAATACTTCTAAAGTAAAAATATTCAGTACTCTCCCACTGCTAAATCTTTTTCAGGTCCAGTGATTAATGTCTGGGGTGGGGTCTTAAGGGCACTACAGCAGCAATCCATTGAGCATATGTGACTATTAGGGGGGGGAAGAACACTCAACCTGGAAAACATGTGGAGACAACCAGTGTGCTTAGTGTTGTGCAATTTTCTGGCTAGCAACTAATTGCTGTACTTTGTGCAATGCCTATCTTTAAAAAGAATTGAACAGTTGCATCAATTTTGTTTAGTTTGAACGTCTCTTCCTTCCTCAGTCAGCAGTAGATGTCATAAGGTAATGGTACTGTTCACAAAATAAAAGTTGTGTTTTTGGAGAATGCATTTACTTGTATTTTCACTAAATACACAACCTTGCTCCAATAATTTCATTTATTTCATGGATCCTGGTACTTTGAATGTTTATCTAGACCCATTTCAATGTATTCTGTTGCACGCAAACCCTGAGTGTCGACGAGTAATGATTGAGTGCAGGAAAAGCGTGGGAAATAAAGGTCTTTGAGGGCTTGTTGATTCAAGAGAGACAGTCTGTTGTTCATTGACTGATAACAATCAGTGTGGGTCGGGCAGCGCTTTTGTGTCAATGTTTTGACGTGTGTTGGTGTGAGTTGTTTAGGTCGAGCCTGTGTTTTGAGTTCAGTTTCGGCTTTCAGTAGACACATCTGCTTCACCACTGTTAACTTGGCCAATTGCAAAATTCTGTGCTTGATCAAGTTATAAAACCATTAAATCATTAAAAATAAAAAGCACACATTCAGTAAAAGACTTCTATGTAAGTGAAAGTACAAGATGTACAGCGGAGAAAGAACACAACGCCAGTGGTTGACATTGCCTACTCTGAAAAACAGCCATTTGTGTGGGGGTTGGGGGCGGGGCAACTCATGTGCTTTATGACCCAGGGAACCTTTGCTCTTTCTTTGTGCCCATCTTGCCTCTGAATCCTCCTTTTTTCCTCCATCCTCATCTCTTCACTCACTCACAAAACACACAAAAACACGCGCACACACACATTCTTGTACTGGTATCAAAGTGAGGGCCAAGTAAATACCCCTGGTAAGTGAGGACCCATGTTTCTGGTGCACTTCTCAACCAAATAATTGTAAATTCGGAGATCGGGCACAATATATTACACAATTTGTTTCTCAAAAACATAGTAAAACACACACGCATGCGCACAAACACTTTAAAGCCAGGTAATGGCTGCATACACACATGCGCACATGCACTTTTGCCACCTGCCATATGAAGGCGGTGTTTTATTGCACCTGTGATCTTCTTCTGCAAACAATGGTTGTTATTCCCACAGGTTGATCCTCTGCAAATTAAGACACCTGATCTTTTCAAAGAGTCCAAGTGACTCACCGCGTCAACCTGGAACAAACAAAAGGTTTAAAGCTCCAGAGAAACCCCTTTGAGTAACCACCGCCCTGTACTATCCACTTATCCGAAAACAAGAAATGTAAATCAAAAAAAACTGTCAGGATAATGGAAAAATAAACCTGAAAAGTTTAAGCAGTATAAAGGTGCAACATTTAAACGGCATAAGCCTGAAGAATTTAAGCAGTACAAACACGATGAAGAATAAACAAAGAAAAAAACCCAACCAAACTGTCTTTTGTAGGACATTATTGACGATAGACCTTCTGTTGACTGGTATGTGGGCTGATGTCTATTAGGTGCTAATAATGTTTATAGTTCATAAAATTTCATGGGCCTGGGCTGAGAACCCCACCTCTCCCAGAACACTCTTTGTGCAGACACCGGTTGTACATTAACCACTTAACCTGTGATTTAGCTGGAGGAAGCCAGTGTAATGTTAAGGACTCAATGGATTACATGAGAACAGCTAAGGAGCTTGAATTTATAACCAAGGAACATTTTTAGGCCCATTAAGGGTAATTTGTTTTGCTTCATTGGCAGGGACTTGAAACTGTTATTGGACAATTTGTAGGAATTCTCACCAGGACGCACAAAGGAACTCCAAATGGGCTACAGTTGCTGGTGTGTGTGTGCCTGCGTCTTGGTGCTGGTTGCTGGCCGCGGTCTGGTATTCAGCAAATGCCAGGACGGAATTTTGATCAATGTGATCTTACTTAACGATGATGAATCTCCCTGGAGTATCAAGTTTGTGGAAAAGGAAATACTGAAGGCCATTGAGACGGATTCCCAGATCAACACTGGACTTGGTAATTTTTACAACCTCACCTTTGATTCAATTCTAGTCATAATTTAATGTATTATTATTATTATGATTATTATTATTATTATTATTATTTTCTTTAATGTAGCCTGTTTCCACTTTCCGTTTTCCAGAGGGGAAGCGTAACATGACAGCTATCTTCAGAGGTTTTGAGTCCACCTTCTACAAGAAGAAAGGCTGTGTCAGCAGTTCGTGTGGAGGAGTGGAGACGCTCAAAAATTTATCTGTGAGTGAGGTACAAGGATCTGTTCTACATGGGGTACTCCCTCAGAACACATTATTATTATTATTATTATTATTTTAATTTTTTTACAATACATTTCAAAATATAATAATAATAATAATTAATACAATTATGTAATAATCTAATTAAGATCGGCATTAGTCTAACATTAGTCTAACAGGAAGTGTTTTGCTAGCTGTAAAACACTGCTTCAAATGGTTACTCATCACAGAGACCCAAGATATATGGTTTAATAATTTTATAATAATTTCCCTGGTATGCTAAATTAAAGGCGAAATAAGGTGAGATGAAAGATGTATTTCTTTCATTTCACAGGGGCAAGGCGAGAGTTGTTTCGCCCTGCAGCCTTGCACTGAGTCAACACAGTTAGGATGTAGTCCTAGACTTTCTGGTCTGAATCTGGGTAATATAGTCAAGAAAAAAAAGCTAATTTCCCTTTATTGTACAAATTTGTTATAGTGGGTCCAGTTATTAAAGTCTACAAGAAAATTGTATGTAGCCCTCTTCTTAGGCACCCTGTGATGAATTAAAGTTGTTAAAATAAGTCAATTATACTTATTTTTTATATAATAGTTACGTTACTCAATAAATACTATAGTTTGAATAGCTGTAACATTTGCGAGCCAGCTATAACTGTCATCAACATCTTTAAGAAAAATGAATTATTTGAAAAATCGTCATCTCGAACCATGGAGGTTTTGGTTCAAGGGCAAATCTGTCACACAGTAGTGAGGCTCCAATCTAGACCCCTGCTATGTTTTGCTATGGTCAGTTTCACTCCAGAATAAACAGAATAAACACAGGATAAGGTGACTCATACTGTGTATGAGCCATCCTCAATGTTGACTGTGTGGCGATGGTGCCACCGGTGCTTACTGTAAAGACCCGAAAACAACGTCCAACACCTTTGGTTAATGTTGTTTTCTTCTGTTATCCTTTGCAGACTTCGGGCAAGCTGGGATGTGCCCTGTTGGGCCCTACCTGTACAATCGCTACCTATCATATGGTTGAGTAAGTGTTTTAATGGTGTGTGTGTGCGTGAGGGCTGGGAAGGTTAAATTAGTACTGTAATGTTTTTCATCACTGCTTGCCCATAACGTCACCTGATTACTTTTTGGTGAGTTTTTAAGAACATTTAAAGCTATTTCCTATCAAATTACCTGGAGGTAGTTCTGTCAGACAACTCGACGGCGCCACATGCTTCCACGTCGGCGTTCTTTCTAGCTCAAGTATGGCTCTGTTTGCCGCATACCTCACTGGGAGTGATGAGCTGTAGAGTCCAGACATCAAACTGTAACGACGCAAAATAAATATAGATAATTTTAAAGTAAATCTAAGAGTTGTCCGTCTGAAATATATTTTAATTCACTTTTATACGTTCATAACAAATAAAACTATATTTCGCCCAGACTTTTATTTTATTACTAACATGGCGAAAGCACATGTATGGCAGTAAATACAGTGAGTGAAATTCAGAAACTGATGTCCCTCTCCCAAAATGAGAGAAAATCAATACTGTTTAACAACAAAAAAGTCTACAGATGTAACCTCATTCCAATGATGAGGGACGTTAAAAAATATGGAAAATTTGAAATTGGTCAGTTTAGATCCAGAGTATTGAGTTGCTGGCTTGTGTACTTTTTGTTCTGTATGTAAGGTTTTGTGGTTAAAATATACAGTATATGTCCTTAAATGTATTCTGTCACTCTCCAACCCTGTGCCACTGTTTGTCCCTGTTTCTCCATCATCTCCCTCTTCGCGGTGATCAGTTTGGAGATCGGCCTGCGACTGTCCATGCCCATGATCTCAGCGGGCAGTTTCGGCCTCTCCTGCGACTACAAGCCCAACCTGCACCGCGTCCTGCCGCCGGCGCGCAAGATCTCCAACTTCTTCACGCAGTTCTGGAAGGAGAACAATGAGATCAAGCCTCAGTGGACGACAACCTACATTTATAAGAAGCCAACGAATACTGAAGACTGCTTTTGGTGAGGATTATTTTGTTTATTATGACTGGTCATGGAAATTAGAGATAATATTTTGATTTCTTGACTGTTTCCATTTTTTTATTATAGGCTGTAATGAATCGTCCTGATAACATACCATATCCTTATTACCTTGTACTAATTACAAAGATATAGATGATATAGATATTATGTTATTTTATAACAGCTAACTGTAAGTCTGTAACTTCTTGTGCCATTCAGGGAAGGCAGACATAGTCCGATTTTTGAAATCCGTATTTTCTGCTCAAACTTTGTGCCGAGGGTCCTCAGGGGTCGCTAAATGTGTTCGAGAGAGTCTTTAACAAAACCAATGTCAGTTGTAATTTTTTTGACATGGTACTGTGGTGAAATTTGTGAGTTCGCTGACACTAGTTGTCCTGTTAACCACTAAAATGTCAAAAACATGTATAACTGTGCTTATTATTATTATGGTGAACTAATAGCACTCACTTTCAGTGAGAAAATTTAGATTCTTCTGATGAACACAGAGCTTGTATCCTGGCTGGGTTTTATGAATTAGTACAACCTTGCAATTTTGATCTTGTGACACAAAGCTAATTTCCATTATTTATTTATTTAAGGTGGAATTTGAAAAAGAAAATCAAGGTACATCTGTCGAGCGGCGCATTAGTGTGCTGTGGCACAGCGGTTGAAAAACTCTATGGCCAGATTAACAATTGTGTTTTGCAGGTATATAAATGCACTGGATGAAGGCTCTTCTCAATTCTCTTCGAGTATCCGGAGAGTGATTATTCGCACTGTGGAAGATCTTAAAACCAAACTACAGTCACCCAAACACAGGACCAGTAACGGTGAGTCAGCCTCGTTTGTAGGAATACTGCTATGTAACATGTTTCATTCTGTAATTTGAACATTTTGACCATGCAAAAATATCATTTGCATGAGTCTGCATGTGTGTTTATGTTCTGTGTGTAATGGTGGATTGTACAGTAGAGGCGATAGCTTGAGCTTTGCCTCATTCAGATGTACTGTACATACTCCAAGCTATTCTACAAGATCAGTGGTTCCCAACCTCAGGGCCTCAACGATCACCGGGGCAGGGCGTGTGGAACAGTGGTGATTACACTGGGCACCAATTTATGTAATGTCATATGGTTTATAAAACTCAAATTATCATAACAAATGATTTATTTTGGTAAACAAGAGGTAGTGGACCTACACTCACTCCCGGCTATGGACAAACATTTATATAAACGGGGCACTACCTCAAACTTAGGAGGAAAATAAAATAAACCAAATTAATTATAATCTACCAGTCTCATAAGAATTGGAGTTTTTTTCCCGATACATTACCTGTCTTCTATTTTTCAAGAACGCAACCAAAACAAAGTTCTTTCTGACAAATGGGATTTATTTTATCATGCTAAATAATTGAATAAATGAAATTGTAAAATATATTATGAATGAAATAATAGTAAAATATGTGATAAAGACAAAAAGGAAATTAAAACGGGATTTTAAATCGTGACAAAACTTTAACTCAGGGACAATAGTGAGGTAGAAAGTTACTCTAGTGACTCTTTCATCAAAACAATAATAGTGAAACAACGCAATGTATGTCATGCCGTCGCGGCATGGTAGCAGACGCAAAATGTTGTAATAATGCATGAATGGTGCCAACCGTGCCATCTGGCAAGTTTTTCATCAGCAGTTGTAAATAAAGGACGAGAGAGTGTTTTTCTTATGTGCACCGTTATTGGTTCAGAGACAGAGAAGGCGGGACATCTGGTGGCGCACACTCTACGTTCTCACTCTCCATTGGTTAAACCCAGACACCTGTTTACCTGTCATAGGTTTCTCTAAACAACACAGTTGTTTCCAGGGTTGGCCCCGCTCCTGCCCCCCAGCCCCTCCCTTTGCATCGCTTCATCCACACTGTAGAAAATATAAAATCGTGACACAAAATGTCAAAGCTGCAGGTCACAACAGAATGGACAATGTGAAATCCCGTCGCATATCATTGAAAATTCTGTGACACAAGTTCCAAGCTACAGCATACACTGTATTAGCCACAACCCTAAAACCACCTGTCTTCCTGCTGTAAGGCAACGAAAGTCGATACAAACTTTTGAATGAGGCGTTGTAGATCTAATATGAGTGAAGATTCAGCAAGCGGATTGCTTATTTCTTGCCTCAAATTGTTCAGAAACAGATTTTGATGGACTGATAAGATAACATAAGTCAACGTTACTGAGTAAATACAACGAAAGCCGGAAGCCATGCTCAAACACCATTGGCTCACAAAACCCGCAACTTGTGCTCAAACCCCATTGGCTCACAGACCTCGGGGCCTCGGGAGGGTGGCTCTGCCCACTTAAAAAGCCCATTTTGGAACAAGAGAGTTGGCATGTTAGAATGGCTCAAATGCATAATCTGAGTGGTGTTTTTAGCAATAAAACTCAAAAGACATGTTTTGGGGACCTCAGCGATCTATATTAACTTGTTTAAAAAGGAGCATAATAGGTGTGTGTTTTAGCTGTTCTTTTCTAATGACTACCGATGGGTTTAACTGTACAATGGTGTCTCTTGCTGACATGAGATTTGCATTGGTGGGTTATGCAAATTTCCTACACCCTGCGCTAATAGCTCTACTTGTTTGTCTGCGTTTAGGAGCTGTAGGAGAGAGCTGTAGACAGGTGGTTCTTTTTGGTAATGATGGGTCATCACACTCACCCCCATTTCTTTTTTTATGTTCTAACTGCTCTGCACTTTCCATGTAACAATAAAAGGTCCTGTTATTTAGTCCTATAGCCAGTGCCTGGGCTCACGATGTTCCCCGAAATTTCCCGAAGATAATGATCTTTGTTGAACGTCAAATTGTGTCACAAAGCAATGTTCGGCTTTAACGCTATCGTACAGTTTTGTGACATATGCCAGTGAAGGTCACGACAGAGACTATATAAGCAGCCCGCCCCAGAGATCGGGGCTCTTTCCATGAACAGACTACCTGGTGCATCAGGGATTAGATTGTTAATGGGTTTATTTCAAACACAAGAAATGCACAACATCGTTGGGTGTATCATCACAAACCCATACATCGGGTCAAAACCTACAGGTGACTAGATAACACAGACAAGCCATAAACTGCCCACTCACTGACATCTAAACATCTACATCAAACCCAAACCTCCTTTCCACCTCTCCAGGGCAGCATGCTGGCCCCACCGCGCTACATCTGACCTGATCCTCCCGCTCATGTCCTGCTTCACCTTCCTCACAATCTCTTCATGAACAGATCCGTGGTGCATGTTCTTAAAACTTTGTACCAGTACTTGATAAATGGGTATTTTCTAATCGCTCTTTGTCTCAGTCCAGCCGTCCAGTCCACACTAAATTAACCATCACAGGTGAAGTGAATAGCATTGCTCATCTCGTTTAAATGACACCTGTCAAGGGGTGGGATATATTAGGCACCAAGTGAACAATCAGTTCTTGAAGTTGATGTGTTGGAAGCAGGAAAATTGGGCAAGCGTAAGGATCTGAACCACTTTGACAAAGACAAATTGTGAGCATCTCCAAAACGACAGATCTTGTGGGGTATTCCCGGTGCAGTGGTTAGTACTGGATGAAACGTCACTGTCACAAATGCTGCTGGGACCGGGGGCAATGAGAAGTTGGGTTACAGATGCCTGTTCAGAGCCAGAAAAATAGAAAATATAGGCGGTATCTGCGGTGAAATACAGCTTTGGGCAGCGATCATTCACTCGTTCTAAAACCACACACCCTCTCATATTTGCAGTGTTCATTATATGCGGCTCTCCAAAGGACCTGATAGAGCTGAAGAATGGGATGGCGGAGGCAGATGGCAGTGAAGTTCTTTTCATCCTGATAGACCTTTACAAGTTAGTGCGCTCTCTCTCTCTCTCTCTCTCTCTCTCTCTCTCTCCTCATGAGCAATGTTGGTGGGCCCTGACACTGCCTCCGACGCCCTCTTCCCTACAGCGACATTTATTACACAAACAAGACCTCCATCCCATCCATGAGAAACGTGTTGGTGCTGACCATGCCAAACACCAGGAGCTACACCATAGACGCAGACCTGGGCGACAACATCACGGTGCGGAAAGTGAAACCCTATTTTTCTCTCTACGGTGAAGTAGTTTGTTTCTTTCTTAAACACTTTGATCTCTGTCGAAAGATGAACGACTATATGGCGGCTTATCACGACTCGGTGCTGCTCCTCGGTCAGGTGATGAGGGAGGTCTGGGAACATTCTCCGAACATTCTTCAAAACACGGAGGCCCTGAGCCAGAGCTACTTCAGGAATGTCTCCTTTAAAGGTAACGACTGGGAAAATGAGAATGTGTGTGTGTGTGTGTTGGAGCGAGTGCGATTAAAAACGACGGGTTCATCAAGACCTCTGTGGCCTTTTCTCGAGCAGGGATTGCAGGGGACTACAGGCTGGACGAGCATGGAGACAGGGACGTGAATTTCTCCATCATCTTCACCACCTCCGACAATAAGGTGGATCGTCCGTCCCCATCAGTCAATTTTAAGGATTAATTGTCATCGGCTTGGCTCTGTGTTTTCCACAATTCTATCTCTTCATTTTTGTTCGGGTTAATGTGAAGATTGGAACAGTTTGGGGGAACGTGCTAACACGTGCTTTACTTTCATGAATGCAAGCATCTCATAGAAGTGATCGGTTGTATTTATTCCCTAATCTTTCCTATCTGCTTTGTCAGTACAACACTTTACTCACATTCAACACTGAGGACGACCACACCAGCATTGAAGATGCAAACCCCTCCTTCATCTGGGGAAACAGGCTTCCTGGTGACAGTCCGCACAAGGGTACGGACACACAGAGACACACACATACACCAAATCAGCCACTCCAGTTGTTCATTAGCTATTACTACCAGATAAGTTTGAGAATGCCGACCAAATTCCAAATGGATAGGAAGGTCTTTTATGGCCTCTAAATTGAGTGTTTTGGTAATAGCCAGCCACTTGACACTGGTCACCCAGAGATCCGCATGGTCGGTAAATTAATGGTGGAATTTCGGATTTACGGCCCAAGATGGCCTGGACGAAAAGGGCTTTTCTCCTGCCCCCGAAACCCTTCTTTGAAGTATGACGTTGTTCTCGACCTAGCCTCAATGAAACTCACATTACTGCCGAGACAAACAGACAGTGCAGTTGATTTACAGGAAGAATACAGTGATTTCCTCTTGTTTCCCGATGTGGTCAAAGGGGTAACAAATGTTCTCCACTCTCTCCGCCGACACCGACACAGGCTTCGGCAAGGGCGATGTCATCGTCATCGTGCTGAGCGTCACGGTGGCCGTGGTGGGCACCATCGCCTTCATCTTCTACAGGTGAGAGAGAAATTAGTCCTTGTTGAGTCAAATCCAATATGAGAACTAACTTGACAGAGGAGATCATGAGGTGGGTAGTAACTACAGTAGTCACACGTCAAGTACATAGATATTATTTGCTAGAAATTGTACTTCTACCGAGTAGATGTTGGAAAGGATACTTTTTACATGTACTCTTCTTCTCCTTGCCCCATTAGGTTAGAACTTTGTAGAAGAAGAATCTTTATTTGTCAGATGACACAACACACATGTGTATATACACACACACACACACACGCTTTTTGGGGTGGTGGCCAGTGAAATGTGGCCTCTGCATTTCTCCCATCCTGGCTTGTCCTTCCTCCGGGGGGGCAACCAGGAGCAGTGGGCAGCATTCGTTGACGCGCCCGGGGACCTGGCACCTAATGTCCATCGCTGGTCAGACCATGTGTGTGTGTGTATGTTTTGGTGGGGGTCCTTACTGATGTTAGGTGGAGGAAACCCCACATGAGCACGGGGAGAACATGCAAACTCCGCACAGAAAGGCTCCTATTTAGGAGATAACCCACCGGAGCACGGTGCCAACAGCACCCCCAGGCGGGAATCGAACCCCTGACGTTCTTGCTGTGAGGCAGCAGTGCAATGCACTGCTTGTAACTTATTAGAGCTATTATACTGTGCTATTACACTATAGTATTACCATATAATCATATGATTATACTGTGTTATATCATACTGTACTATATTCTATGCTTCTTTATATATTATACATCAAAGAGTCAACAAGGAGTAGACCGAGATGAGGTCAAGAAAACAGAGCAGTGAATCAAAAATACCAGAGGCACGAGAAACCGGAGAAAAACACTGGAACGCTTGACACATGTTACAAAGACGAACTGGTAAAGAAAGGGGAACACACCGACTAAATACACAAGGAAGGAAGTGAAGACACTAGGGAGCAGGGCGGGACATAATGTTATTTGTATCTTACTTGATTTTCTGGACTTTTACATTGGGTCTCAATCTGACTTCCTATCCCTTTCTTGACTTGCACTGCTTTTTGCTGCTGTGAATAAAAAATAAAATATATTTCCCCACAGGGATTAATAAACTTTTCTCTTATCTCAACTCAAATTATACTAATAACAAACCACTCCTTACTGTCGTTGACATTTGGCCGCTCACATTTTGTTGGTTGCGACCCTGCTTGGCCCAAAGTAAGCAATACTCAAATAACTTTTTTACTACTTTCTTACTCTAAAGCCTGGTTCACATCAAATTCTTAAGCCTGGTTCACATTGTATCTGACAGTCGGACCCCCCCTCCCCAGGTGGCCGTCGGATGAACTGCGTACGAGTTTCGCATCACAAAATATGTCAGGGAAAATGGGAGAGCTTGTTTTGTCCAGTACAACAGCGAGTTGTTTGATCAGCTGGACATTTACCATTTTTTCCATGAATGACAGTTTAAAACTCCCTTTATATAGGGTTTGCAAAGTGAGTGATTCTAAATCGCACCGCATCATAGCGTGAGTTGCTATGTTTTTTTTTTTCTCGAGTAACGTCACTTTTTACTCGACAGACAGAACAGGAGAGACCGTTTGATCCGGAAGAGGTGGTCCCACATCCCCTCGGACCTCATCACACTGCTGGAACAAAGCGAAAGCAATGTCATCTCTCTCAAGGTCAGGGGCGAGGAGGGTGCGACTGCAAAAAGCAGTTAACACTTCTCTCAAGCGGGAGCTGGGCCCCTTTATTGCAAAACCGCCTGCCAATGTTAGGGCAAGATTGTGGACTCTCACACACGCACGCACACACACACGCACGCACGCACGCACGCACGCACGCACACACACACACAAACACAAACACAAGCACAAACACACACACACACACACACACACACACACACACACGGGGTCAGTAGTGCAGCTCCGTACTATATGGAACACCAAGTTAATTAATAATAAATAATAATAATGAGGTCTTGTAAATATCTCGTATATCTAATACATATATATTTGTAAACTAAATATTGATTAAGTGCAACCACCTAACCAAAATTAGTTCAAATGTTTTTAGTTTATATTGTCCTTCTCTGTCCTTCAGATTGACGACGACCAGAGGAAAGACAAGAGTTACAAGATTCGACGTGGACGGTATGATAAGAAGGTATTTGGAATGTCAATCTATCTATCTACCGGTCGATCTTCGGTCCGGCTGTCCGATTTGCTAATTTGAGCTATTTTTCAAGGAAGGTGGATAAGTGTGTCAACGTGGAAGTAAAGCATTGTCTCCATTTTTGTTTCTCTTAGCTTAATATTGTTGCCATGATTTCAGATTGTCATTCTGAAGGAGCTCAAACACTCGGACGGTGACTTCAACGAGCTGCAGCGGATCGAGCTTAACTCGGTAAGACTAATCCTGTTCCACGCACACCTACCCTGTCCTTGAGCAAGTCAGTTAGATGCACTCAGCCAGCTGGTTGCTTCTAAATGCTTTATTTGTAAACCGCCAGGAGTGGAGTAAAAAGCATGGCATTAACACCTCCTGCTTCACAGACATCTTCGGGTGTTTAATTGGTTGCCAAGATATTTTTATAGGCATCGCGTTGATCATTTACCATTTATACCCCTATCAAACACACAAAGCTCCTATGCCGCTTAAAAAAATCAATCCATCATAAATTCTCACATAACTTCCCTCCACACTCTCCATTATGTTCCTCTTCTTCAGCTTCTGCGAATTGACTATTACAACCTGACCAAGTTTTATGGCACGGCCAAATTGAAACAGGGGGTCTTTGGAGTGTTTGAGTATGGAGAGAGGGGATCGCTTCGGGTAAGTGTTGCTCAGATTATTTAAAGAAAATACGCCATCCTTGTGACTCTGTTATATTATATATTGCTTTCCCATATTTCAGCTTTTGAGTGACATACAGATAGCATGCCAGGGACTGAAGCAAGATTCTCATTTCCATTGTCTGCTTTTTCTTGGGCAAGACATCTCTTACGTCAAATTATTTCCGTTTCTCCACACTAACCCGGAAACCCTCCCACCGGTCCTCCATTTCTCTCCCTCCTCTTTCTCCCCCAGTATGTGTTGAATGACAAGGTGTCGTACCCCGAGGAGACCTTCATGGACTGGGAGTTCAAGATCTCAATCATTTACGACATTGCCAAGGTGCCTTTAAGTACAACGACCTGAATCCATTCATTGAAAGCAGCTTGTATGGTGTAGCAGGATGCAGCTCATCTCATGTAAGGCAGGGCTTCATATTGCAATATTTTAATCTCCTTTGTAGGGAATGTCCTACCTCCATGCCAGTGACATTCAGGTACATGGGCGCCTGAAGTCCACCAACTGTGTTGTGGACAACCGTATGGTGGTTAAGATCACTGACTTTGGGTGCAACACTATTCTCAGCCCTGGAAGAGGTAAATGACACTATCCCTTTACTATACTTTTTTCATGGATCTATTTTTTTTTTAAATAGTCAAGCCCATGTTGCAATATTTACACCTAAGCATCTACGCATAGCCTTCTGACATGAGGAAGGAACTCATAAATAAATTTGACTCATTAGCATTGTCATGGAAATTCCAGCCACTCAGGTGCTGGTCAATGCGTAAGGTGAGATAGTTCAGGTTAAACAGAAAATACAACAACTGTCACTTAAGTTTAATGTATAGAAGATTGCAATCAGCTGGGAGCACTTTACAGGGCATACAGAATAGCAAAGAGCATCTCCCCCGAACCAACTTGCTCGAGCATCAACTACACACATATCACATGAACCATTACTATGAGGGTGTCACAAAGGCAGTTGCTAAGGGTGTAGTCATATGCATAGGTCACAAAGGCAGTTAAAACTGGTTCAGCGGTTTCAACATTTTCAACATCTCGGCTTAACAACAGAACAGGGCCAACAGTACAAAAGGTTCCTGTTGTTAGTAAAGCAGATATGGGGTTACAAGGGGGCATAGGGTTAGTTTAGTTTTTTCCATTACATTTCCCCACTTTGATTAATCTTTCAATCAACACATATCATTGAAAAATACGAAATACGTTCACACAGCTGGCATCACTCCTTCCGTTATGGACCCATCGTCATCCAAGGCGTCGTCGGCATAGGGAGGGAGCCATTCGAGTGGTAGTGGCAGTGAATTTGCCTTGGCAGACAAGTTGATACTCCAGGGTCCGGCTGATGAGGTTACCTAATACAGGAATACTACAACAAAACATTTACCAGAAAACTGAGAACAAATACCACAAATATCATAGAATATCTGGCTAACATCCCTCCATAACTACCTAACAGATCCTCCAATCACCCAGTCTATTCAAACTGCCTGTGTCCTACTTTGTATAAGGCCGATTTGCTACGGGTGTTCAGGGATAGGTTTCTGCCGACTGTAGCGAACGAGAGTCCCTCTTGGATATCTCCCCGCCTCTCTTTCGGACTTCCCCCTTCTGTCTGAACCTTTCTTATACCGCTGTCCAGTCAGGCACTGCGGCCTCTTGCTGGCTCTTCTCCTCCTCCTCCGGGGGTTCCAGGGCCCTTCGACAGAAAGATCCAGGTGGCCCTTTCTGCGACTTTCACTGCTGATGCTGTGACAAGCAGGATCTGATATGGTCCTCTTCACCCGGGGGTGTGCTCCACCTTTTCCCCCCCGGAAGTCCTTGACCACTATCCAATCTCCAGGTTGGAGGTCGTAGAGTGATCCCTCCACAGTGAGAAGGTTACAACAGTAAGTCATCATTACATCATCTATCCCTTCTAGTGTTTGGGGACCAGTGGCTGTGGCCATGCCCGTGTTCATCGGCCGGCCATGCAGAATCTCATACGGTGATAATCCTGTGGAGGGGTTAGTGCAGTGGCGCATGATGGTTAGCACTAATGGTAGACACATCACCCAGTCCATGCCCGTGTCCTCCATTGTCCGAGTCAATTTGTTTTTTAATGCACCGTAAGCGTTGCTCTGCTCTGGGGGTGGTAGGCGCAGTGCGTTTTGAGATTTACATGTAGGTAGGCGGCTAATTTTTTGAGGGCCCCCTTCAGGAAATTTGGGCCATTATCTAAGGAGATTTTCCGGGGAATCCCCCACCTGGGAATGATCTCCCTAATCAGTGCTTTAGCTACTACCTCCCTCCCTTGCCATTGGGAATACTTCTATCCATTTTGAAAACACTTCAATTACCACTAGGCAATGTTGCTTACCTCTGCATGGGTTGAGGGTGACAAAGTCCATCATTAGGTGGTCGAACAATGTATCCGGGACTGGTGTCGCAGACGGCTCCGTTCATTGGCTGCAACCGATGTTGTTCGTGGTTCAAATTAAACATTTTTTACAAATATTTGTAGAGTAATTTGTAAATCCCCCTCCTGTTATGTCCCAATGCTTCTGGATTTCACTCACCATTCCCCCATTTGACACATGGTCCTTCCCATGTGTCAATTTCGCATAATAAGGGTACAAACATTTTGCTTTGTCAGCCTGTCATTCCCTTGGGCAATTGGATCAGTGTGCACCGCGCATTTGCATATGGCCAATCGGGCCAGCAAAGCACGGAGAGTGTTGACCTGTTCCTTGTTTAGCTCCTTAACTTCCACAGGGCACCGAAGCCGGGAATGACCCCAAAGGCGTATCAGTTGCTGGTGTAGACAGTAAGAGAGTGTATGGTTGGTCTTGGTGTAGTAAACCCAATGTTGGCACCGTGCTTAGGGCACTTTTCAGGTCCTCAAATGCCGTGTCCACGTCGTCAGTCCTTCTACAAAGTCCTGGCCCCTCAGGTCATGACCAAGGGCCATGTCCTGAGGGGGCTGTGTCAGTCTTGCATAGTCAGTTATCCGGCTCCTACAGTAGCCGTGCACCCTAGAAATGACATTTACTGTTTCTTAGTGTGGGCGTGAGGTATTTTTAGAATTGCCTTTGCCATTTGTGGGGAGCATATTAATAAATCGTCAACATATTGGATTAGCGTGCTGCCGTGCTTGAACTTGAAACCATCAAGGTTTTCACCTAATGCTGCACTGAATACTGTGGGGGATTTTGCATACCCCTGGGGCATGCGGTTCCAGGTGTAATGTTTACCTTTAAATGTGAACGCAAACCACTGCTGAGACGTCTCTGCCACAGGTATACTAAATACTGGTTTGTCAAATCAATTACAGTAAACACCTTTGTGTCGCCGGGTACTTAGGCCAGTATGGTAATGGGATTAGGGACCACCGGGGCACGACAATGAACAGCCTCATTTACCCCCCTTAGGTCTTGTACAAATCGCCAATTCACCCCATCCGCCTTGCAGCCTTGGAGTATGGGTGTGTTGGAGAAGCGGGGCATGGTATCACAATTCCTTTCTAACAGTGAGTCAAAAAGGGATGCAATGCCGATCTCAGCCTCCCTTTTCAAAGGGTACTGTGGTTTGCATAGCCTGTATGAAGATTTTGGAGCTCCAACCATCAGGCCCACATGGTGTTTGTCCTGAGCGCACAGGTGTTCTGGCACTGAGGCCAGGAGCACTCTTGGGCTTCTGTCAACATGCACTGCAGGGGCCCCGTGGTGGAGCCATAATCCTCTTCACTTGGCAACAGGTGCAGGGGTCAGCAAGCGAGGAACACCCAGTTCATCGGTTCTTGGTAGGCCTGGCCCACTCTTAGGTTCTTTAAACAAATAGGCAGCACTTGAGGTAAGTTGGATACACAGATAAGACTCTTTATTAAGAAATAACCAGTCTGAGTGAGGTCTGCAGAGTACACTGAAATCTCTTTGGTTTACAAAGTAATATATTTTCAAAGCATTGACTCCTCCTTGTCTTCATATTTCCTGAGCCATAATCCTGTTCACTTGGCACCAGGTGCACAGCTCGGCAGGCGAGGAACACCCAGTTCATAGGTTCTTGGTAGGCCCAACCCCTCGGTGACCATGAGGGTCCTCCCGGGGCTGTGGCCTCCTAATCCCTCAGTCCGTCCAGCTGATCGGTCTATCTCCCCAGATCCTCTCCATCTTGGGCAGGGTCTTTTCTTAACGACATGTGGGGCATGCTTCCTGGTACATCAAAAAATTTGAACTCTTCCTCTTCCAATCCTACACTTGCCATTACCCATGTCTCATCCCAATAGAGATATTTAGCCCTGGCCAGGGTTGTCTCTTTCCCTTTCTCAAACCATTTATGCTCCATCTCGGGGTCTGCTTTGGCAGCTAAAAATGCTGTCACATGTAAATCTTCTATGGGCATGACATCTCCTCCCGGACATACCCTATGGTCATGTCGAAGTAACTCACAACTGACCTTAGACCATCTATTTCTAAATCCCAGGATTAATACAACAAGGGGGACCTCGAGCCGAATTTGGCCATCTGATAAGAAGGGTTCACGTCCCTCACCACATGTACAGCCACCCTGTTACATACAGCCGAAATACCTGTGAAAACATTAAGTCTCGACCACACAGATTAATAGGGCAAACCTCTGACTGTATGAATGAGTGTTTCACTCGCCAGCCGGGGCGCTCTCCCTCCCCGTCCTACACAAGAACGGGGACGGTGAAAGGCTACACCATCTGGGACCCTCTGCCCCAGAATCTACCAAAATCTTTTTTTGTTCCATTACAAGAGTGTAATTACGGGCAGCTCGGCGGCTGCAGTTATCATAGGAAAAATATACACATGAGGCATTATCTTTTTCATTTTCATTTTGTTGGGTCTGTATGGTGCTGGTAGTGTGGTTGGTGTATCTCTACCTGGATGGTCCGCTGAGCTGTCATGCCCGTTGCCCCGCCAACATTCGTCCTCGCTGCTGTAATCTCTGTCCCGCCATCCCTGCCCGCCATCGCCTCCGTCACGCTTCTTCTTTGGTTCCTTGCAGTCCTGGGCAAAATGACCAGGTTTTCTGCAGCTGTAACATAACAGGTGTCGTTTCTCACTTCGTCCCTGTCCCTGGCCCCAAATAGGCAGCACTTGAGGTAAGTTGGATACACAGATAAGACTCTTTATTTAGAAATAACCAGTCTGAGTAAGGAGTACACTGAAATCTCTTTGGTTTACAAAGTAATATATTTTCAAAGCATTGACTCCCCCTTGTCTTCATATTTCCTGAGCTTACCACCATTTGAAGAGAATAACTCAGGACTCCACTTTACCCCTGCCCTGAGAGAGGTCACAGGTCACTCAAATTGGGCTCCAAGTCTTTGTTTGCTTATTCATTGATTCCCTTAAAAATAAGCTTAAAATTATACTACACCAGCCGGGCTGTTTCGTACCCAATGCAGGTGGTTTCAGCCATTCGGCAGATTTCCGGTTTTATTCCATCTAGGAAACACTTAATTGTTGTTCATAGGGAGTGTCCGGATTTGCTCCCCGAATCCCCCCCTTGTACAGTCCCGTACAGTGGACCAATTCATGGTCCGACAGAACAGCCCGTTAATGCGGTCTTCCAGGTCCCGATACTGGTTGCATCGGACTTGGTTGTCTGCACCCTGTCCTTTCCCATCGACCCACGGACCGTCCTCCGGGAAGTCCCCCCGGCAACGGTCCCAGTCTGCGCCAAGTTTGCGGTGCAGAACCACATTCACTTCTGTGAGGATTTGTTGATGCATACTGATCAGGGCGCGAAAGTCTCAGATGAAGTCTTCTGGGTCGTCTTTCTTTGGGTCTGGGAGGCTGTTCATGATCGCTCCCACCTTGTATGGGCGGAAGACGTCCATGACGGCCCCGGCTGGGCCGGCGGGATCAGGGCAGGAGACATCTGGACAGTGATTGGGACGCTGGGGTCATCCAGATCAATTGTTTGGTGTTCCCGGGCTGCACGGCCTCTAGTCAGGACGGGTTCGCCGATGTAGGTGTTGTAGGGCGGGGCTGGGTATTGCGGTGTGGTCATCAATCAAGGGCCGGCGGACCCAGCACTCCAGCCAGCGAGGCCAACGGCCACGGCCCATTTAAACTTGGGTCAACTTTGGGAAACTGGCCAGAGCCAGGGTTATTTTGGTTATTTTCTCCCGCATCCCAAAAATCTTCCAATCGGGGTGTTTCTTGTACCCTTTAACCTTATCATATTCCTCTAGCTTCCTCCTCAACTGGTCTATTTGTCTTGTGCTAAAACTACCATTTTGCGGGGAAACCAAGAAGCCCAATTGTATTACCACTGTCCCACCATCATTTTTGCCGGACCCATCAATTCGAATGTGCCCTTTCATTTTGACCCAGACTTTCCCATACTGTCCGTTTACCGTGTATTGATTATATTTACTACCTAAATAATATAATGTAGGACCCTGACAGGAGGATGTTTAACTTTTCCCATGGACAATCGATATTAAGCAACCTTTTAGCCGTTTCGTGTCCCACACAAAGAAACCTTAAATACATCCCAGACGTATATTCAATTGTTCACGTATATTTAATTACTCTCACCACTCACGCGTAGTTTGTTTGCGCATCTTGTATCCTGGATTCTGTCCGATCGGCTTGACTCAGGCACCTGCTTCTCCTCCCATTTTGATTACGTCACAGGCGAGTTTAGGCTTCCCTGGTCCCAGACCACAGCCGTCCGGTTCAACCTGTAAAGGAGATCAGGTCAGATATCTGGAGTTAGAGATCCTGTTCGTGATGCCAAAGTATTGGCGTCACAAACTAAGGTGGTGGTCAATGCATAGGGTGAGATACTTAAGGTTAAACAGAAAATACAACAGCTGTCACTTAGTCTCAGTTTATTGTATAGAAGATTGCGATCATCGGGGAGCACTTTACAGGTCACACAGAAAAGCAAAGAGCATCTCCCCCGAACCAACTTGCTCAAGGGTTTATATCAAATACGTAACATGGACCATTACTGTGAGGGTGTCACAAAGGCAGTTGCTGAGGGTGTAGTCATATGCATAGGTCACAAAGACAGTTGCAATTGTTTCATCAGTTTCAACATATTTTCAACATCTCGGCTTAACAACTTGTAATTGTGAGCTGCCCAACAACAGGGCCAACAGTACAAAATGTTCCTGTTGCTAGTAAAGCAGATATGGAGTTACAAGCCGGCATAGGGTTAGTTCAGTATTTTCCATTACAGCTTTGTCTTTGTCATCAATGGAGGGAAGGTAGGAAGGTATAGCAGGTGTCGTAGGGTCTTCCTGGACCTGCAAGGCTACAGTTCCCTACTAGCTATAGCAGCTGAACAAGATATTTACTTGCTAGCTTGTTAAGCCAACAACTCAACCAGTAAATGGGGAGCATTTATATAGTGCTTTTCTAGTCATACGACTCAAACCGCTTTACAGTGCATACCTCACATTCTCCCATTCACACACATTCATACATCGATGGCAGCGACAGCTGCATAAGACCCACACCAGCTGCATATATGTATGAATGTTTGTATACTGTATGTATCTGACAAATAAACCTCTTTTGAATCTTGAATCAACTAGAGCAGTTAGGTGGTTAAGTGTCTTGCTCAAGGACACTTAAGCACGCTACTAGGAGGAGCCAGGAACTGAAATGGCTATCTTCGGATCACTACACGACCCTACCTCCTGAGCTACCGCCCCCAGTAGGTCCAAGGAGGTCCATATTTGACCCCCTATTAGGTGAATAAAGCAGCTATATCACACAAACACTTTTTTATACCATTGCTCTATAAACAGACCTCTAAATTCATGCAGGTTAGGATGATTTTAGTGCCTACACTTGCCAATAGGTCTGAATATTCCCTCTGTATATTAACCCTCCAATGGACATGGAGTCCCATGTAGGTTGTCTAATGGATGATACCAGTTGTAATCTAGAATGTAGAACTGATTTTTTTTTTGCCTTCTGTCTCTGTCTTTGTCCTCTCCCCTTTCATTCCTCTGTCCATTACCAGACCTCTGGACAGCTCCCGAGCACCTGCGGAGAGAGGGCATCTCCCAGAAGGGAGATGTCTACAGCTTTGCCATCATAGCTCAGGAAATAGTTCGCAGGAAAAGCACCTTTTATACTGAGTGCTGCCCCGACCGGGCAGGTCCGTCTATCTCACGCGTGCACACACACACACACACACACACACACACACACACACACATACACAGGCACACACACACACACACACACACACACACACATACACACACACGCACCACACACACACACACACACACACACACACTTTTAAATACAAACAATCATGCATTCACAAATTCATACATATACATTGTCAGTGATACAATGTATGCAACTGGCTTGTGTCTTCCAACAGAGAAGTTGGCAAGGGTCCAGGATCCGGGTGTCCTATCATATTTTAGACCTGACCTCAACTTTGAGACTGCATCAGTAAAGGAACTTGAGGTAAGATTCGATAGGCGTGTGGACGTGTGAATGTGTTTGGATGCATCTGGTGTTGTGTGACTGTATGCATGTCTGTGTGTTTTGTGTGTGTGTCTGTGAGTATGTTTGTGTTTGAGTGTGTGCATCCAGTGTATGTATGTACCTGTGTGTGTTTGTGCTTGTGTAATTGTGTGTGTGTACATACAGTATGTGCCTGTATTCTAAGTGTTCGCTCTGGGTGCCAGGTTTACATGTTAATAAAGATCTGTTGGGACGAGGATCCAGAGAAGAGGCCTGACTTCAGAAAGATAGAAAACTGTCTTGGGAAAATGTTCAGGTATTGCTTGCTTTTTTTATTAGATGCCAGCCAGTAAAACTAAAACACACAAATGATGCGTAGCTTGTTTTGTCAGACAACTTGACGGCACCACATGCTTCTACGCCCATAATGGGTCGGCCTATTTTAGCAGCCAATCCCTCCTGCCCTACCTGGTTGCTGCATTGCTGCGCTCCCTCTACCTCCCCTGCATCCACCTGTTGTGCTCTACTCTTCTATCCAATGGGGGCTTTCAAGCTCATCAATCCTATATTTCAAGCTCATTAAGTTTGTCTGTGTTACTGTACACCTCACTGGGAGCGATGAGAAATAGAGCCTAGATGCAAACTCAAACAATGTTAAGTTTGGCGTAAGTAAATACAATAAGTAAAGATAATTTTAAAGTTAACTTAAGAGTTGTCTGTCAGAATAGCTATTCTAAGTTCAACCTAACTCATAATTGGACGTCAAAGCAAAGAACAAATCCTCTGTTCTGTTATGTTCTCTCCTTTCCTTCACACCAGTAATCTTCATAACCAGGCGAATGAGAGCTACATGGACAACCTGATCCGTCGCCTACAGATGTACTCCAAAAACCTGGAACACCTAGTGGAGGAGAGAACGGCCCTTTACAAGGCTGAGAGGGACAGGGCCGACTGCCTTAACTACATGCTCCTTCCGGGGTCAGTTTACACCAGAATTCCCCTGCCCCTATTAGTTTAGCATAAACTCTGAGGTCACTTCAATTCATTGAGTTCACTCCTGTGAGTCACAGCTCGCCTCGCACCCTAAACCACTCGTGGCTGATCCCAGGTATGTATTTTCTGTATCACCATTGAATGTGATGTCTATCTATCTGTCTATCCATCTCTAGGCCCGTGGTGAAGTCTCTGAAGGAGACTGGTGTGGTGGAGCCGGAGCTGTATGACGAGGTTACAGTTTATTTCAGTGACATTGTGGGTTTCACAACACTGTGCCAGTACAGCACACCCATGGAGGTGGTGGACATGCTCAACGACATCTACAAAGGCTTTGACAGCATCCTTGACCACCACGACGTGTATAAGGTAAAGTCTGCTAAAATTCGGTTCAGGGGTCAATTTAGAAGTGGGTAGCAGGGAAATAGACACAGAAATCCATCTATTGACTCCATCGTCCCAAATACATAATTGAACCCAGTGGGAGTATAATGCTGAACCGTTCCATACTTTCATAACTCACAATTCTTACTTGATAAGCGCTTTCCCTGGATATATGGTCACAAACCAAATAAAAATTATAAAATATATTTTTTTGAAAGGAAGCTTTTCACCCGTCAGGTGGAGACAATAGGAGATGCGTATATGGTGGCGTCGGGGCTGCCAAGGCGGAACGGGAACAGGCACGCGGTGGACATCTGCCGCATGGCTCTGGACATCCTGGCCTTCATGGGAACCTTCCAGCTCAGGCACCTGCCAGGCATTCCCGTCTGGATACGTATCGGGGTGCACTCAGGTAAGCTTCCATGGATAGGCATGATAATTGGGGAAAAATGAATATACAGTATAAAAAGGTAAATGACATGATGCTTGATTCGATTTTTTTTGGGGTCCGAATCAATTATCATTCAAATAAACTAGATATGAAGATATGTCAAAAATCTAACTAACACATTTTTCAACTTCTTTCAACTTAATAACTTAATAATTGTTTTACTCCCCTTTAAAAAACGTATTTGTCATTTACCCATATATACTGGATGTATTTATGTATATACAGTATACAATAATCTGTAAATGTTGTGTTGTAAATACTGTATTTTTGAGCTCTGATTGTATAACCGGTGGTTTCAGTTTTCTAACATGTATGTTATAGGTCAAATTAAACTTTGACTCTGCTCATTAATACTTGAAACGTTTATCTTCTTTGTAGCTTCATTGCACAATATTACTGTAATATATATAATATGCAAACTGGCCCCTCCCAAAACCGAATGCCTACTTTTCAATCTCCCATCTGCAAAATCCATACTTCTTCCGCCTTGCTTTCACTTTTACTCCACCCTCTCTTTTCCACACCTGTTTTCCACATAATCGTGTGTGTGTGTCCAGGCCCCTGTGCAGCTGGCGTGGTGGGGATCAAGATGCCCAGATATTGTTTATTTGGAGACACAGTAAACACAGCTTCCCGAATGGAATCTACAGGACACCGTAAGCATCAAGACAAACATATTTACTCCAGGCTAAAGGCTGACCCCTAAAAGGTTATTATTTTTTTAATCATTGAAATGGCTGTGAGATGCCAAAATGGTCAGTTTCAGAGATGTTCTTCAGAAAAAGCACTGAACTGCTGGCGACAGAATCTTGAAGTGATCCAAGAAAACAAATAATACAAGGGCATTTGCATAGGGCATATGAAACATTCATAATGTACCTTCTTATTTATTTCCTACTGTGTTCCAGCCCTCAGGATCCATGTAAGTCAACCTACCATCAACATTCTCCAGAGGACCGACTGCAAGTTTGAGTATGAGGTCAGAGGAGAGACTTATCTTAAGGTGCGGACGGGGAGGCTTTATTATCAAATAAACTCTGGAAATGTAAGACGAATTAACACTTTTAACGAAATAAGAGAAAAATGATATGAATATGCTGATATGATTTAATTGAACATGTACATGTGTTAATTCCAGGGTAAGGGCACAGACACGACCTACTGGTTGACGGGGGAAACCGGCGAGGATTATGACCTTCTAGCACCCCCGACGACGTAGGTTAACCTCACCTTTTTTTTTTTCCCTCCCCAGGAGCACTGAGCTCCAAAGTCTAAAAAGACGTTGTGCAACATTTAGGAGCACAACAAAAAACATATTTATACCACAAAAACACTAATATCAGCTATATTTTTGCCCATCACTGAAAATGTTATAGCCCTCTCAAATGAAAGCAGCTAAAAAACAAATCACTAAAACATCAAATCACGACTCAGCCCTCTTAGTTGGCATTTGTGCTCGTCAAATCTTTTCAGGTTTGCACATTTTCTATTTTTATTCAGATATCCAAGGAAAATGGGTTTAGTGTAGAACCCTGGTAGCATGCCATCCTGGTCCCTTTCGCATACTATTTCATGCATACTAAGGCTTCAGACATACTCAATACTAATTTGGCTCACTAAATAGCATTCTGGCATAGCATGCAATTTATTTTATTTTATTTATTATTTTTGGTAGCTCAGGAGGTAGAGCTGGTCGTCTAGTAACCTAAAGGTTGCTGGTTCGATCCCAGGCTCCTCCTGCTGGCATGCTGTAGTGTCCTTGAGCAAGACACTTAACCCCTAATTGCTCCTGATGCCTGCGTCCGTCGGTGTTTGAATAATTGAATAATGCAATGTAATGTAATGTTATTTCTAGAATGGGCTTTCAGTGTACTAAGGAATGGTGCGTGTGTAGAACCTAGCCCAAATCCAAATGTGGCATAAGATTTTAGTCGTTGGGGAAGTGGTGTAAAGCTAATCAAGCACATAATGTATGCATGCGTAATGTATGAATGTAATGTATGCGTCCCAATGGGACGAATTTGCTTGTGGGCAAGTTAAATATAGAGTTGGCGGAGACGTCATCTATCAATAAGACCTCTCATCTCTAGAGTAAAAATATTTACATGACAAGAAAACATTCTTCGCAATTTGTGCCCGAGTGACACAGTCTTAGAAGCCACTGGTGTAGTATGTCGTATTCCTCAGGCCTTTCTGTTTATTGTTTATTTTTCCCGCCAGTGAAAACTTTCAGCGCCTACAGCAGGATCTGGCCCAGATGATCCTGGATTGTTTGGATCGGCGCTCGGTGGGTTCACCCCAGAACAGGAAGACTCTGTCCTTGAGGCAGAGGAAGACGGAGGGCGAGCAGCCCGAGTACCTCCATCTGGCCAGTGTGGACAATACCCTCAGCACCTTCCTCTAGGAGTCAACGCCGGTTGTTGAATTTGTTCCAAGTCACACTTCTCCGGTGATGTTCTGTACCATGCAGCGCATCTGCTCGTGGAGAACAGCGCTGTGGAGGCCCAGAGGAAGCGACGATGGCTCAATACGATTGTAAGAGCTTTACCTTAATCAATGTCTACGGGAAGGATTAAGTATTACCCAATGGTAACTGAAGGAAACAATGGAACAACCCATGCAGATATCCCCCCAAAAAATTTTGATTTTAATTTGATCGCCAAAGCAAGGAATCAAATGGCAGTTTTGATCCAAGTGGAATGGGGGGGGGGGGGGTTTGTATATTTTATATATATTTTGAGTTTAACATTTGCCAGCCTCAATGATTTTCAAATTGTGGACTCTTCACTGAGATTTGAATTGTGTTCCTGTTCCATATAGAGATAACACTCTTCCATTCCTATATTTTACTCAATAACTTTAGTCAGGAACTGCACTATATGTCATAATAACTTGTAATAGAATTAAAATCGGATCAAAATTATTTCAAAACAAAGGATGTTACAACTTTGTTTTTGATAATAATGGCAACTTTAATTTACAGTGAATCATTTTGTTTTTGTCTTCCACCACGGGGGGTGGGCATCATTGTACATGGTACAGGAAATACTGACTTGCAGTTACAGGGACCGACAGTCTCAAAACAAAGGATGTTACAACTTTGTTTTTGATAATAATGGCAACTTTAATTTACAGTGAATCATTTTGTTTTTGTCTTCCACCACGGGGGGTGGGCATCATTGTACATGGTACAGGAAATACTGACTTGCAGTTACAGGGACCGACAGTCTCGCCAAACATTGCTGACATATTTTAGCGGAGGCAATAAAAGTCCCACATCAGGCCTTCGTCCTACGGTGTCCTACGGTGTCCGGCTGCATTCCGCTGGGTCATGGTGTATTTTACAAAGTACTTTGACACCTCCCCGGCTTTCAGAGCGGTAGAATAAGAAAACAAACTCCAGCACAAGATCAAGCTTTCTCTGTGTACAGCTTTCTGATAATGTATACACTTTAAACATTTAATTCAATGTAAAAAGCAGCAGCAACCACTCAAATTTTATAAAAAAAAAAAAAGAAAAGATGAACAGGGGACAAGAGGCCCAGCTGGGGAATAGGGGATGAAGTTCTGAATGGTAATGAATGGAGGTGAAACTCAAGACATGCAAATTGATTTATAAAGCAATTAATTACACACATTTATACCCTGTAGCAGGAAGGTTGGTCATCTAGTCTTGAGGAAATAGGGCCCATTTCGAGGAGCCTGATAGGAGTTCAACAGTAGCCTATTACAATGTCAAAGTAAAAAAAAAACAATGTCAAAGTTTGTCCAGCTAGTCAAATATTAAAGCAACCAAGTAATAATAAAACAGAAAAAATATAGTAAAAAATAACCTCGAAACTTTTTTTGTTTTGAAATGTAACATAAAACGTAATCAATTTCTTACCAAATAAATTAACAGCTAAACCCGTAAAGAAAAAGGAGACTTTTTTTTTTTTTTTACAGCATCAGAGCCATATAGATACAAAACAGTTTGCGTCTCGCGCTCAACAAAAAAAGGTCCATAATGCACCACTGTCATCTGTATCAGCCCATCTCAAATGAAAACGTATCTTTAATTTTTACATGCCTGCACATGGTGTTCTTTTTCATTATTTTCAGAGTTGGGAAAATCCGGGTTCAGAAAATAAAACGCCACTCGGGGATTTTGAGTCAACCGTGTGGATTTTCTCGTTTGCGTCCGCCCAGAGGTCCAACTAGACTAGAGAGAAGAATTGGCTGATCAGTGCATGGCTGGAGCAAAAATATGGCAGGATGTAAAACATATATACTTTCTGGACCTGGAATTTTCCACCTCAGTTTTTTTTTTTTTTTGCTGCTTGTAGTCAAGGCACACGATGATCCACATAAGAAAATACAAATGACATGCAAGACCACCAAAAAAAAAAAAAAAAAAAAAAGATTACCTATCTGCTCAAGTGTTGTTCTGACAATCTCTACATAGCTACTTCGTGCTGATTTATCTCCACTGAAGACAACCCGATTTTATTACCACGCCGTGATTGACTACTGAATTCCGACAGCCTCATCATAAAATGTATTGCTAACGTTCCAAGGACAACCAGGATTATTCTGTATTCCGTTATTAAGCAATTCATATTTATATATACACACACCACACACACTTGCGCATATGACAACGGTAATTGCAGCCTACTATTCCACCACGTACAAAAAGGTTGTTGTCCCTCTGATTAATTAAAAACTAACTTTCATCTCGACAGATCCCAGATTGTCAATCATACTAATACTGATTGCCTATTGCTTCTATGAGTATGTTTTCTTTTTTTATTTTTGCGGTAAAAGACCTTTAACCCGCACCGTAGTTGAGTCAGCGTTGCCCTGTGGCGGCCATGTATGGCGCTGACCAATAGGGGGCGCCAACCGCCAACACTGAATCTCAATATCATCGTTTGCTGACATGGAAAGGAGCATTATTCATCATATATGGATCTGTGTGGGAAGCAGAACCCTGGGAGCTCGTAGGACTAACGTGACTAATGTATTACATTAATTTGTGCTTCATATTTTTAAATATGGAAGCCTTCCTTTGATAAATTAAGTCCCCCCCCCCACACACACACACACTTACAAGAGATAATCCATGAGGAAATTTCTGCCGTCTGTAGAAATAGAATGCACTGTATGAGAGAGGGCCGTCTGGCAAAACTTGGAGTAGGACATGGAAGATGGCAAGAGATTCTGCTTTCCTTTCGATCCTATGAACTGTTTCTTACACACACTCTCACACACACACACACACACACACACACACACACACACACACACACACACACACACACACACACACACACACACACACACACACACACACACACACACACACACACACACACACACACACACACGATTCTTGCCGGAGTGACAGTGTGAGAGAACACTGAAAACCCGCACGCACACACACGCACGCACACACACACGAGGAGCATGGACGTCCCTTCGCGATGCACTGGCAGTGTGTTTTTTCACTCGCAGCCCGGGGGCTTTGGGGGAACAGAAAGCACAAGTACAGTGTGCCTTTGTGTGTACAGGGAATGTGTGGGTGGGGTTTCGTGTCTAAATGGGGTCCCCGTGGTCCCAGATCTGCAAAGTCATAGAGTCTGCTGCACATGCTGACTCACAAGCTACAGAATGCTTTTTGTCTTTGTATTATTTCCACATTTACCCAACCCCCCCACCACTTCCTCATACCACACTAAAACAAAACAATGGTTCAAATTTCAGGAATATTCATATCAGTCTTCTGTTCAACGTGCTTTAATTTGGATCTTTGGTCAAAATTTACTAAGCTTCCCTACCTGTTCTTGGCAGAAGTTTTTTTTTTTTTTTTGTAAACACCATTACAGTGTACATCGATACTGAAGTCATAAGTCAAAACACCCCCCCCCATGATGAAATTAAAAGTTCCACCAATATTGCTCAAAGTGTGTCAGTCTGTTTTTTTTGTTTGTGATAATCTTTTTTTTTTAATGAAATACATAATCGATAAAAAGGGCAACGATGCTACAGATGCAATTTCCTGATGAATCCACCCGACACAGACACACCATATACAAAGATGTGTATAATAAAAATCAAAACCGAGAAAAAATAATAATAAAAATTGTCCGCTGTTTTTGTGTTTCTTTTACGTCCTGGAACCATGGATCTGGAAAAGCCCGAGAAAGGGAGAACAGAAGTTAGCTGGCATACATGCATAGCTGTGTTACATACTAAGCTTGAACGTTGGTGACAGTAATGGAAATGGCGACAGGATGGCAAAGAAAAAAAGATTGTTATAGATGTCTATGGTTGTTGAAAACATAAAAAATAAAAAAAAATACATAAACAAAACACACATACACACACCACAGAACAGTGTCCGCAGGTGCGAGGCCATTTGAAGCCTCGAAATCTCAAAAAAGACGTCTTTGCAAGTATTCATCTGTGTGGTGTGCCAAGGCTCTGTAACGTGAGTGTAAAAGAAGGAAATTGAGGAGGTGCTTGCCGTAGTACGACCGCCGCAAAAGATCAGGGATATTCAGCGTCACGGCATCGGTAATTTGAACCCGCATGGGGGTGTGGTGTGGTGGGGAGGCGGACGACTCAATCAGAATGTCGAAAGATGACGGTTCACGACTGGACCAGCTCACACAGGCAGACACGCAAGGGGCCGCTTGGTTGTGCCAAAATTAAAACCACCCCCATTCAAATTTTTTCGCCTCAAAGGTGAGCGTGTTGAATAGGGTTAAATCTCCATTATGAATGCTACTAGTTCCCTTGATAAATTTGTCCATAGAATACTGGGAGAGAGAACAATTGAAGTCCATTTCAACACATTTTGATAACAAATAAATCTTGTTTTTTTTTTACGCGGTTAATAAGCAATTCTTCAACTTTCTATCCATTCTCCTGAAAATAAGCATGTGGTTATGTCCCCAATCGTGTCCTATTAGGATCTCCTTACCGCCCCTCCTTATCTCAGTCGGCATTTTAATTTCTCAAATATTTAAATATTTGCATGACAAATTTGAAGTTTGATGTACACAAGAAAATATCCACATTTACGGAGGCCCACTGTGCAGAGAACTGGTTGCTCGATGCATCGCCATGGAACACCCCTGATCTTTACTGCAGTGGCGCGCACACACGCACACTCACTCACTCACTCACTACGGGTTCCAAGTCGCTAGCGTGGATCCTCACCCATTCTCGTCTCTCTTTGGAACAACGAAAACGATTCCCTCATTCTCTAAGCCACTCATTGGGTGTGGTTACTCTCCCTGCCTCTCGTTCCGCCTCATCCCCATCATCACCACCACCACCTCCATCATCCTCCTCATTCTCCTCCTCCTCCTTCGTCGCCTCCTCCTCCTGCACCTCTGCCGCCTTTGTGTGGCACAAAGAAAAGAACAAAAAACAAGACAGAAAATGACAAAAAAATGAAGAACCGATGATTTGTTGGTGAGGAAAAGGACATGAAGACAGAGACAGAGTACGGAGAGGCTGGAAAGAAATGGTTGGGGAGTGTATGTGTTTGTGTCAATAATGGAAGGAATGTGCTTGTGAGTGACATTTGAGAGGCTTGTGACATTTGGATGCAGGAATAAAACACTCACATCAACATCAAGTGGGAGATAACCTCCCTTCCTTTTACACACACACACACACACACACACACACACACACACACACACACACACACACACACACACACACACACACACACACACACACACACACACACACACACACACACACACACACACACACACACACACACACACTTTTTCATAGTTTTTTAGCTCCTACTCCAGTGCAGAGAGTAACTGGCAATAGAGGAACCTTCAGATTGGTCCAGACGTACAGTAAGTCCACGGTCCCTCGGACTGAGTCCGCCCAGTTGAGCTGCATCGCTCTGGGTGTGGACCAGCTCACGAACACTCAGCGGTAATAAAAAATAACCAATAAAAATAAAAAAACAATAAAAATAGTATTTTTATTGTAGATGTATTTCATTTATTTTATTTTCCGACGTTAATTCAATGAAACAAAAAGTCCCCGTATGGTGTCCTGATGCAAGCCTGTGCCTTACGAAAGTCGAAACCAACTTTTAAATCACATCTTGTAGATCTAATATGAGTGAAGATTTCGCAACTGGATTGATTATTTCTCGCATCAAATTTGTTCAGAAACAGATTTTAGTGGACTGATAAGGTGAAATAAGTGAAAATGACGGCAAAAATACAACACGGAACTCACTCTGAAACCCTGTTGGATGACGTCACTTCAGATTTCCAGTGTGGTGCGAATACAACCAGAAAAAAAGCTCTTGAAGGTATTTAGTTCTCAGGGGACCTCCCTAGTTTCTAGTTTGCGTCAGGGAGCACAACTGTTCGGTGAGAAAATGCCTATAGAGTGTGTTTACATGCACATCAATTCCCCAATTATTGGAAATAATCACAATAGGAGAGCGTGTGCGTGTGTGCGTGCGTTGACCCTCACCTTGGCCTTGTGGCTCTGCTCGGTGGCCACGCCCGAGCCGGGCGTGTGGAGCTCTTTGGACACGACGCACAGGAACTCCGCCTGGTCCTCCGTGCCATAGCTGTACGAGGAGCCGATGTTCACCATCTATGGACGAAGAGAGGGGGGACATTGAAAGAGAGAGAGAGAGTGTGTGTGAGAGAGAGAGAGAGAGAGAAAGAGAAAGAGAGAGAAAGAGAAAGAGAGAGACGATGGACCGAGAGAGAAAGATAAAATTCAAGACACATTAAGATACAAAGAGTAGAGACGGATACATGTGCTTATGCAAGGGACAATGGTCACAAAGGGGGGTGGGGTGGGGGGGGGGGTGGGTAGGGTTAGTCGGCAAAGAAGCAACTACCGCTGAATTTGTCTGCAATGGGAACCATCCCACACCTTTGACTTTTGGCAATTTCGGAAAAACAAAAAAGTGCAGTCGAAGCGGAACAGGCCTTGGTGACGCAGCACATCGCATGCATGTGAGCCTTAAAGCCAAAGCACTTTAGGGTGTCATCGTGTTGGTGTGGGAAGGTGGTGCTCTGGATGGTTTCTGGTTTAAAGAGAACCACCGCGTAGACCTAAGTACATGTCTATTTCCACCTTAGGTGTGTGTCTTCCGATGAATTGTTAACACCGTTAGCCGACGTTTATTCCGCGTTATTTCTGCTTTCTGTGTAAAGAACATGGGCACGGTGATTGCCTTTGAAGAACTGAGGCCAGACCAGGGCATGAATCACGGTTCTACCATCAGACTTCAAAAGCCAACAGGATCGACCGTTGTGCTAAAAATGTCCTCGCACATCAGGGTACATTGGATGAAAGTGGCCACTGAGGCATATGTGACTATTCCATCACAAGAGCGGGGCTCCCCGTGTCTCCACAGATGATGGAGCATGGTAGTATCGGCCACAGACCTATAAATAGACTGGCCATAGAAAATCTATCAGTCCAGTCGAAGCCAGTCTCTCTGTTCTGGCGCTAATATTTCCCTGCTGCGGGAACCGGATTGCTATCAGCCAATTAGCAGACAGCATTGAACAGGTACATGAAAACGTTTTATTATCTTCAATTTTCAAAGCCATAATTGTAGTAAATTTCAGTCTAATTTAATGAGTTAATTTTTTGACTTTACATGCATATTTTTTGGGGGGCCACTGCAACATATTTTAGCAGAAGTGTGAAGAGCCTTGCAGTCGCCGTTTGATCGCCGTCAATGGCTTTGAAAAAAGCCATTGATTTCCAATGGGGGAAAGCGGTGGCGGCAGCGCTACCCTTGGCATGGCCCACCCCTCAAAATGGCCTGATTTCACTGACCTTTCACAACAAGATTTTCAAAGCATATGACGACAATGGCCAGTGCGCTAAAATGGATCCTTCGTTGAAATGTGCGACCATCCAATACCCCTCCTTTCCATTACTATCCATGCACACTTTCTTGAGTGACGACGTGTAGACTAGACGAGCCCTGGTTATCGACTATGTGGGCCGACGGAGCGTGTGGAAAGATAGAAACGATGGGAGGGTGGGGTCACGTCAGGGGTCAGGTCGAGGGGTCAAGGTTGAAGGGTCAGCAGCAAGTGTGAGTTCAACCCACAGTCCAGAGCAGTCCGGTGCGGGGCTTTCTGCAGGCGCGCACGCTGACCTGCTCAAACTTCCAGCCGTCGGACATGGTGGACACCATCTGCGTCAGCTCCTCTTCCTGACACTGCAGCACCCGGTAGACGTGCTTCGGGGGCACCTGCTGGGGGCGGCGTGGGAGGGGAGAGAGAAACAGAGGTGGGGGGGCAGAGAGAGACGGAGAGGATATTGGATGTTGAATGTGACCCGTTCTGAGAATGTTGGGCAGAAAAAGTCGTTAATAACCACTCACATCTTTCAACTGCCGGCACCCAACGTACTTGATTATATGAGTGAAAAGAATGACGGCTTTTCCGACATTCGCCCTTTGGCATTCATGGCTGTTGTTGTAGCGAATTAGCGTCATCGCAATGCATTGTGGGATACGTCTGCCAGCGTAGTGTGCAGTGTTTGAATACTACGATATTTCACCAGATGAACTATGTGTCATCGTGGCACTTTTCAAATACAATATGATGCTTATTATGGTTTCAGACATATTAAAAACGACAACAAAAAAAACTAAAGCTAACATGACAGGGTTCCAGGCATAAGGGACAAAAATCCTCTGGGGGAAAAAAAGATAAAGGAAGCAGCGTTATATCTCAGAGTGCGCATTAGAAGGTTTCGCCCGGAGCCAGTGAATGCAGCTTTGTACAGTATGAGCTCAGCACAAAATGAGGAGAGCGAGCGAGCACACTACCAAAGGATTACGTAAGTGCGAGTTCCCCTATCCCCAAGAGAAATAAAAAGAAGAGAGGATGAGGAGAAGAAGAGAGCGAGAAAGACAGATACACACACACACACCAATGGTAAGTCCCGCAGCAAGACAGCGGCGCTTTGAGGTGGGCAACTAGAGAGACAGGACTGGGTTCAGCAGAGCATTCAAACATGGAAGTTACTCCCAATGTGACTGTTTAAATGTTATTACACAAAACGCAATGGGGCATGGTTTCAGTGTCTTCAGCGGACACGCCCCCAGCGTCTTAGAACAGAGGGTACTGGCTATATTCTCACAATTTTGAAACCAAATTTTTATATACTTAGGGTCAGGGTTAAATCAAATCGGTTTTTTTTTTAATCATTCAAATTTGGCTGGGTGGTTAATAACACAGAACACCCATGTATTTTCACTTTTCACTACAGGTACTTAAACAAAAGAGAATAGACTAATTCCGATCATAGTTACAGTATGTCGCTATCAGCAAAAATGCCTTCTGGCTGATGCACACGCACACACACACACACACACACACACACACACACACACACACACACACACACACACACACACACACACACACACACACACACACAATTAATAAACAAATAAATAAAGTATGGTTGTTGAAATGTTAAAAGTAATTAATCGCGATTCATCACATATTGGTGCAATTAATCGCAATTTTTTAATTTACTCCAATTTGACCAGAAAGTAATATTTTTCTATTTAACAAGCAGTGCATGTAGTTAGAGCCATACTATAATTTGATTATTGAAAACAGAAACATAAAACAATCAATCAATAATCAAAATGTACAATCAATAAATAATCAAAACGTATTTAATGGCATTTCAACCATCAATGAGCCGCTATCGTTCTCCTATTCCTTTGCGCCAAACCAGTTGCAGAGACAAACAAACTGTTTTTCTCCTCTGTTTGCACAAAAGCTATATTAAAACACGGAAAACCATAAAATAAAAAACAACATAAATAAATATTAATAATTAATAATAATTAAAATAACACTTCTGCTGGGGACTCCCTGCAATTTCCAGGGGGACATCTAGGGGACCGCAGACCCCGGTTTGGGAACAGCAATCAAGAAAATACAAAAAGGTAAAAAGGTAAAATGGTGCATAGAATTTAAAAAGCGGCATGAAAACATAATAAAAAATAACATCATAACAATTTAATAATATTCAAATATTATTTAAATTATAAATAAAAACAATCAAATGTTCTTATGATATCAATATAATGCATTACATGCATGGCTGATGCAGTATCTCTCCTGTAGTGCAGTTTCCAACTGGAGTTTTATGGCATGATGATTAGTGTGTGAGCTGTTTGAGATTTAGTGTGTGAGCGGGCGAGACCTCGTAGGGTGCATTGATGCGTCTAGTGCAGAATACTAGAGAGATGTTGCTTGTAGAGATGCATGTGACTCCCCTCCCTTAGTTCCTGCCGCTGACCAACCCAGTCTTGGGTAAAGGAAGCCGAGTGCGTTAGTCTTCCGAGGTCAGTACATGGCCTCTCCATCGCCAAGACTTCTGCAGTGCCTCCGCGTGGCCACACACGGTAACTGGGTATCGTGAGGTCCCAGGCCAAACTGTAGGAGATCTCAGAGCAGTAGTGGGCCCCAGAGGCAAGGCGCGCAGGCCCACCGGTGTGTGGACAAGCCCTGGCGTCTGCCAACCACTGTCCCAGCTATGGGTTTAATAGCATGGGCAGATGGGGCTCATAGCCTCGGACGGCAACCCGTCTAGGAGAAGGACACTCTGAACTAAAACCGGGACTGCGAGGAGTTGCGCCCCACAGTCCGCTATCAGCATAGTAAAGCCAACCATGGAGTACAAAGTCATCCCAAATCCTATACTTCCAGCGGCGGGAGTCCGCAGGAACATCGCGGCGGACGGTGGTGCTGGTCCTCCTTCTGGAGGGCACCATGACGACCGGACCTCAAACCCTGGGAGTGTCCCAGGGAGGGTCCTGTCCGATCGCAGCACCCCGTCCAATGCACTCATGCGCTGTCGGAGACCATTCGTTATGGGAACATTCAACGCATGCACAGCGAGAGAAGAAGCGAGGTTGATTGAACTAGCACACTGTGCTGAGGAATGGTCTGTGGAGTGGAGTAGAGAGAGTGGAGATCCTGGGGATCCAAGAACACAGAAGAGTGCACACTGATGACCCGATCGGGTACCGCAGAGTGGAGAGATGCACGTTCATCTCTGCATCAGCGTGGCGAAACGAGGCCCAGGCCGCAACAGGCGGCGTCGGGTTAATGCTGAGTTCTCGAGCGCGAAAGGCTCTTCGTCGTGTTTACCACCACACAGACAGGATCCTGATCGCAGAGTTTTCGGGCAACCCAGTAACAACAGTCATGGTGTACTCACCCACCAACGTGGCACCATCTGACGTGGTGGTGGAGTTCTTTGAGGACCTATTAACAGCGGTCCGAGACGTGCCAGCACACAACTTCCTGACAATCCTTGGGGACTTCAACGCAAGGCTTGGACCAGAGGACGCACCCTTCCCTTACCACGACTCTACCAACCGCAACGGCGCCTACCTCACTGCCTTCCTCATGGAACACGAGCTGCTGGCGGCAAACACGATCTTCCGGAAGAGAACAGGCAAGAGATGGACCTTCCGAGATCCAGCCACGGGTACGCTTCGACAGTTGGATTACATCCTAGTGAGGAAGAGGAGGAGGAACTCCATCATGAATGCAGAACCATACTCCACATTCAGTTCTGTGGGCTCAGACCACCGCGTGGTCTCCATGCGGGTGAGACTGAGCCTCAGGGTCCCTAAACCAAGTCCTAAGATCTGGCGGGACTGGAAAGCGTTCTCAAACGACCCTGGCCTTCAAACCAGGTACACGGAGGAGGTGAGGAAGCGTTTCCAGCAGCTGGACAAAGGAGCGGAGTCCAGCAACGAATACACGCGTTTCATTGCTGCGAAAGAGGAGGCGACCAAACTATGTGTGCCCATGATGGAGAGAGTCAGATCCTCCCGGCGATCGAAACACCCTGAGGTAGTAGCGGCGCGAGGGTATGTGGAGGAAGCCCGCCTCAACTATGAGCGGGTACCAACAGTGGAGAGACGTAGGGAGCTGAACGAAGCCAAACAGCTTCTCTTCAACACCTACGATACCATCAAAGGGGAGGAGCTGATGGAGAAAGTGCAGAGAGTGAAGGCAGCGCAAGGTGGACAGAGATATGGGGAGGCCTGGAGGGTAATCAATGAAATGACCGGGAGGAAGAGGACCAAGGAGGGACAGGTCGACGGACACAGCCCTGAGGAGAGGGTGACAACCTGGGCCAGGCACTTCCAGAGGCTGCTGGGAGAGACTGCGGAAGCAGTGGAGGAAGATGTGCCAACAGTCCTACAAGACCTGGGAATTGATGATGGTCCCTTCACGGCTGGGGCGGTCGCCAGGGCAAAAACCACCGTGAAAGTGGGGAAAAGTGCCGGTCCAGATGGTCTACCCCCAGAGGTCCTGAAGAAATGTGATCTCGACGACATCTTTCTAGATTTCTGCAACCTTGCTCTGCTGCAAATCGCCAGCCTGATATGTGGTCTCTATCGAACATCATCCCAGTGCCCAAAGCTGGAGATCTCTCGAAACCGGACAACTACCGAGGCATTAGCCTGACATGTATCCCTGCAAAGATCTACAATCGCATGATACTGAACATGATAAAACCTGCCATCGATCCTCATTTGAGGGAGAACCAGAACGGCTTTCGGGAGGGGAGAACAACAACAGCCCAGATCTTGGCACTCAGGAGAATAATTGAGGAGGTGAGGATGGACAACCTGACTGCAGTTCTGTGCTTCATTGATTTCAAAAAGGCTTTTGACTCGATCCACAGAGGCATGATGGTGAAAATCCTTAGGGCATATGGAATTCCTCCCAACCTACTCCGAGCAATAGAGACCATGTACGCAGGAACAAGGGCCAAGGTGATGACCCCAGATGGCAACAGCGAGGAGTTTGACATCCTGGCTGGCGTTATGCAAGGGGACACACTAGCCCCCTTCCTCTTCATCATAGTCCTCGATTACGCACTCAGGAAGGCAATCAGCGGGCGAGAGCAGGAACTTGGCTTCATGCTAACACCAAGGAGGTCAAGACGACATCCCGCAGTGGTCCTCACAGACCTTGATTACGCGGATGACATCAGTCTGCTCTCCAATAATGTGGAACAAGCACAAGAACTACTGAAAAGGGTAGAGCTGGAGTGCGCCAAAGAAGGCCTGAGGCTAAACGCCAAGAAAACTGAGGTCATCACCTATAACGTTCCACCAGAACATCAACCTCTGACTACAGCAGGAGGAACTGAGCAGAAAGAAGTCGATGACTTCAAGTACCTGGGTTCATAGATCAACTTAACTGAGCAAGATCTGAAAGTGAGGAAGGCACATGCATGGAGGGCCCTGAACGGCATGTCCAGTGTATGGAACTCCAACCTCCCCCGCCAGATCAAACTCAGCTTCTTCTATGCGACAGTAGAGTCCGTTCTCCTCTATGGCAGTGAATGCTGGTCCCTGAAGCCAACCCTAGAGAAGTCCCTGGACGGGTGCTACACCAGGATGTTGCGTGTAGTGCTTAACATCAGCAAGAGTACACATGTAACCAACAGAATTCTGTACGAGGGAATACCAAGGGTGGGCGAGAAGATTGCTGTAAGGAGAATGAGACTAGCAGGACACTGCCAAAAACACCAGGAGCTGCCAGCCAGCAAACTGTGGGAGCCAACACATGGGCACCGGTCACGAGGACGTCCCACTTTAACATATGTGGTTGTACTCAAGAATGATGCGGGAGCACAGAGCACCAACGAGCTGGCCAGATGTATGGAGAACCGGGATGACTGGAAACAACGATGGAAGGCTCGTCTGAGGACGACCTAGAGAGATGATAGTTTGGAGAGTCAGAATCTGTTAAGAGTCCAGATTGAAATAGATTTTGCCAATATTAAAAATCACAACAGAATCAGAATGCTGAGGAAAACAGTAAAAGGCGCAATTCAGAATAGATTTTAGACACATAATCTCCCAGTGAATGATCTGGTGAGTAAACAAGGCCTCACAACCCCCCTTATAAGGGTGTGTGTGTGTGTGTGTACCTATCTCACCCTACCTGTGTGGCCTTGGAGTCCCTCTCCACAATCCTCTCCTTAATGAGTTTGATCAGAGGTGTGATGTTGTAGAATTCTGCCTCCTCCAGCACACCTGGCAACCACAACAACAAAAGTCCCAAATGACGCCAGCTCAGCAGTGGAGGCCAAACTTGAAACCCTTTCATTCTTTACAGTCTCACACACTCAACAAACCAAGATAACACAACAAAACAATATAATACAACATAACATAAAATCACACTTTATTATGACCGCAGGGAGATTCAGGTGTGATAGCAGCAGCAGTTGACAGTATAGTGAGAGTATAGATATATAATAACAAAACATACAGTAATTGGTGCAGAGTAACATAATGATAACAATAATAAAACAATGATAGTACTAATATCAAGTGGTATGTTACAACAGAACTGTGTTGTAATGTGTATACCTGTACATGTTTGAATACTTTTAACTCTCTATCTGGGAGTCATTAACGTGAAACAACAGAAGAACCATATCTATAAATTGAATGAAAATTCCAGAATATTCTGTGGTATTTGATATCCAAGTTCTATACCGCCTTTGTGTCAATTTAATATTTAAATCGTTTATCTCCCACATCAGAGCCCAAAATAAAAAGTTTTGTAAAGTAAAGAGTAAAGGTATCCAATAATTTTATTTTAATCTCTTAAAAGGCATTTGATTATTGAATGATTGGTTATTATAAGTACAGCTGTCGAAGATAAAGATTATTTTGATGCAAATCTTTTTAAGGAGAAAAATCTTTCTTTAGGGTGAATATTTTTACGTGCAATTAATTATTTGAATCGGTTGACAGCCATAATTTTAAGATATGCGGTTTTTGAAGTGCAGTATACAACCTTTAACTCGGTATTTCCAATATACAAAAAAATAAAATTGGTAGCAAATAAAGTATTTCTTCAGGGCCAGTGATGAAACAAAGATATCAGTTGCTGGCATTATACATTTTCTGAGGCATTTTCTTTTAGAGTTCCCAATCTAAAGAGGAAATCATCCAGACCATTCAGAACGGCACACATGCACTCACACACGCACACACAAACCTTCCTCCGCCAGTTCCTTGTTGTAGACCAGTTTTCCATGCCGCAGGTAGTTGAGGATGGGCCCAAAGTAGGTGGGGTCTCTGTCAATCACGTAGGCTCCTGTCTCGTCCTGTTGGGCAATAGGGATTTTTCACAGCTTAAGCAATAAAAGCAAACATAGATACAATGATACATAGGATCTGATGTTAAATGCCTTGTGCTGATGATTCAGGGGGCTATACACAGATGTCCAGTTTGGCCAAACAACTTAACACACCTCTTCTGTAAGGTTAAGGGAGAGAGTACCTCTCCATACACCAACTCCAAATGGCTTGGTTGGCTAAACAAATCAGCGTTGTATTTAAAGTCCTCCAATATTTGTTGATAGCACTCCCTGCTGCAATATACTGCAACATATTATCTATTTCCACACACTTTCAACAAATAACTGATTTTAGTATCAAAAGTTCCACGCCCACTCACTGGAGCTGTCTTGATATGATATGTTATTAAATAAGATATGAAATTATATGAGATACTGCCGGAAATAAAAATGGGGTTTCATTCAATATAAAGCCAAATGTGCCAAAGAATGTGCCAAATGTAGTTAATTACCTACATAAACTATAACAAATTATAACTAGAAGAAAATTTACGTGACTGTTATTCCTGGCGCCCTGAGTTACATTGCCGTGTTTCTCTTTTTACACGGCAGATAGGGAACTCAAATTTAACAGCATGAACATGTGGCTCTCGGTAGGCGCATGCTGCGTTTGCCAAACAGTGGTGCCATTGTGATCCCTTCTCTCCGGCACCTCTGTTGGAACTCTAGACGCACCTCTGTTCTGCTGCAGGTCTGCTTTGGCCGTTACGCAACCACAAGGAAACGACGCGAGCACGCCCACCCTACGCCCGCCCAGCTCCCAACTCGTGACGGCGGGACTCGAGGGGAACGATCCCGATCAGAGGAGAAGACGTTTGAAAAAGGGCTACCGCTCCCACTGTTTTGGGCCAAATGAGCCAGACCAAGAATCAGAGAGTTGTTTTTTGGAGGGGGGGGTTGGTGGTCACACCAGATGCGACCTCTGTTCTCTTCACCCCCTCATTAACACACAGTTTGACGGTACACCTCCGTAAAAGAGGGCGAGGGATCGAGAAATTGGAAGGGGGGCCAAAAAATGTTTTCTGAGAATGTCAACAAGAACGGTCCAAAGATAGGAAGTGGTTTTGTCGATCCCCGATGGGTTTTAAAAGCTTCAAATCTGGCGGTCAACTTAACCCTTTGAGCAATATTCATACAAATAAAGTCTCCAAACGATTGGTGGAGTTGTGAGTGGAGCACTGCAGTGGACTAGTCAATACGCTACTAAAATTTGAGCTCAAGTTCCAGATCTGTGTCCACCTCCGCTGTTTTGTTTCACGCAGACAGAGAGTTAAAGAGTGTCAGAGAGACATGGAGCTGGATGAGGACGGGCGGGCTTAACCCTCCTCTTGGATTCTTTGCTCTGACAACTTGCAAAAAAAAACAAAAAAAAAAACCCAAAAAAACCCACGTAATCCAACAGTGTTTCCATTGCTCCGAGCCCCCATGGCTTGATACTGGAATGTATCCTCTTGGCATATTGTACTTTGTAAATGCATTTTGCTTTGCTTGCTTTTCCTTTTATTATTACTACTATATGATCAATCTTGTACTTAAATGTAAAGCACTTTGAGTTACACGTTTAAAAAAGGTGCTGTACAAATAAAGGTTATTTATTATAATTATTATTATTATTATTATTATTATTATTATTATTAATAGTAAGATACAAGAAAACCCAATGCTCCATCATGGCATCCAAGCAGGTGCACACGCCTTGTGGAAAAAGCAAACCAAAGTACATATAACACCTAATTGCTCCTAGATACAGTGGGGCGAAAAAGTATTTAGTCAGCCACCAATTGTGCAAGTTCTCCCACTTAAAAAGATGAGAGACTCCTGTTATTTTCATCATAGGTACACTTCGACTACGAGAGACAAAGTGAGAAAAAAAATCCAGAAAATGACATTGTCGGATTTTTAAAGAATTTATTTGCCAATTATGGGGGAAAATAAGTATTTGGTCAATAACAAAAGTTCATCTCAATACTTTGTTATATACCCTTTGCTTGCAATGACAGAGGTCAAACGTTTTCTGTAAGTCTTCACAAGGTTTTCACACACTGTTGCTGGTATTTTGGCCCATTCCTCCATGCAGATCTCCTCTAGAGCAGTGATGTTTTGGGCTGTCGCTGGGCAACACGGACTTTCAACTCCCTCCAAAGATTTTCTACGGGGTTGAGAGCTGGAGACTGGCTAGGCCACTCCAGGACCTTGAAATGCTTCAAGGTCCTGGAGTCGTCCTGGTCCCTTTGCAGAAAAACAGCCCCAAAGCATGATGTTTCCACCCCCATGCTTCACAGTAGGTATGGTGTTCTTTGGATGCAACTCAGCTTTCTTTCTCCTCCAAACACGACAAGTTGCGTTTTTACCAAAAAGTTATATTTTGGTTTCATCTGACCATATGAAATTCTCCCAATCCTCTTCTGGATCATCCAAATGCTCTCTAGCAAACTTCAGACGGGCCTGGACATGTACTGGCTTAAGCAGGGGGACACGTCTGGCACTGCAGGATTTGAGTCCCTAGCGGCGTAGTGTGTTACTGATGGTAGCCTTTGTTACTTTGGTCCCAGCTCTCTGCAGATCATTCACTAGGTCCCCCCGTGTGGTTCTGGGATGTTTGCTCACCGTTCTTGTGATCATTTTGATCCCACGGGGTGAGATCTTGCGTGGAGCCCCAGATGGAGGGAGATTATCAGTGGTCTTGTATGTCTTCCATTTTCTAATAATTGCTCTCACAGTTGATTTCTTCACAACAAGCTGCTTACCTATTGCAGATTCAGTCTTCCCAGCCTGGTGCAGGTCTACAATTTTGTTTCTGGTGTCCTTTGACAGCTCTTTGGTCTTGGCCATAGTGGAGTTTGGAGTGTGACTGTTTGAGGTTGTGGACAGGGGTCTTTTATACTGATAACGAGTTCAAACAGATGCCATTAATACAGGTAAGGAGTGGAGGACAGAGGAGCCTCTGAAAAAGTTACAGGTCTGTGAAAGCCAGAAATCTTGCTTGTTTGTAGGTGACCAAATACTTATTTTACTGAGGAATTTACCAATTAATTCATTAAAAATCCTACAATGTGATTTCCTGGATTCTTTCCCCCCATTCTGTCTCTCATAGTCGAAGTGTACCTATGATGAAAATTACAGGCCTCTCTCATCTTTTTAAGTGGGAGAACTTGCACAATTGGTGGCTGACTAAATACTTTTTTGCCCCACTGTATGTCAGTTAGTAGAATGGGTAAAATGCAGAGAAATGCATTTCTTTGCCTCAGTAGGTGTACTCTGTGCAATGACAATTAGTTGAATCTAATCTATATAGCAACCCACACTTGCATGACTTGGCTTGAGTGGGGCACTTACTGTTACCGACACACGCTCAAATCAAGCTTGAGTCAATCACAGTCTCTCTCTCTTAATTGAACGCACACACACACACACACACACACACACACACACACACACACACACACACACACACACACACACACACACACACACACACACACACACACACACACACACACACACACACACACACACACACACACACACACCCACCCACCCACCCACCCACCCACCCCCCCCCCCCCCCCCACAGAACAGGTATGGACTCTCTCGCGAACCTCCCAAACTGACTCTGATATCCATTATCCAGTAAAGTCACGGAATAATGAAATGCGGCAGCTCACCACCTCAAAAAAAAGAGGGACACCTGATTGAAAAAAAAAAAGAATAAAAATGCTATGATGGAGAGAGAGAGAGAAAGAGAGAGAGAGAGAGAGAGAAAGCAAGACTGTATGAAAAAAAAAAAAAGTGAGAGAGAGACTATGAGATGAGAGAGCGGAGGATGGAGAGGAGAGGTGAAAATAGAAGGAGTGGGAGAAGAGGTCATGATAAGGCAGCGGAGGGGCGGAGGTAAGGACTTGGAATCAGAGATGTGAAATTACGGGGATGAGAAGATGGCCGAGGAGAGGGACGAAAACGACACGGTAGAAGCGACCTGCATCTTACGGATTTCAGGGGGTGTGACTTCTCCCTGAATACCACTCTTGATTTAATATCTTGTCACATTATGTCACAAAATCTACGAGGATGCGATTTAACACAGCGACCAATGTGCTAATATATTAATGTATATTAATATAGTAGCAATGGGGGGGTGCGTGAGGATAAGAGCGACAGAAGTAGCGGTGGTAGGTGAAAATCTGCTTTTCATTTTTAATTCCCTTGGTATATATAATATGTGTACTACAAAACTGATCCGTCACATTTTGAGGAAATCGTATTATTATACCAAATTTATCAATTTCATCCCCAATGGTGTTTTATCGCGTCTGTTATATAAATGCCTCAGTAAAGCATCAACACCGCAAGATAAATAGTGGGGAACTTCTCATCTTGCCTTTATAATTATTTTATCTTCCTACACTTGAATGCTGCATTATGGAAAATTGACCCGATTTTCTGAACTTATTAGACCGTCCAGTAATATATATATATACATTAAATATTAGATGTATTTGTCAAAATAACCATATTTACTCATGACAATAACACTCTGTTCTATTAAGAGTAGGATGAAATAATGAATGACATCATTAAGCGTGGGTAACAACAAGAATAGACAACAAGGAAGAGGGATAAAAGGGGCAAGCAATTCAAAGAGAAGAAGTGTAAGATATACATAGTCAATTATGAACCAAATTTAAAGGTAATAAATATTGTAGGAACTGAATGACAAAATGGATTAACTTCATGCGTCTGAAGTGAGCCAGATAATGAAGCCAGGTGGACTGTAATGGAGCAGTGACGGATGTTAGTCTTTACATGCAAATATTCAAGGAGTTAAAATGTGAAATGAGTGTTCCAAAGGTGTGCGGCGGGGCAGAGCTCCTGCCTCTGACAGACGTTGTGTTTGATTTGAGGGATGAGTAAACAGTGAGGATCCAAAAAGCAAGAGTGCACGGCGGAGTTATCTGGGCTGATGAGATCCCAGAGGCATGCGAATCCATTCAAGTAAGATATGTAGAGACAATAATCTAATATTCGACTGTAGCTGAGCCAAACGGGTAGTGTCATATGGCCAAACTTGCTGCGCTTTGATTATTTACGCCACAAGGTGCAGACTTTTTGGTCGTCTGAATCAGGCAGACCGAGAAAAAGGACTCGAGAAGTTTCAGAAACGTTACAATGGCGGGGAACTGTCTTTGTCAAGGTCTGAAGCAAGGTTCCTAAGAGTGGAATTTTGTGCAATCTGAATAAAAATTCCGACACATGGCTTCAGATGTGTGCCTATGTTTGGCTGTTCCAACAGCTTAACAGTTCAGGTTTTAGCAGCTTCTATGGGTCATTCAAGTATGCTTACAACTTGAGGAGTTGGGCGGTGGTCATTCGGCTTTACAAGTAGAGAGAAGTCGCCTTTCTAAACTCTTGGCTAGTTTTATTGGACATTTCCGCCTCCTAGGTACATCGTTGATGCTTTTTAGCCATTGTTGAACCAAATTAGCCAATTAGTCAAATTATACAGAAAAAATACTCTAGTTGCCCAATAGAAAACCTTCTATTTTTGAACTTCAAGATTATGCACATTCCCTTTATCTCACTTTATCCGGTGAATATAGTCTATATATGGTTTCAAAAACAGCAATGTTAGATTACATTGTATCGTGGTCCTGTCACAAACGTCACACTGTGTATCACATTGTGCGTCATATTGTGCGTCACACTGTGTGTGAGTTGAGTGTATAGTTACGCAAGTTTTTGTGCGTGCGAAGACACATTTGTGTTGGAGGACGCCGGCTGAAGGACACTTAGGAATGGAGAGCGGAATAGAAACTGGATCGATTGGAGGCCTGGAGCAACAGATAGACGAGACGAGACAGGGTGAGAGCCTAACAGAGAGAGAGAGAGAGAGAGAGAGAAGGAGCGAGAGAGAGAGCAAGAGAGAGAGAGAGAGGCTGGTGGAGCATGATGGAGAGTAGGTGATACAACCGTAGGATGAGGGAGGCACTTACAGGTAAGAATATTGAAAACTAGAAAGGCGAGCGAGCGAGCGAGAGTGCCTTTAGCCCCTGTCCCACACGGAATGAAATCTGTAAATCGAGAGAGAGAGAGAGAGAGAGAGAGAGAGAGAGAAAAGGAGAGAGCAAAGCAGGTGACCATGGCCTTGTGTTGATCAGAGTGGGGAAAATGAGGATCGGCTACGTTCGAGAAGAGGTCCGTCGTCCAGTAATCACACCTGAAGTTTCAATTCAATTCAATTCAATTCAATACAATTCAAAAAACTAGGGTTGGGGTTAGGGTTGGAGAACCTTTTGTTGACCAGCACCTTCTGTGTTCTTAGGATGAGGAAGTCCACGATCCACCAAATTGGCTGGTGATCCAGGTGGAAGTCGTTCTTGAGTGTTTCAGCCAGGACTTGGGGTTGTAGGGTGTTGAAGGCAGAACAGGAGGCGAGCTGATGTTTTTTGGCCCCCAAGGTGTTTATGAATAGACTTCAGAATAAAAAGTTTGACACCCCCTTTCTTGGCGCGATACACAAACCGAAGAGGGCCCATGGGCTGTAGCATTGGTGATGTGGCTTCTCACAATGCTCTCGAAGGCCTTCATGACGAGGAAAGTGAGGGCTGGAGGTCTGAGGTCATTCAGGACCTTGGGGCTGCTCTTTTTGGGGATGGGGATCATTGAGGAGTGTTTCCATGCCTGCGGGACTGTGCCAGTAGCTAGAGAGCTCTGGAATAACTGCGGGAACACTCCTCCTAGCTGACCAGCGCAGTGTTTCAGTGTATGGCCGCAGATATTATCTGGGCCAGGGGCTTTCTTGGCCTGTGCCTTTTTTCCGGGCACCATACCACAGTATCAGAATTGATATTAATGGGGTCAGCAACCATTAAAGAACACGAAACACTGTCTTAATAACAATAAAACGCCATAAAATCGACAAACACTGTGCCAGAACCAGCCGGTCGCCACACGAGCAGCACCCCGCCCCCAAGCTATAAAAGTACTGTCAATAGGGGAAGGTTCAAGAAGGGTCCAGCTGCAGATCTCCCTCCTGAGTCCCCAGTTCTGTGAGTCATTGGGGTTTGAGCATGAGCAGTCGGGTTCCGCTGTATGAGGTTCGTTAACTTTCACTGACTTCTCTTTATCAGTCTACCAAAATCTGTTTCTGAACAAATTTGAGGCAACAAATAAGCAATGCAGTTGCTGAATCTTCACTCGTATTAGAGCTACAAGGCCTCATTTAAAAGTTTGTTCCGACTTTGGTGGCCATGCTTCAAGCTTGGGGGAGGACAACACCAAAGCAAAGGCCCCAAACGACTACACATGTATTGCAAGTAAAGTTAGTCCAATAGTACTTTTATGTCATCAAATATTACAACAACACTGATAACGTATTCATATTTGTATTCAACCCATTGATGTTGTAAACGCATTTAAGGTTCCGACTGCTAGCCTATTAGCTTAATATTATAATTTCCCATATAGGTTAGCTAACATTAGCTTGCAGTTCAGCGTATACAGCCTGTGGTAGGTCATTAGCCGTCAAGTGTCTAGCTTTCCAGCAAGTGCTGTTCTAATAAACTTATGACGTGTGATCAGCAACTAGACAATATAACTGCGTTTTGGTAATATAGTTTAGTTGCTGATCACACGTCATAAGTTTAGTCATTTACTTTTCTTTCTCATTTTCCTTATCCTCATTATTATTATTACATACTGTTAGATATCTTGCAAGTTAGTATATCCGTGGTCATTTAGTTATGCTATATGGTCATTGATTCAGCAAGTTTTGCTACATCATATTCAGATGTTAATGAATGAATGATTTTTTTTAACGTTTTATTGCACAGATGAGGCCCATCTTACATGGGGTTACAAGACAACATTGGTATGTATCTCTTCACCAGTACTGTCGATTACACACATCTTAGTATTTTTAGAGCTTATAGAGCTTATTGTGCGTAATCACCAGGTGTCATGACATTTCACTGCGTATATGTATGACCGTATGTATATGAATGTGACAAATAATCTCTTGAACTTGATCTCTCGAGCACCTTCTATGAAAATGGTGCCAATGGTAAGACAAATCAGGTTACAGAACTTTGCATTTTTCCAGAGGCAAAAGGTCACAAGAATATCTTGTAATCAAGGGGGAAAAAAACAAAAACAAAAAAAAACAAAAAAAAAACATGTCGGTGAAAAATGTTTAGAGCTGTAGAAACTGTTTTTGTGGATCACTGTAAGAGGACTTTTAACTGGGAGCCATGGCAAGAGCACACCCGTAGGAGCCGCGTGGGTGAGACAACCTCCACCAGCTGAAAGGGAAACCATCTCATAGTGGGATCAAGACATAAAAAAAGTAAGTCGAAAACTGCTTGAAGCACACGATGAAGAACGTCAGGAATTTAATTTTTTGGTTTGAGTTTGACTGTCAAGATGACTGATTTGTTCATGTCTGAAGTCTTGGACACTCTTGACATCCCCATGTGCTTTAGTAAACATGTACACTGAAACCTTTAGGCGTCTATAACAAGAGGTCACACCAAAAAGGCCATAACTTAAAATGACACTGGCGTGTAAAGGCATTTAGGCCATACTGATTGACTTTGCTTCATATATATATATATATATATATATATATATATAAATACAAACAAAGCAGTATGCACATGAGCAGCCACCAATGTACTTCAGTACACACACACGCACGCACGCACACATCTGGATGTAGTGTTATCTTCTCTTATTCCAGTCTAAAGAAGAGGAAGGAGTTGTGAATCAGATCTGCCTGTCGGTGGTGTTTATAATTAGACATTAGCCTGATTCCTCATCCATGACGTCGCAGAGCCAGCGAGCACTGAACGTCAGAGACATCTTTTATGTGGGAGGCAGCTCGGCCTCCTAATGCCCCACATGGTGCCATGCTCACCACTAGGGTATTTCTGCTGCAGCGCTTGATTGGATTAGCTTTTTCATAAGATAAATGAAGTGTTTACTGAAAATATGAACGGAAAGTGTGCTTGCTGTGCTGAGACAAGGTGATACAGCGAGTTCAGGCAAGCGCTGGTATCCGTTTTAACGAATGCGGGATAATCAAAACGAAAATACAGTCTAAAGATAGCATGAGAGCTAGGTGATGCATAAGGAAAACACAAGACTAATCAGGCTTTAAAGAAAAAGAAAAGAAAATCGCACCAGGCCCGACCTGTATAATCCTGCCTGCCGTTTAATAACGGGCAGGGCAAGTTTATTTATAAAGCACATTTCAACGAGGCAATTCAAAGTGCTTTACATAAAACATCAAAAGTATGAAGCCAAAGCGCAAACACATTATAAAAGGAAATAGAATGCATAAAGTAAAAATTTGAATAGAATACACAAATACAAATCATAAAAGCTACAGTGCAAAAAATGAATCAACCAACCAAATCAACAATATCACACATTCCTGGGAGTGAGATTAGTTTCTTCTCATGTTTGTGCCACAAAAGCAGTGTTTCCCAACCTTTTTCTCCCAAGGCACACATTTTACAATGAAATAATCCTGTAGCACACTACAAAAAACATCTGAAATATGTAGATCTGCGCTTATTATTAAAGCCTACTCGTAGTGATTTAAGACTCACAAACGAGTTGACCTTCTTTAAAACCATTTAAGATCTTTTTATTGATTCAGGAGCTGGGAGTCACTCAGGGAAAAGAGTGAGTGAGTGTGTGGCGGGGCTGGGTGGTGGTAAGGGCGTAGCTCGTAAAGCCCCTTCCCACATGGAATCCATAACATTGCTGGATAAAAAAATGCCTGGAAAAGGCAGTAGGTAGTCATTCACACATTGGCCTCCTTTACAGAGAGGTCCTGTATGGCCTCTGTTCCCACATTAGAAGACTGTTACAGATACAGTAGGTAATGGGTTAGGGTTAGTGCGTCATGTCCAGTGTAGATGTGAACTAATTAAGCATTTGGACAATCTGTCGGCAACGGACATACAATCTGAATCAGTTTTTTTTGTTTCCTGGTTCTCAGAGAACAGCGTTTTGCTTCCCGCCTCCCCGCCCCTCCCGGACGCACTCTTCCCTCCGCTGATGGAGCTGGGACGGAGCCCCAGTCCCCGGGCATAATAACCCTAACCCAATGTTATTAAATCAGTGTGATCATTTTCAAGGAACGTTCTCCACCGGTTCTGTTCTCCCTGTCCGCTCGTTCCCTCTGGCTCCGTGCCCCGGTGCAGCCGGGGGGCAGGCGAAGCACTTGTGCCCGATGTCCCTGCACCACAACCCTAACTCTGAAAGACACGTTTGGGGTCTGAAGTTCATTTTCAAGATGAAAAATAATACAATTAGAGAATATAAAGACCTGTCTCCGTAGAGACTGGACGTGCTTCAGTTTCTCATCTTTGCAACCCAGCTCCACGGTTCAGATTCGCCATTTTATCCAATGGTTTTTTTTCTTCCCAAAATCAAATAACTTTTAAAATATCTGTGCGAAATAAATATTCTTAAAAACCCACTATTTGTGCTTAATTTGGATTCGACTCAACACCAACTTTACGGCAATGTTACTGCTTCCATTCCCACACACTTCCATTCACAGATGTACTGGCATTTTCCCAGAAATGATACTAGGTCGAAAGTGGGGAAATCTACGGGTCAACGACTTTTACGGAACATCAAGACTTGCTCCTTTTCCCACATGATGCCAATAGGGAACATTGCCAGTAGATTTATGGCTTTCAGTGCAAGTGGGAAGGGGGCTTAAGTAAGATGAGGTGCCAGACAGAAGGTCAGTAATCTCATTAGAGCAGTCGTACACACTCAAGACTGTGTATGTCTGTGTGTGTGTGTGTGTGTGTGTGTGTGTGTATGTGTGTGTGTTTAAAACTAGCCTTGAACCCTTTTAGGGTAGCCATGCGGACGCCACTGGATTACAAGGAGACTCCTGGGGTGATAAAAATCAGCCAGCCGCCCGAGTGGGACAAACAACATGAGCTGTACTTCTCCCCCTCTCTCTGTCTAGATAATTTATCTACAAGCCTCTTTGTGTGTTGAAATCCTCGGAAACGCACAACAGTCTGACTTAACTAAAAAGGCTTTTAAAAGAATTTGCATTACTTTCCAAAATGAAGTTTAATTTTGACAGCAGATTAATTGTGACTATTGGACTGACTAAGCAGGAAAGTCCCTAAGCTGGCCAAGGAAAAGCTTCCTAATTATTCATTAAGGAAACTGTTTTCACGCTGGTGAGCAAAATGCCGCTGTCAATCGATTAGTTATTAATGCAATTAGTAAACAAAGGCTCTGGATGGACATAACCACATATCTATACAATGTAGAAATGCATAAAAGTGATTATAGACTACTAAGTTTATCAATATCCCTATATTAATGTTGAATCTGTTCAGGTAAAAATTTGATAAATTTGGTCTTGCCTTTGGAGGAGGTTGACAAAAAAAGGCAAAGGTGCGAGAGATACTGAAGGATGACAGGAAAGACGAGAGCCATCATAGGAGAGAACTGGGGGGGGGGTTAAAAGAGGATAAAGGGCTGGTCATGCTTTCGTGCGAGCGGCGCGCACACTCCTGCAGAGCATTTATAGTCGGCTTATTGTCCGTTGCAGTATTCTCAGAAACCACGGGTGGTAGCAGAGAGAAGTACTGTGTGAAGCAGGAATTTGGAAACAAAGAAGAACGCTAAACAGCAAACAAGACTGTATATCAGAGATGTGGACTCGAGTCGACTCGAGTCACTGTTTTGACGACTTGCAACTTGACTTGACGGAAAATAAATGACTTGAGGCACGACTTGGACGTTAAAGACTTGTGAGACATGATGACTCAAACGAATTGTTAGTGTTCACTTGCATTCACTGAAATCTTGAACTAAAAAGGGATCCGCAAACAAAAAAGTACTTCGGTTGGGCTCGGTCGTCCCCCACACGTTATGTTGTTGCGGCTTGGTAGCAGGCGGCCACATGTTGTAGTAATCCATGAATGGTGCTATGGTGCAAGATTTCCTTATTAAAACACAAGTTTGTGTTTAGAAAGTTGGAAGTTTTAAACAAGGGACGGTGTTATTTTGTCTTCTTTGTTAAGCTCTGTGCGCCGTGATTGGTCCACGAAGCGCCACGATCCTCCACGTTTGTTCACATTCGCTCCCACGTGCAGATAGAGCATGGTGACGCCAAATGATGTCACATATTGCCGTAAAGCAGTTCTGCCGCTGATTTGCGACATAGTGATGGAAACGTATAAAAGCCCGACTGATATTGGTATTTGACTTTTTTGACCACGTTGGGATCAGCAGTTTTACAACCGATGTGTCCCAATTTTTAAATAAGCATGATAAACAAAAATACCATTGGTTATTTATCCTGTCCTTGTCTGTTTTACACCACTTTTAAGTTACTCACCAAAATAAGCGCAGAAGTCTAGGCATTATCATTCCATCCATGTTTGTTTACACTGGCATTTAGAAACGGACAAAGCTCTCCAAGCAACAAGGGATGACGTGTTCACTGTAACTCGTAAAAAAATTAAATGACGTTTTAATTTAATATTATCTTTTACATTTTCCTTCCAGTTCTTTGTTTGTTAATTCGTATTTATTTGGTTGGTAATAAGTTAAATGTTGACATAGAAACTTTTATAAAATACAAGTTTTTCAAAGTGAAAAAATTTTGCCTTTTTTTTTCCATATGATATGTCGTCATATCGCACAGCCCTCATATTAAATATTAAAATGTTCCACGTTGTCAATGTTCACAATACAAGTGTCACTGTAACGTTACTTGGTACGCGAGCACACACTGGGCATTGTCATGATTGGATGACTACCCTGTCAGTCAAGCTCCTCGCTACCTGACGTTTTCCAACGAGAAGCACTTTTAACCCTCCCGCTGGACACACACACACACACACACACACACACACACACACACACACACACACACACACACACACACACACACACACACACACACACACACACACACACACACACACACACACACACACACACACGATCGGTAAGCAACCATGACGGTGCCAAAATTAATCACTTTCGGATTAAAAAATTGTATTCAATCATTTTCTTTCAATCAGACAAATTTGTGCAAATGTGTTCATAACTTTTGGAGATATTCTGCAAACAGGCAGACAGACAGCGCAATGTAACAAAGTTGGATGTTTAGTCTGGCTGTCGGTATTTCAATGTTTAGAAGTGATAGGGAGGGAATATTTTCTGATTGAGAAGAAATTAAGAAATATATAACCTTTTATAGTTATGTTTAAGTTATTTGTTTGATGACATTTATCTCACTGAATACCAATAATTATAATACAAATTCAATGAATTGTCATACTTTTTGAATAGGCTAGATAGATTGGCCAATAATCCATTATTAGACAGGTACTTATTCTTTGTGTTTGCTCTTTATAAAGACCGGATACTGCAGGTAAGACTGCAGTATCTTGGGGGAAAAACATGATTCTACTTGGGACTTGACTTGCCTTAACTAAGGACTTGACTGACATAACCTGTGACTTGACTTGACTTGCCCAAGGGAAAATGACTTGGGACTTTCTTGAGACTTGGACCAAATGACTTGTGACTTGGATAAGAGGGACTTGGTCACATGTCTGTTGTTTATGCCGAGTAGGAGTTACTGTTTATGGTGGTTAAACCGACGAAAGCACAGAAAAGAAGCTGGTCTGTCCACTGTACTGCGTGCTCTGATAGTGCACGCGCCATGAGCCGCACGGCTCGCTTGCAGCAACTATTAATACTGTTTTTACACCAAAATTAGCACATATACGTACGCTAAAAATAGGCGACTGACACTGTTGCCATTGCCAGTGAGTTAGTATGTCGTTCATATTTGTTTCTGGTGTGTCACGTTCGACATCACAAATACGCCGGAAAAGGGCCGTGTTGTTGTTCCAGTTCACAGTGGAACAACGACACAGCCCTTTGGGAAAATGCCTGTATCCGCACACTGGCAGCGCCCGATACTCGCACCAGGCCTGGTCCTTCGGCGGCTGGAGAGCAGATGCCCCTCCTGTTTGGAGGGCGCACGGGGCGGGCGGATCTGTTGATACAAGTTGTAGGAAGCCTCCGTCTCTCCGGAATGTAATTTGCTGCTCCCCCCCGGTCATGATGTGGGTTCACCCGCCGATAACCACCTTCACAGCCTGACAGGAGCGGAAATTACGAGGGGGGGCAAGTCCGGACCCTCTCTTCCTGAGAAGAGAGGGTTTAATTACATTTCACTGCATATATGTATGGAAGTATGTATATGTATGTGACAAATAAAAATCTTGAAATCTTGAATCTTGAATCTTGAACAGAGTTCTGCCCCTCAATATATCATTGTTAACATAACTATATCATTTTAAATAACCAAGGCTCTGCGCCCTGACTGTGCCCACGCAGCAATGGTGCGCCTGCGTGCCGACGGTACGGACTGTGCCCACAGCGCGCCAGCGATAGGCCGCCCTTGATCGGTGTGCCAAAACAGTGTTTTTATTTTAGAAGTAGGTTATTTTATTTTACTCTGTTTCCTTATGTAACGATACAACCACCGTGCATGATGAGGACACATTCTCCCTCACTCCCTCGCATCCCGGGAAAAGATGCCTCCCCCCCAAGTTTGTAGTGGCCCACCCAAAATACAATTTCTGCCTATGCCTTCTGCTCTGCCTGGTGTCATGTTTTCATCATTTCCGATTAGAGCTGGAGCAGATAGATGCCCATGACTACTGGGTTACTGCAACGTCTTTTGTCCCGGGACTAAATGCCGGGTGCAATCTTTCCCACTAAAGAGAAAAGCCAGATAATAGCGAGTGTTAGCCAGTTTTTCTTGCAGTGGAAAAGAGGTATAACCGAGCCTCGCTAGGCGTGTACGGGGCATAGTGGGAACAGCAAAAAGAGGAGAGGAGGGAGGGAGTGTCTGTGAGTATGTTTGTGTGTGTCTAAACAGGGTGGAGAGTGATAGAAAGCCACTGTTGGGTTGGGTGACCGCTGAAGGTCACATGGAGGGAGAATTTCTTTTTGCCCAGTTGAACATGTCAATACAATTTACAGGCTCAGCCAATTCCACTTTCATGCACAAGCACAGACCAAAAAACAAGTGGTCTAGTAGTAACACGTAATAATAATTATCCATTTAGCACATTTAGGATCTCGATTTCCCTCCCTAAATATATATATACATACATATATATATATATATATATACACACATACATACATATATAAATACATACATACATACATACATACATACATACATACATACACAGATGAAGTGTGTGTGTTTTACTATACTGTGACGACCGCTCTCTGAATATACAGAACTACTTACTATTTGGTTTAGAAGAAATAGAAACATGAAACATGGATCCACACTAAGAAGGTGTATTTACTCGGACCTCACTGTGACGCTAGTACAAGTGTGTGTGTGTGTGTGTGTGTGTATCTGTGTTTGTGTGTAGCACAGCACTCACACACACACACCATTAAAAACATTTTCAGTGCAGATAACGACTCTCCGATATTGCCTTACTCTCAGCGAGATTCGTTATTTCCTTGTATTTATTAGTATATTTTATCATTTTATTTTTTTAACCGTGGTACCCCCCAACCCCGCGTTGTCCAACCCCTACCGTGTCCGAGTGCAGGTCCTGCTGCTGGCAGAGCCTGTACAGAAAGGAGGTTTGTTCCTTCAGCAGGGTTTGCCGCGTCGTCAGGAACACGGTGCCACCGACGTTGAGCCGAACCCACTTGCCGTTGCTCCCGCCGCCGGGGTGGATCACGGAGCCGTTGCCGATGCTCTGCGCCGCGATCCCGCCGGACTCGGTGGGCGCCGTGGTGGCCGTGGTGGTGCTCTCGCTCCCCTCACTGTCTTTGTTGTTGTTGTTGTTGTTGTTGTTGTTGTTGTTGTTGTTGTGGCCGCGGTGCGTCGAGAGCGCGACGGCCTCCAATAACGCCTGCGGCGCCGCTTTCCGTGCGTCTTCCGTCGCTGCCATTTGGGGGAGGAATCGCTGCGGACACGGGGGCCCGAGGAGAACCGCGGGAGGGGGGTCTTCGCGTCCGCCGCTTCCTCTCTGCGTCTCGCCGGAACGAATAGGCCCCGCCCCGCCCCTGGCCCCGCCCCTGACCACGCCCCGTCCTTTCCGAGTCTTGTGGGACTTGTAGTTTTCCTTCTCTCTCTTCAGCGTCAGAAAAAGGTTTTTTTTTTAAGTGCATTTTCAATGTACCGACCAGGATCCCACACAATCACGCACAAAGAAACATACAAAATGATTAACAATCTAAACGCAAGCTAAAAAGGCGAAATACATGAATATGCAGAATGTGCACGAAGCAACTGCTACTCCATGCAACTTCTGTACATGTACATATTAATTATGTAATAAATAACACATTTTGTTATTTATTATCTCATTTTAATTTGTAATTCTTTCTCAACTGCACTGTTTCTTGCTGCTGTAACGCCAGTCTTTCCCTCCGGAGAAATCCTATTATTATCTTATTTTATCTTATTTCTTTCTTATAAATTGAAAGGGCATGGCAGGGGCTAATCGGCAGTATGGTTGCATTGATTATGAGGACTGGGTGTAAAGTAATATATAGTAATATACATCTATAATTATTTATTCATTTGTATTTTTGTGTCACTCTGGGCATTGAGTAGTTTTATTCTTACTATGTTTTTTTTATACATATATATATATGTATACCACTCTCATTGAACACCCTCAACGCTATTCCACAATCACTAGACGGCCAAGTAAATAATAAAGCAGACTTTTCCTTCTAATAAGTACACAGTGCTACTGTGGGGCCCTTGTGAGACTGCATTCCCTTTGGGAATGTATCATCTTACGGGCTAGGGCCAAACAGACTGTTCATTTACTGTTAAATACCCCCATGTGTTCACTCAAATGGTAATTACAATCAATGCAGTTTGCTTGATTACACTGGGGTCATTGCCTATAGATCAAGCCTAGCTATTGACGCACAAACAGACGGATGGTGTCAAGGGTGTTTTTCTGCTTTCTGATTAGGTTCTTTAATTGTACAAATAACACACAATATAAACTCGATAAACAGGTCCTATTGTCTTTCTAAACAATCAACAACAACAACAATATTAGCAATAATAATGATAATAATTGTATTATTATTATTATTATTATTAATAATAATAATAATAATAATAATAATGGTTATTATAATAATGATGTGTACTTTTGAACATTTACCTCTGAAAGTTTGATAATGTCATATAGTGCCGGGTGTAAATTTTACACATCGACATATCAACATAATGTACCTGACAGAGATTAAGAGCCTGGGACTCTTCAAGGAGCACAGTCCTACTAACTTCCACAAATATATATATATTTGTAAACATCTCACAATTCTATTAATAATTCCAATAGACAACAGTTTGAATAAAACTTAATCACAATCTTTCACCCACTCACCCAGCCAGAAGATGAAGCTATAATTGATTTCTCAACTGAAAAATCTCCTGCATCGAAACTCCAATTTTGAGCTAAATTGGTGCACGCGTATGCAGGCACATATGGTCCCTTACTCGTCTTATTCCTACATAGTTTGACCAGGTACCATCAATTTTGCCCTGAAGCATCTATGAACTATGCTCATCAATTTCTCTTAAAACATATATTTTCTAAATTATTTTTTATCTTGAATATATGAGTCAATAAAGTTGAAAGATGGTATGACCCAAAAGGAATGGGCACATGGGCAAAAGCACTATACCCTAAACCCACAGGGTGGGGGGGTACCCCAAATTGTGCATCTCTTAATCGGATGGAACCTGTCAGCAAATTAGTATTATTCAAAAGTATTCTTCAAAATACCAAAATTGGTCAAAATGAAGTCCAGTTGCTGTTTGGAACATTGCCATTCAACTTCCTGAGAATGATGAGACCCAGCAGACAGATTTGGAACATTCCGAACAGGTTTTGCCAAAAACCCATTGAAACCATTGATGTGAGGCTGTACCTAGTTTTTTGGTCCATATTCTACTCCTGTTGAACCTATGTTTAATAAATCTGTTTTATGATGAATGTCTAAACTACTCATATTCTATTCGCACACACTTTGACAGACTCAAATCCTTACTTTCGGCCATCATTTTTGTATTTACTTTCTCAGTTCTACTGTATTATTCCTGAGAAAGATTGTTTATTATTATTAAAGACTTAGTACAGGTATTCAATATTCTCTGTTCAATCAAGTTGTATCAAATATGGAATAAGTTAATGAGATTAATACAAAATTACAACATTATAGTGCAGAGGTAGATTGTTAGTGGCGTACAGGAATAACCCAGTGGTCATAAGAGGTCGGGGTTGGAAGGCTTCGTTTTAAAAGCTACCTTACAGACTTACAGTGCCATAACAAGCAAGATTGGTAAAAGAAGACGTGACAGCAAGATTAGGATTTCAGATTTGAATTTTGGTGAGAATTAGAGCAGCTTTTCTTTTTCACAGCGTGTCAGGGTTGGTAGAGGGAAGGCCTCACGGTGATGAAGGTGAAGTTGTACGACGGCGGCAGGTCCTGATGCGCCATCTGGTTGAAATGCTCCCACGAGAACGGGCGCAGACCCCCTTGCGTGGTGGGACCGTTTATCACCTCAGCAACCAGTTGGCAAGCCATGTGGTAGTCTGTCACCTGTGCTGTGTGAAAGAGAGAGAATGTGTGTGTGTGTGTGTGTGTGTGTGTGTGTGTGTGTGTGTGTGTGTGTGTGTATGCAATGATAGAGTGTGGTGTGATGGAGGAATTTGAGTGTGAAAGTAAGAGAAAGCAAAGAGACAGACATGTTTTTTTAAGTTGCAAATTTCATTGACGTACCATCAGGTCAGGGACTACTCTCATACTCTAACCTCTGACCTTGGTGTCGTAGCATCCTCCAGGAGTCGGCCGCCTCGCTCTCAGGTCATTACGGCAACAGACAGTTTTACACGGGTGTCCCTTGGTGTAGGGATCTCTCTTGTAGTCTGGGGAATTAATCAAATTGTATCTTGATCCCGAAATAGTATCATTAGTCTCAGTTGAGAAATTTAAACCTAAGAGTTAAACAGAGGACCTTTTTCTGAATTTAACTGAATTGCATATTGAGGAATTTAGCATTGTAAAAAGGTACTCCATTGCTTAAATGTGGTCTGTTTTATTCCATCCTAACACTGAAATCAATATTTCTGACAGAAAACTCTTACTTAAAAATGATCTTTAGTTATTTTGCATTGTTTCCGGTTGCGGTGGGCTCTACTGCTCATCACTCCCGGAAAAGGTGTAAACATAGGCCATACTTAGTGAGCTAGAATTATAGGAGTGATGAGCTGGACAGAAGAGTAGAGCCCGACAGGTTGATGCAGAAAAGGTGGAGGGAGCGCAGCAAGCAAGCAGGCAGAAAATTAAGCAGCAAAGCAGATAGGGAAGGGGGAATTGAATTAAATACGCCAACCCATCAGGGCATGGAAGCATGTGGCGCCGTCAAGTTGTCTGACAGAACTAGCTCCGCAAGCAACGCCTCATTTCATTTACTCATTTGTTATAATGATGTAATTTACATTCTTAATGAATAAAATTTAAATATATTTTAATATAAACTCAATGTCCAATAAGCCTCATGTGAAGGAGATACATGTTTCAAAATAAAAGCGCACCGATAGCGATCCTGCTCCTTGCAGCACCTACTGTTGTATCTCATGATGTGCTTCAGGGAGCGCAGGCTGGACACCTTGGCCTGGTCCCTGCGGAGGATTTTGGCACGCGGGCAGAGGTCGTAGGAGAAGTCCTCCCCATAACGTCCCCACATTTCACCATAGCCACTCAGGTTGTAGATGTCCGTGTGACACGGAACGTTGTATGACGGCCAGTAACCTACCACCAAAAAAGACCTTGAGGAGATGGATTAACCTCCTACACAGGTAAATTACTTGTTTTATTATGATCAGTGTTTCCCAATCTTTTTTCTTCCAATGTTAGAAATATGTATAACTGTGCTTATTGTTATGTCCTACCCAGGGTGTAAGGATCTAGGATTTAATCAGGGACTAAGCCCAAGGGGAAGCTCAGGGTAAGGGGGGAGGGGGCTCCGTTATCCACTGTGCTTTTTTTAAAATACATCTAAAATAAAAGAGCACAGATCGCAAGGGCCCGGACCAGAGGCCAAATGACAAGCCCTGTAACCGCTGAATTCTCTTTCTCTCTCTCTCTCTCTCTCTCTCTCTCTCTCTCTCTCTCTCTCTCTCTCTGTTTCTCGCGCTCCCACAAAATGTGCACGTGCCAAGTAGTGTGAAGTAGATCTGCTGTTTGAATGACACCCAGAGGACCCAAAACGTACATGCATTTTTTTTATCAACAATATCATATTGGGCTTTAATGCATGATCGGAAAGACATGAATAGATCCAATGTTTTTTTTTATTATTCTTATTTTTGTATTAAAAAAAAATTGTATCTAGGGCTATTCATTACACATTCGGGGCTGATGCCCCAGATAGCCACCCCTAACGACGCACATTGTGGCCTATTAATAGATTGTGATGCAAGTCTGACAAACGATTCGTTAATAGGGAACAAATCTGTCAAATTAGTCTGTAGTCCAGAGTTACTCCATCAAGAGTTGGCGAGCGAGGTGATTTACAAACTGAAAATAATTAGTGAGGAATAAATTAAAGTCCAATAAAAAAAAAGATTCAGGCACAATTTATGTGACTGATTCACTCTTGTGACTATCAAAATCAATTATTTTGACTGAGTGAGTGCAATTTTCTAGGTCCAGCTTTATTTCTCACCATATTGTGTTTCACTTGTTTGCTGTTCATATTTCAGTTTAGTCCTTTCTGCTTTTTGTTTTGTGAGGTGAGATCTTTTTGAAAGCTCCTAAGATTGCCAGGAAAAAATGGCTTATTATGCCTATTCTTTTTGCTATTTTGCTGTCTTTATCCAAAAATCGTATTAAATTTTCTCTCGTAATGTTCCATTACATTTTTAATAAATTACACAAAGCTGATGTCTGTACTGAGGAAAAGCTCAGAGATAGGGGAGTAAGGAACACATCCTGTGGGTAAAGGTCACGCAGAGAAAAGAGAGTGAGATAAGCACATCATCCTTTTAGAACATCTTCAGAGTTAGGAAAGAAACCAATTATCCGCCCGCTTATCCGTCCAGTGTTCTGGTTTCATATCTCTATGAAATACGATGCACGATCAGAGTCAATGGAGCTGTTTACCAAGTAAATCCAGATCCAGCCATTCTTAAAGTTATTAACCTTCTGATTTGTTTAATTCTTACAATGACTCATCGCTTATGTATCCGCAAATTTAACAGCGCCACGTCACTGATGTTCTCTGTGCCATGTAATTGATTCGGCAAAATAATTGTGAGCGTTTATTCGGGGTTTGTTCATACAGGGAATTTCAAATTAAACGTAAGGACTTTCAATTACAATTTATCTGTTCATAATGACTCTACTTAAAAATACACTGTAATCAGTGTATTTGAAACATTTCAATAAACGTGAACGCATTCAATTAACGCATTTTCATTAAAATCCATGCAAATACAGGAGTCACCTTTAAAGAGAATACTTCTAGGTTGAATACTTCTATTTGACTCTATATATATATATATATATATATATATATATATATATATATATATATACAGCGGTACCTTGACTTACGACTGTAATTCGTTCTATACGAACGGTCGTATGTTAAAACAGTCGTATGTCGAAGCAATTTCTCCCATATGAATTATGAAATCATGAAGGGTGAAAATAAACAAAATACACAGCACAAACACAGTAAATATGAAAAAAACATGGATAAGCCACGAACTACGTGCACACACAATGTAGGTCGCCCGCTGACTGACTGCTGACTGGCTGCCAACACGCCAACTGCAAATTTCCACTTCCAACTATATAGTATAGAGTTATAATATATACTGAAGTTATATACACATATTAAGTTATAATTTATGATATTTATCTTATCATCATTATTATATTATATCATTATTATTATCATCATTATATAATATATTATATATTGGTATCAGTTTCATTCTATTCTATTTCTTGCTAGGATATTGTATTTAGTTTCCTGCAAGTATATTCTATTCTATTATATTTATATTCTATTGTATTCCATTTCTTGCTGGTATATTGTTGTGGTGGATGGGGTGGCTTGAGCAGCCACACCTGATGCCCGTTGGTTGGGCGAAGGAGCATCAGGTTAAAAACCCCGTCACACACTCGGTCAGGGTGGGAGCCCTGTGTCATGACGTGTTCCTTCTGCTCCTGGCTAATTCCACCGAGCCTCCTCTCTACAATAAACTGGTGGTAACAACCGCCTGTCGTCTGTGTCTCTGTGCTGAGGTCCCTGAACATGCCACTTGGGTGGCGTATGGTGGCGAATCTGCCACAATTGTATTGTATTTATAGAATATAAATATTATATATATATATATATATAAATATAATAATAATATAATATATCCGGAGCTAGGATATCGCCCAGAGGTAAAACGCTATTCGGGGAATAGGCAAAATTATTGTTAACAAAGAATAAAACAAGGTTTTTTTAACTAATTTCTTGCAGTGCACTATAACTTTTTATGCATTCTATGTATTCTATTTTTTTACTTTATGTATTCTATGTCCTTTTATGTGTTTCTTTGCACATTACATTATACATTATTATTATCTCTGTCTTAATCCTTTCGATGTTTGAATTGCCTTGTTGTTGAAATGTGCGATACAAATAAACATGTCTTGCCTTGCCTATTTTATTACATTTCTTGCTTTTACATTCTATTTCATTTCCTGCTGATATATGCTATTCCATTTTATTATATTTCCTCACTGGTATATTCTACTCTATTTCATTCTATTTCTTGCTGGTATATTCTATTTCTTACTTGCTGGTATATTCTGTTCTAGTCTATTCGATGTACTGCCAGTTATATTCTATTATATTTATTTCTGGTATATTCTATTCTATATTATTCTATTTGTTGTGGGTATATTCTATTTTATTTCTTACATTCTATTCTATGATATTTCTTGTGGGTATATTATATTCATTTTTTTCTATTGCTTCCTGTTATATTGTATTCTATTTCTTGCTGGGTATATTCTATTCCATTCTGTTCTATTTTTATTCTATACTGCTCTACCCCACTCGTTTCTACACAGCACTGTCCCATCTCGCTGCCTGTCCTCACCTCTGCGTAGCGCCTGCGTCTGGTCAGAGTGCAACACTTTGCCAGGGATCTGTTCCACAATGGTCAAGGCTCCGTCCCTGATGCTGTGACCCAGTGACACCCTGCTCAGATCCAGCACCATGTACTGGCTGTTGTAGGTACCTGAGGAAAAAGCACCGAGGGGAAGCTGCTGCTTAATGAGGATGATGATGGGCAAAATGTTGTTTTCTATTTTTTTATGTCAGAATGAGACAACCACTGTGCTCACGAGGACTGTTCTTTTCTGTATAACTCCTCCATTCCAAAAAACAAATAAATAAAAGAGCAAACATTTGGACAATAATCAGAATGTGAATTTGTTAAGACAGAAGTGTGTTAACTGTGCGATCTTTCGTTTATAGGCTTATTGCCAATTTTGTTTACTGCTTAAGGGGTTATATTTTATCTCAGCTTTCCCGTGCCATCATCACTTTTTCTATCTTAAGTTCATCTCTTTGGTTCACTGTTTATTTCACAAGTTATTGTATCGGGCATCTATTTTATTTTTGGACATGGGGGGGTAATTTTCATTTTTATCATCTTTTAATTAGTATATAATCCCATGAATATAAGAATAGTTGTATTTGCGTTAGCTTAGAATGAGCCGTTTATATCTACATAGGGAGCGGGTACACTTCACGGTCCTGCCATGTTGCACCGCCATGTTTCTTCTACAGTAGCTCAGGATGGACAAACCAAACACTGACTCCAGAGAGGGCCTTTCGCGTTTTTCGCGGCCACCGTCTCTTCCATGGAGGCTGCCGTGTTGCAACGTCATGGAGAGGGGTATTCAGTTGGTTGTTGATCTGAAACCTCATCACTAGAGGCTTTTAATTCTAAACATTGCACCTTTAACTGTCAGGTTTATTGGATATCTTAAAAAATTTCCATATATTGCCATTTTCTTTTTTATATTTTTACTGTTTTGCTTGATAATTATTTTGCCTCCTGTTTTTATGTGAGATGCGGAGACAGTGTATCTATATCTATCTATCTATTTATCTATCTATCTATCTATCTATCTATCTATCTATCTATCTATCTATCTATCTATCTATCTATCCATATTATTGCTTTAAGCCTAACTGTTGGGTGCCGTCTGGGTTGACATCTCTCACATGTAAGCAGCATGAGGAACACCATGTCCTGTTCTCCTCTGTTCCGTCCCTCCATGGCAACAAGACGTGGAAGACCTGAGCAGCTGCTCGAGTGTTATGTAATATGAGGGATCTGGGATGAGACATGTGCTTGAGCAGATTCGGACTGTGAATTTTTAAAAAAAGCTAGTATTAATCCTGCCGACCAACGCAATCATTCGTTACCCTTCTTAACTCTTGTCGATATGTCGCTTCCATAGTCATTAAAATGTATCTAGATACAAATGATATATGCATGTCCATTAATTGTATCAAAACAAATGACAATTACTTAATTACACAATGACTTAATATTTGAAAACTCAATATGATATCCACATGATATTGATGTTTACACTTCAAATAAATTCCTCAGAATAAAATGTAGCCTTCAATGTAATCATTATTACAATGTTATGTGAGAAAGAGAAACTACAAACATCAGTTAGGTGAGATTAAAAGAAATAGCTGTTCCAATATATAATCAAATTAATTATTAATCAATCAATTAATGAATGTTTGTGGAAAATCTGGCAAATTATTTAATAATATAATATTGGCTTTAGATTTCCTCCATTAAATCCCTAATGACTCCTCTCTCTCTTAACTTTAGTTTGTAGTACATGCTATTATAACATATGCATTTTAATACATGCATGTTATTTAAAGAATGATCATCTGCTCACTTCGTCTGTGTGTTTGCGCTCATACTAGCTCTTCATAAAAAAAATCCCAAGACCCCCCTCCCCATTGAAGTAAAACCAAACAGTTCTAGTTAAAAGTATTTCAATGTCTTCTCTAGAAGGATGTTGGATGGTTGTAGACACACACAAAGACACACACACCTGAGTTGTATTTTGAGAAGACGCGGGCCCACTCCTCCCCACCGTGGGCCAGGGCATTGGCGAGTCGGACTCTCTGCCAGGCCAGCAGGCAGTAGGGGCTGAGCTGGGAGAACAGGGAGATGTTGAAGATGCTGTTGGTGGTCTGGGTCATCAGGAGACCACTGCCCAGCAGGTAGAAGTCATCCAGGGACATCAGGAACCCTGTACATTGGCACACCCACCCATGTTTCATAAAGAGATTATTTGTGATAATGAAATAAGAAGAATGAAGATGAGAATGTATATATTTTTTTATTTGACACCGTTCTATTTTAAATTAATTAATTAATTAATTAATTAATTAATTAATTAATTAATTAATCATTTATTTATTTGTGTATTTATTTATTTATTTGTGTATTTATTTATTTATTTGTTTATTTATCTATTTATCTATTTCTTTATTTATGTGTTTGTTTGTTTGTTTGTTTGTTTGTTTGCTTGTTTGTTGTTTAATAACCAGAAAATCTTGAAATAAACAAAAGATCTGATTTTCATTTATTTTGAGATAAAGTAACCGGTAATATCGTGCACATCAGAAAATATGCGAACTCTTTGAGAAAATATTTTACTATCTGTCTTTGGGAAAGAAAAAAAAGTTATTTCTAAGGACCGCACCTTATTTTATGAATAAGAACACCGTATTTCCTCAAATAGTGGCCTTTATTTACCTCAACTGCTGAGGTACCAGGCCTTTATTGGAAGCAGCCTTATATGCGAGGCAGGGTTTTATATCTAATTCTCTCTGTTTAATATGTGTATTTGATAATATTTTAGTACGACTTTTGAATCAAACTTCCATTTGGGTGCCATTGCCAATGCAAACACATGTATGGTGAAAAAAAGAGAGAGCTAGTCACACTTGTAGCCAACAGGGAAATTACAGTTTTCCGAGTTCGGCTTCAACGCACCACTTCCTCCTTAGAGGGTACAGAGTGGGGCATTTGCCCCAAGAAGCGATCTGTAACACGGAAGTAGGAAATGGAGTAAATTAAATACATCTACAACGAAAACACACTGTATTTATTTGCTTTGTTCTGAAGCGGAGCTCTGATCAGTTTTTCCCCCGGTCTGTATTTGAGGCAGGCTTTTATTTGTTTGTGTCGACCACACCCCCGGCATTTATTACAGGCCCAGTTTTTATTTGACTACTGATTTAGATTTGTGGAGATACGGTTACTCACTTTTTTTTTTATTTTCTGAGAATTCTTGTCTAGTAATTTTTTTCACTGAATTGACAGATAATATACACAAATGTATTTTTTTTATGTTTTTCGAGGAGAGGTCGGGGAGGGAAAAATATATATATATAATATGAGAGTTGCAGGGGCCTCGTTGTCACCGCTCATGACACCAGCGCCTTTAGTCGCTTCATTTTAATGCGGGTGGAGTGATAACGTTGCCTCTAAATATAGCACTATAAAACCACTTGTGCTTAAAATGGGAAAGGCACCTATAAGAGGATTTCTTCTTTTTTTTTTTACGCTTAAGACCTCTTGATTGATCCTCCCCTCACAAATTACAGTATGGCGGGGCTGAACATCACAAATGTTTCTCTGCTCTTGATTTGAGCTGCAATTTCAGTTGTTTTGCTGACTGGTGCCCAAAATGTCCGAAACGTCTCATTACAGCGGAGTGCCGTGGTGAAATATTAGAAAAGAGTATTTTCTATCTAAATGAGCCTGATGCCCATGACTCCCCATGCCCATGAGAACTCATGTATAGCTCGACAATAGAGCCACATAAAAAAAAAGGCGAAATAAATGCTCTTTACGCTTAAAAGCTTTGAATTATCTACTCAGAATTCCCTGTTTATGCTGTGTGTTGATGGTCTGTAAGAAATTGACATTTTACTAGCAGCCCACAGGACAATCTGATGTGGACGTGTGGTATGCGCAGCTGTGCCAGCGCGTGGTGTGTTATGTATCTGTGTGTGTGTGTGTGTGTGTGTTTGTGTGTTTGTGTGTGTGTGTGTGTGTGTGTGTGTGTGTGTCTGTGTGTATGTGTGTGTATGTGTACCAGGGTAGCTGCTGAATGACATCCTGCCTGTGGCCGTGTGTGGATCAGACAACTTGAAGTCCCAGTGTTTGTAGACCCGCATGCTGGCAGCGTACGTAAACCAGCTAGAATGAGCAAACAGGAGGTTTTCAAAGCCTGGGAGCACCTGAGACAGAAAAATGGACAGTGACATAGGTGTGTGTGTGTGTGTGTGTGTGTGTGTGTGTGTGTGTGTGTGTGTGTCTAAAAGTAGATTACATTGTATTGAACTTGACAAACTCTCCACGCTTCACACCCAATCGGACAAACAACAAGAACAAACCGAACGGCCATTTGTAGAATTTCTGCGTTCGACCAAGGCTCAGGGGTGTATTCAAATCTTTTCAAAGAGTTCGGTCCGACACTACTACCGGAAGTAACGCCAGTCAAGTTTTTTATTGGAACTTATAACGTAAAGTTAATAAACAACGTATATAAAATAATGACGTTATTAACGTTAACCTTGGATGTCACCATATCTACTATCAATAAATCTCTTTTTCTATAGGTGAATTGTGTGATTTATAAAAAATTTGCACTATGAATATAACACAATATAAATGGAGATTTGTCCAACGGCCACTAGGGGGAGAATCCGACTGTCAGATGCGGATGTGCATTCAGTGTGAAATACGCTTAAGAATACAACAACAACACAATCGAGGCCAATAGGATAGTAATGGGACTAATGGGATAACATTGACTTCATTTCGTAATATGCATATGCACACACGTATGTACGCACGCAACACTCCAGTGCTCAGTAGAAACAATTTATTTTACTATATTTTAAAACTCCCTGCCGTTGCGGCCCCATTACATTGTCAATGGACAACAAAATGAAACACTACGTGACAAATTCATACAGGCAGCTTTAAGTGCGCCTGCTAAAAAAGATAAGGACGCAGGCTATTCTACCACATTATACAATGTAGGGCCCCTCTCCTTAAACAGCAACACAATGGGAAACTAGACATTCTGTTGAAGGCGTTGTAATGAATGAATAAATAATAATTGATAAATTAATTAGTTGTTTTTACGGAGAGCAATTCAGCCATTTTTTTTAGTTTAATAACATAGTCATGGCTGCGCCTACTCCGAGGCAGGTCCAGCTCCTCTCCAGATAGTATCTCAATTAACCATTCCAATGGCACTCGCACTCGTTCACCACCTTTGAGAGGAGCCAAAAAAAATGAGCGCTCGGCCCTAACAATGGCGATTAAGCCCGCACTGGATTTTCCCAAGCCCTTGCTCGCTGCCGGAGCCAAATGAGTTAGGCCTGACCTTTATAAGAGCAGTGCAGTGGCCCATTCCTGGCATCCTGAACGCGGCCGTCCCGGCGGAAGAGTTGGAGCGCGGTGTCAAGGCAGGGACCAGGTCCAGCAGGTCCCCAATCCCATTTAGAAACTGGACCGCAAAGAGTGACAAAGGCTACGGAGGAGGAGGGTTGAAGGAGAGGGATGGATGAAGGGATGGGGTGACAAATCTCTTTCTCATTCGGTAATGGACACGGAACACAGAACCAACAAACATGCATGCATGGCCTCTCTTATACACAGAACACTTCAGTAGGGAGCTTCACACATACACACATGAACAAACACGTTCAAATGAAGCACACACACACTAAACAACATAAATACATTCTTGACGACTGATTAAATACAATTATCTAAAATTATGGTGGAATTTAACTCCTTAAGTACGGTCTGTAAGCTTGTCGCCGTTGGGTGGTTAAATTTGTATGTGATTTGTTTTCCATAGCTGTGAACTTGAATTATCTTTTATAATCTGAATTTATTTTTCCGTGAGCAAAGAATCCATGCTTTTTAAGTCTCTTGAGCCTGATTCACGCCGAATCCGACAAACGACAAGAACAAACCGGAAGTCTGTTCATTCCTATGGAGAAAATCCGCACTCGAAAAAGTGATGATGCGGAAAAATGGTAGCTGTCCAGATGATCCAACTACTCGGTGGAAAAAAACAAGCTTTGCCATTTTCCCTGACATATTTTATGATGTGAAACTCAGACGCAGTTCACCTGACAGCCACTGGGGAGACTGTCGGATGCGATTACAGATTCGGTGTGAAGCCGGCTTTACACTGAGTCACAAGAAACACAAACTTCTTCTAATTTCTTTCCCAACAGGTGACACCGGTAACATGCGTTGCCCATTATCAGGATATTTATAACAGAACGTGCAGTTATCTGCAGTATATGTGCAGTATATGCACATATCTGTATATACATTGGCATATTCCCTCTATCTATTCCATTTTATTTCATTTTATTTTTATTGTATTTTATTCTATATATTTTTATCTTATTCTATAAGTATTCAACTTACTGTATTACGTTTTAGGAATCAGTTAGTCGGTCTATTAGAAAGGAATTGTTTACTTTTTTTTTTTTTTCCTAGGACATATTGTGTACTATCACCGGGTGCGTTGCATTACATTTCACTGCATATATGTATGAAAGTATGTATATGTATGTGACAAATAAAAATCTTGAATCCTGAATCTTGAATCTTATACTTCCAATCTTCTCCAAAGACCAGACAAAAAGTGATCCACAACATTCCATTATGTCCTTAAGAACTAAAAGATTATAAAAACACACACACCCAGACCGCAAATGCATGCACCTACGAACATGTTAAAACAGATATATACACACACACACACACACACCTCTCTGTTTTTGGTCTTGGCCCAATAAGCAGCCCCAGCCTGAAGGCCGTCCAGCTGAGCCAGGATCAGTCCCACGTGCATCCACAGGGGGTCGCTGCTTCGCCTCAGCTTGGCCTGCTCTCTGCTCCAGTAGTCCTGCTTGCTGTGGAACATCAGACAAGATCAGATCAAATGAGATGAGATAAGCTAAGATAACGGGAAATAACTTCATAAATCCCAAGAAAAAAATCCACGAGGGTAGAAATTCAGGAGGAAATTGGGGTTCGTCTTTGGCATCATTTAAGTGTTGTATTAATCGTTGCAATAATAAATGTCATTTTTAATACATTATATAAATATGTCTATCTATCACAAAACTGAAATTGAGGTAAAAAAAAATTATTATTACTATTTGATTACCTCTGTTTTCTTTGATTTGCATGTATGAAAAGTGCTATACAAATGAAGGTTGTTGTTATTACTGTTATTGTATTATTATCATTGGTCCAGCCCGCTGAATTTTGAAATCGAAAACTAACGATGTCACAGACGCGATAAAATTCTATTCACGCCAAAATATGTCCAACCCGGCTAAAAGTATACCAAGAACACAACAATGACATAAGCTACAAACCCGGTTAAGGTGCCGTTTAAACTGCCATGTCACAAGCATCTCTTGGTTTAAGTTTCATCCAAATTGACCCACATACGGAGCAGATATTAATCAAAAACCGAACAACTTTGACCCCAAATATTCAGCTTGCCCTGCTTGACTGAAATGCAACTGTTTGTAAACAAAGTTAACAAGATGAGATTTAGAGTAAGACACTTTATGATGTCATCATAGTATTTACTATAAATGTGCAGGTTCCGATTCAAAATGTCCATTGGCACCGTTAACCGTGGCATTCTGTAGTGCTTTCTGGCAGATGTCTGTAGATCTGTTTGATTGATATTTTATCTCTGTGGTCCCCATTTACTTTGCCGGAGTAATGACAATTACGAAAAACAGTAGTACACAAAAACTTGTGACCACGTCGAGTCGAGTCCACTGAAATGTGCGACTGAGTGATGCGTTCACGATCCAGCGATCCGTCGGAAAAATAGAAGCCGTGCAATGGAAATGTAACTTATTGAAAATGTAATCCAAGGGAAAAAGTCGCCACTAAAATGACATAGGTTTGACTGTCGTAAATCTCCCTAAATACATAAACCTACGTTATTACATCATCATGGACGCCCACGAGACCCAACGTCATCTGCCGTCACAGAGACTCCAGATGTACTTACACACAACAAGGTAAGTAACAACAAGAACAATCATAAGGTTTGGTTTAAAGTAAAAAAATAAAGAAACGTTTATAATGCATGAACAGTTTCCTACAGCTGAACTTAGCAGTTTTAAATGAAAAGAGAGAAAGTGTTAAGTATTGACAAGGTCTTCCATAATAATTCAAATGACAAATTAATGTAAAAGTTCCATAAATGTTGTCTGCATTACAATATAAACAAGTTATCAAGCTGAATATTACAATTGTACAATAGTAACAGAAAACATACAATAAGGTAGTAATTACAACGAACATGTATTTATTATATTCGTAAAATAAAATGTATTTATTATTGTTATGAAAAGTTATTACAACGTTTTTTTTGTTCTTGTTTCAGTTGCCGAAAAATAGACAATAAAGAAGCCATTGTGCAGAAATCCAGTCCTCAAGGTCAATCACAATATTAAAAAAAAAAAAGTACTATGGCAGTAACTCCAGGATGTAACTCCACGATGTCCAGTCCTCAAGGTCAATCACAATATTAAAAAAAAAAAAAAAGTACTATGGCAGTAACTCCAGGATGTAACTCCACGATGTTTGATGTTTGTAAGTTGATTCAATTGTGATGCATTTCCCAGAAACCAAAAAACTGTAACACGTACCTAAACAAATAAACTGGACCCTGTGTATTGCTGCCTGCAGCTACGTATATTTATTATTATTGTTGTTGTTGTTGTTGTTGTTGTTGTTGTTGTTGTTGTTGTTGTTATTATTGTTGTTATTATGGCATAAAAATAAAACATCTTTATTTGTTTTATCACGTAATAACATACCTCAAAAACCTTTTCAAGGGATTGAGAATCTTCTCGTCTTTAATCAGCTGGGGAAACATGTTGGAGTAGTGACTAAACATCTGTCTGGAACGGAGAAAAGAAAAACAGACAAGATATCGGCCGTCGTGGATCACAGAGGCCCTCGTAAAAAAAAAACTGCCACGACCTTTGAGCGGGGGGGTGTGACCCGCCCCTCACCGAGCAGTGAGGTAGCCCTCCAGGAACCCGGCGAGGAAGTAGGTGGTCTCATCCCTCTGCCCGGTCGGCCCGTACCCGGCGCGGACCTCCAGGACCCCCCATCCGGACAGGAGGAGGGTGTCGTTGAAGAAGCCGTAGGCGCCGCCGTCCCTCTCCATCACCCCCTCCTTGAGAATAACACTTTTGTGGGCCTCATCCCAGTACACCGTGGCCTCTTGAAGCGCTACCTCGGCAGGACAAGCATGATGGAGGTTGGATAAGAGACATTATATAAGATCACATCAGGACATTGACAAGCCCTTGAACTCTAGTCCTGCCTACAGTGTGTCACTTGTTTTGTTTGTTTGATGAATGATATCAATGATGACAATAATAATAATGATAATGATAATGATAATAACGAAAAAAATATATATAAGAACAATTATAATAATTATTATTATTATTATAATTATAATAATAACGACATTGATTTAGAAAGACCCTTTCAAGAAACACAAGGACACAAAAAAGATAAGACACTATCGCTGAACAAAAAAATAGGTCAATATTGAGCAATTCCAACATTTCAACTCCGCTTATTTATTTCTTAATCAAATCTCAAAGAAAACGTTGCGTTTCAAAAGAAATGCACCTACGTCAGCGTTCCACTGGAGGCTATGGCAACGTGAAGGGAAACGTTAGAAACGGGCGGATAACTTACGGTCAGTTGGCGCGGCTGCAGTGAGAGCAAATAAAACAACGCAAAGTCTGACGCTCTGCTCCGCCATGGGAGCGGTGGTGTCGAACAGAGCAATAAATACAATTGTTCGTTTTCAGAAAATAGAGCCCGTGTTAAGAGGCCTTTTGGGAGACGGGCACCGGCAGCGTGGGCTTGTCATCCATCCGCGACTATTCCGACTTGACGCGGAGCGTAGGGCACCTGTTGAGGCTGCGGGGAGCCGCCAAAAGAGAGCACCCCAGATGGGACTCGAACCCACAATCCCTGGCTTAGGAGGCCAGTGCCTTATCCATTAGGCCACTGGGGCTCCTGCGGGGTGGGTGGAGCCAGAATCCCCTAAAAATGTTCTAAAGGAAACTTTAGACTTAAACTTGTTACTTAACTTGTTGTTTAAACTTGTTATTTAAACTTGTTGTTTAACACGACGCCTCAACGACACGCCACTCTGAGCATTTAAGTTCATTCCAATATTGCAAAATCGTGTTCAACGTTGAAGGACTCAAACGCTGCCGCAGTCACCATGGAGATTGGCTGCGTATGGGTTGAACCTACTCCTGCTACCTGAACTGGGGGGTTACCGCGACGGGCGATTTCCTCGGAAGAAACATCTTGCGACGAAATCCGAATGGGCTCATCTCGAGCTCACTTGCGGGGTCGACATTTTCCTCTGGATTCAGTGAGGCGCGCGTCCCCCCGCGCATTCTCGAAAGCGTGCGTGTGCGCCACGTCTGACGCGAACCCGTTGGGGGGGGAAAAAATGGAATCGTCGACGCGTGCGCGGCTCCCGAACGGCGTGTTTTCCCCGAGAGGTGGAAAGAAAGGAGGAAAAACCTCCAACACGACCAGACATGAAACCTGAATTAATCGACTGAATGGAGGTAAATGTATCGTTCGTTTCTTGAAACAACGTTGGTAGTAAACCGTCAGTGAGGCAGCCACCGTTTAAAAATTAAACATCAGGTATGGTTAGTTCTTTGAGCTCCCTAGAGTAGCGAACGTGCTTGACTTCAATTGCAAATTGCTTTGCGATTAGTTAGTGGGCGGTGATTGAGGTGATCAGTCGAAAATCTCGGCGCTCGTATTTTTTTTTAAATCGATGTTCCCTCCATCCAGACGCTGAAAAAATCTCTGGTTAAGATGCCGCTCTTCGGAAACACCTTCAGTCCGAAGAAGACGCCTCCGCGCAAGTCTGCCTCCTTGTCCAATCTGCACACAGTGAGTGAAGGGTTCCCGGTGATAAACACGGAACGTCCACGGTCACCGTGAGGTGGGAATGACTGTACCCGGGATGTAGAAGCTGTGATGTGCGTCTTCACTTTGTTCACCCTCTCCCGGTTCCAGCTGGATCGTTCGACGAGGGAAGTCGAACTTGGCCTCGAGTACGGAGCGCCAGCCATGACCATCGGGGGCCAGAGCTTAAAATTTGAAGAAGGACAGTGGATAACGGGTAATGACGAGTCAGGATTCCCCGCTGTGGACATTTGGGAGCTGTACATTTATGGACGTTCCTTCTGTCTCTCTGTGGCAGTGGTTCCCCAGCAACATGATCACATCTAACTGTAAAACTCAGGATTGGGGTCCCAGAGACAAAATCGTATTGAATGGGGCCCGCAGCCTAATGCATATCAGTTGAGGATCCTTGAGTTGAGGTTGAGAATCCCAGTGCTATGGTATTCTGAAACTATTTTCTACTTGCAAAATATCACAAACTTGCACATTTACTTACGCCCTTTTCATATTTACCTGTGTGCATCATGAAATAACCTGCAACCAGCCCTCCTAATAATAATAATAATAATAATGAACATTTGCACAGTCCTGCAAAACTGTACCGTTTTATTTAAAAAACAAAAAAACGGCCCTATTTTACATATGCTTATATATTTCACTAATATTTTACTTATTGTTTTACATCTATGTTTCATGTATGCACCGAACACCAAGACAAATCCCTTGTTTGTGTAAACCTACTTGGCAATTAAGACTATTCTGATTCTGATTCTAATTCCTTGTGTTTCTGTTTCCTTCATCCAGAGTCCGGCGGCAACTCCTCTGGCAAGGAGATGCATAGGCTTACGAAAAGGAATCTACAATTGGAAGAGGAGAACAACCTCTTGAAACTGAAGATTGACCTCTTGTTAGATATGGTGAGTTTCACAGAAATGTCCCAGGGGACTGCTGGACTATGAATGCCATTTAGATAGATAGGTAGGTAGGTAGATAGATAGATAGATAGAGAGATAGATCAATACTTTATTGATCGTTGGAGGGAAATCTCAGGGTCACAGAAGCTTGCATAAAGAAGGCAATAATAATAATAATAATAATAATAAGAAGAAGAACAATACAGCTGCAGGCAGCACCTTGGTCCAGGGGTAGTCGGCCCTTCGTTAAAGTTCAATGGGCGAGTGTGAAAGGAAAAGTTTCCAAAACTAGAAAGAGAATGAACATTTTTAAAAACACATACATAATAAATAAATGTTCCTTGTATTATGTAATTGCTTATGGTTATTGTTACCAGTAATTGTAATTCAGGAAGATTGTATACATGAATATCTCTGAAATGTCTATAAATTATGACAATGATGGTATTGGATTTTTATTTTGTAGAACTTACTCTGGTGCGTGTCAGTTGTTCTGAGAAGCGTATATATATTTATGATGTTTAACACGTTAATATGATAATACTTAAATAAATTCAAACATAATAAAGGTTAATAGTCATAAATAATACCTGTCATTTGGTTAAGAGCTGTAGTGTTACCAGATGATCTGTGTACTCCGTCAACTTGTGCATGCACGCAAGGTTGCAATTGTTAATCACAAACTTCTCCCACAAAAAATGAACCGATCTGGATCAAACTTGGACAACGCCATGTTAGAACTGCCCCGAATACACATCTTAATCATTTTGTCTGTGGGTTTGTTAAAGATCTGACGCTCAGACTGTTTCCTTTGTCTCCGAAGCTGTCGGAGACCACAGCAGAGTCCCACCTGATGGAGAGAGAGCTGGAGGAGATGAAGAACCATAATCGAAGGAAAAAATGAGGGTTCCTTGTTGCCTTACACATCAGATGACATTGGAAACTGAAGGAGATTAGAATAACATTTCTATGGCGCCTGAAACCTGCTTCACACCTCAAACGATGAGAACATACCGGTAGTCCATTCATTCCTATAGAGAGTAGGATTCTGCACGCGGGAAGCTATGACGCTCTGCGGTATGGAATTTACGCCTCCTATCACGACTCTGGGATGCGTTCAAATTTTTCAACTAGTTGGGTCCGGGACTACTACCGGAATTTACCATATTCACTACCAAAAAAATCTGTCTTTATATAAGTTAATTGGGTTGAGTTATTTTGCAAACACTATATAAAGGGAGTTTTAAACACTCTGAGCGGAGCAAAATACTCAATGTTGTATTAGAAAAAACACGTTCTCCCATACTGACATGTCCCTGACATGTTTTGTGATGCGAAACTCGAACATTAGTTCATCCAAGTTAGTTCAATCTTGTTTTCTTTTTTGATTTTTTTTACCTCTGTATAGCAAGTTATGGTAATGCATTTAAGAAAGTTTTAATATTTTGTACTTTATCAAAATAAAAGATCACTCTAAAATTTGCTGTTTGTTTCTATTTAATATAGAACATTTTTTCCCTTTAGAGTTTAACATATTTTCATTACAAAAAAAAAAAACCTCTACAAGCACTACTTGTTTCCAGAGAATGTTTATCTGACTGTGACTGATAAAAGTGGTTTGATACTGTGACAAATGTATTTATTGAAAGTCGCTTTGGACAAAATCGTCTGCTGAATGACATAATGTAGAAAATGGCTAAATAAAAACTTCTCATTGACAGAAAGAACATTTGAAGTTTAGGTACAAGGTTAGAGATAGTTAAGTTTAGGTACAGTATAAGGTTATAGATGGTTACGTTTAGGTATAAGGTTAGAGATGGTTAAGTTAAGGTATAAAGTTATAGATAGTTACGTTTAGGTACAGTATAAGGTTATAGATGGTTAATTTTAGGTATAGGGTTAGAGATGGTTAAGTTTAGATATAAGGTTAGAGATTGTTAAGTTTAGGTACAGTATAAGGTTATAGGTGGTTAAGTTTAGATATAAGGTTAGAGATGGTTACATTACATTTAGTCATTTAGCAAACGCTTTTATCCAAAGCGACTTACATGGGAGAATAACATTCAAGCTACATTGCGACAGAGACATTAGTGTAACAATAAATACTGCTAGGTAGTGCTAAGTAATTGTAGGTTAGGAGAGGAGGTACTCACTGAAGAGCTGGGTCTTCAAGTGCTTCTTAAAGACAGAGAGGGAGGTCCCCGCTCTGGTCATTTTTGGCAGCTCGTTCCACCAACGTGGAACTACAAATGAGAATAGCCTGGATTGCCGTGGCTGTACGGCCGGCAGAGCCAGGCGACGCTCATTTGACGAGCGCAGCATCCGGGGGTCAACATGTGCTCTTACAAGAGCATTTAAGTAGGTGGGAGCATTCCCAGCAATCACTCTGTAGGCCAGCATAAGAGACTTGAACTTGATGCGGGCGGCTACAGGTAACCAGTGGAGCTCGATGAGCAGCGGAGTGACATGTGCCCTCTTTGGCTGGTTGAACACCAGTCACGTCGCCGCATTCTGTATCATCTGTAGTGGCTTCACCGCACAGGCCGGCAAGCCTGTTAAGAGAGCGTTGCAGTAGTCGAGACGGGACATCACCAAGGTTTGTACCAGCAGTTGAGTGGCATATTGGGTCAGGTACGGCCTGACTTTTCGGATGTTGAGTAGTGCGAAGCGCCAGGACCGGGAGACGGCGGCAACATGGTCCGAGAATGTCAGTTGGTCATCAATAATGACACCAAGATTCCTTGCAGCCTTGGTAGGAACAAGAGATAGAGAGTCGATTTTAATATCAATGTTGTGATAAATACCTTGTTTGGCCGGGAAGACCAGCAGTTCCGTTTTCGCCAGAATTAGTTGAAGATGATAATCCTTCATCCATGTGGATATGTCAGCGAGACAATCCGAGATCCGCGTCGAGACAGTGGGGTCGTCGGGCGGGAAGGACAGATAGAGTTGAGTATCATCCGCATAGCAGTGATATGAAAAGCCATGTGAGCGGATGATCGGGCCCAGTGAGGTGGTGTATATGGCAAAGAGGAGGGGTCCTAGCACCGAGCCTTGGGGCACCCCTGTGGTGAGGTTGTGAGGCACAGACAGCTGGCCTTGCCATGTCACACTGAACGAGCGCCCAGTGAGGTAAGATTCCAACCAGGAAAGTGCACTGCCCGTTATGCCCATGCTTGAGAGTATGGACAGGAGTATGCTGTGATTGACAGTGTCAAAAGCAGCTGATAAGTCTAGCAGAATGAGAACCAAGGATTTGGCAGCAGCTCTAGCAGTTTTTAAGGCCTCTGTCACAGACAACAGGGCTGTTTCGGTGGAGTGACCACTTTTGAAGCCAGATTGAAGTGTATCGAGAAGGTTGTTTCTTGACAGGTATTCTGTTACCTGTCTAGAGACCGCCCTCTCTAAGGTTTTGGAAAGGAGTGGGAGGAGAGAGACCCGCCAATAGTTTTCTACTTGATTGGGATCGAGTGAGGGTTTTTTGAACAGTGGTGCGACCCGAGCCACTTTGAAAGCGGAAGGGAAAGTGCTGGAAGTTAGGGAAGAATTAATCATATGTGTGATTGCCGGGGTGATAGTCGGTGATATGGCTTGAAGGAGGTTAGATGGGATCGGATCTAGCGGAAAAGGTAGTAGGACGGCTACATGTTAGTAGTTTAGATACCTCACTTTCAGCGAGGGGGGTGAAACCAGGGAACGATGAGCCTAGGGCTGGAGAAGACAGGTTGTGAGTAAGTTGTTTAGTGAATTGGCTGCTGATGGCTGCCACTTTGTTTGTAAAAAAGGAGGCAAGGCAGTCAGCAGTGAGGTTAGTAGCTGGGGGAGGTGGTGGAGGGTAAAGCAGAGACTTGAAGGTGACTTGAAGGTACCTAAACTGGTTAAGTTTAGGTACAGTATAAGGTTAGAGATGGTTAAGTTTAGGTATAAGGTTATAGATGGTTAAGTTTAGGTACAGTATAAGGTTATAGATGGTTAAGTTTAGATATAAGGTTAGAGATGGTTAAGTTTAGGTATAAGGTTATAGATGGTTAAGTTTAGGTACAGTATAAGGTTATAGATGGTTAATTTTAGGTATAAGGTTAGAGATGGTTAAGTTTAGGTACAAGGTTATGGATGGTTAAGTTTAGGTATAAGGTTAGAGATGGTAAAGTTTAGGTACAGTATAAGGTTATAGATGGTTAGGTTTAGGTACAGTATAAGGTTATAAATGGTTACGTTTAGGTATAAGGTTATAGATGGTTAAGTTTAGGTACAGTATAAGGTTATAGATGGTTAAGTTTAGGTACAGTATAAGGTTATAAATGGTTACGTGTAGGTATAAGGTTATAGATGGTTAAGTTTAGGTACAGTATAAGGTTATAAATGGTTACGTTTAGGTATAAGGTTATAGATGGTTAAGTTTAGGTACAGTATAAGGTTATAGATGGTTAAGTTTAGGTATAAGGTTATAGATGGTTAAGTTTAGGTACAGTATAAGGTTAGAGATGGTTAAGTTTAGGTATAAGGTTATAGATGGTTAAGTTTAGGTACAGTATAAGGTTATAGATGGTTAATTTTAGGTATAAGGTTAGAGATGGTTAAGTTTAGGTACAAGGTTATGGATGGTTAAGTTTAGGTATAAGGTTAGAGATGGTAAAGTTTAGGTACAGTATAAGGTTATAGATGGTTAGGTTTAGGTACAGTATAAGGTTATAAATGGTTACGTTTAGGTATAAGGTTATAGATGGTTAAGTTTAGGTACAGTATAAGGTTATAGATGGTTAAGTTTAGGTACAGTATAAGGTTATAAATGGTTACGTTTAGGTATAAGGTTATAGATGGTTATGTTTAGGTATAAGGTTATAGATGGTAAAGTTTAGGTACAGTATAAGGTTATAAATGGTTATGTTTAGGTATAAGGTTATAGATGGTAAAGTTTAGGTACAGTATAAGGTTAGAGATGGTTAAGTTTAGGTCTAAGGTTATAGATGGTTAAGTTTAGGTACGGTATAAGGTTATAAATGGTTATGTTTAGGTATAAGGTTATAGATGGTGAAGTTTAAGTACAAGTTTATAGATGGTTAAGTTTAGGTATAAGGTTATAGATGGTTATGTTTAGGTATAAGGTTATAGATGGTAAAGTTTAGGTACAGTATAAGGTTAGAGATGGTTAAGTTTAGGTCTAAGGTTATATATGGTTAAGTTTAGGTACAGTATAAGGTTATAAATGGTTACGTTTAGGTTTAAGGTTATAGATGGTTAAGTTTAGGTATAAGGTTATAGATGGTAAAGTTTAGGTATAAGGTTATAGATTGTGAAGTTTAAGTATAAGTGTATAGATGGTTAAGTTTAGGTATTAGGTTAGAGATGGTTAAGTTTAGGTACAGCATAAGGTTATAGATGGTTACGTTAAGGTACAGTATAAGGTTATAGATGGTTAAGTTTAGGTATAAGGTTATAGATGGTAAAGTTTAGGTATAAGGTTAGAGATGGTTATGTTTAGGTATAAGGTTATAGATGGTTATGTTTATGTATAAGGTTATAGATGGTAAAGTTTAGGTACAGTATAAGGTAATAGATGGTTAAGTTTAGATATAAGGTTAGAGATGGTTAAGTTTAGGTCTAAGGTTATAGATGGTTAAGTTTAGGTACAGTATAAGGTTATAAATGGTTACGTTTAGGTATAAGGTAATAGATGGTTAAGTTTAGGTATAAGGTTAAAGATGGTTAAGTTTAGGTCTAAGGTTATAGATGGTTAAGTTTAGGTACAGTATAAGGTTATAAATGGTTATGTTTAGGTATAAGGTTATAGATGGTAAAGTTTAGGTACAGTATAAGGTTAGAGATGGTTAAGTTTAGGTCTAAGGTTATAGATGGTTAAGTTTAGGTACAGTATAAGGTTATAAATGGTTAAGTTTAGGTCTAAGGTTATAGATGGTTAAGTTTAGGTACAGTATAAGGTTATAAATGGTTACGTTTAGGTCTAAGGTTATAGATGGTTAAGTTAAGGTACAGTATAAGGTTATAAATGGTTACGTTTAGGTATAAGGTTATAGATGGTTAAGTTTAGGTATAAGGTTATAGATGGTTAAGTTTAGGTATAAGGTTATAGATGGTTATGTTTAGGTATAAGGTTATAGATGGTAAAGTTTAGGTACAGTATAAGGTTAGAGATGGTTAAGTTTAGGTATAAGGTTATAGATGGTAAAGTTTAGGTATAAGGTTATAGATGGTTATGTTTAGGTATAAGGTTATAGATGGTTATGTTTAGGTATAAGGTTATAGATGGTTAAGTTTAGGTATAAGGTTATAGATGGTTATGTTTAGGTATAAGGTTATAGATGGTAAAGTTTAGGTACAGTATAAGGTTAGAGATGGTTAAGTTTAGGGACAGTATAAGGTTAGAGATTGTTAAGTTTAGGTACAGTATAAGGTTATAGATGGTGTTGGGATCTGGGAAACCGATCCCTCCCAGGTTGGTGGATGTCGGGAGGTTTTTCAATAAGATGGAGACGGATGCGATGCATAATGGATCCTTTATTGGCACAATAATGATGGTTAAGTTTAGATATAAGGTGGTTAAGTTTAGGTACAGTATAAGGTTATAAATGGTTAAGTTTAGGTATAAGTTTATAGATGGTTAAGTTTAGGTACAGTTTAAGGTTAGAGATGGTTAAGTTAAGGTATTATGTTATAAATGGATACATTTAGGTACAGTAAATGTTATAGATGGTTAAGTTTAGGTACAAGGTTGTAGATGGTTAAGTTTAGGTACAAGGTTGTAGATGGTTAAGTTTAGGTATAAGTTTATAGATGGTTAAGTTTAGGTACAGTTTAAGGTTAGAGATGGTTAAGTTAAGGTATTATGTTATAAATGGATACATTTAGGTACAGTAAATGTTATAGATGGTTAAGTTTAGGTACAAGGTTGTAGATGGTTAAGTTTAGGTATAAGGTTACAGATGGTTATGGTTAAGGGTTAAGGCGTCGTCCATGTCAAATGGGACATTTCTCTGACTAAACTATTGGGGTTTCAGACCAATGGGCCTTTGGAACAATGGCATGGTACCTCTTCAACAGTCTTTCACACATCCACTCTTCCACTTTAATATCATTTCTGACACTCCAACGTCAGCCTCCAGAATCTCTTTGATTTTTGAGGTATTGTGTATATATAGGTATAGATGTTTGGCGTTCTCGCCATCCACCCGGCAACGTTGGGAACGTGAGAGGGGACGGAACAAGGAATTTAAGGTGAGAACCAGACTTCGGTCAGTGCGGTTTTAAAGATAAAAACCACAAACTGCCTGATGCTGCAGGGCTGACAATGGTTTCTATGACAACCTCCAAACAGTTCCGTGGCCTGGGCTCGAACGTTGCACTGAACTGTTCATTTGGCAGAATAACATTCTCGTACCGAATGAATTGACTGGAGAACGACGAAGCGGCGTTCAAACCGGCCAACAACTTCCTGTTCCGGTTGGCTCGGTTCGTCACAATGACGCGGCGTCGTAATACGATACAAGCCCCGGCGCGCCGCGCCAAGCGAGCCCCGGTGCGTCTGCGTCAGTCGTCCCATAGAGGGAGACACGAAAGCGGCGTATTCCCGGCCCCGCTCGCCTCCGAAGAAGCCGCCAGACCGCTATTAGACTGCCAATCGGTCGGACCGAGAAGCAAATTTGCGGGACCGTGATCAATTTCGCTTCTTGAAATGCCACGAGGCGGTACGTATTGGCGACGAGAAGCGCTCGGGGCGAGGTTGTTGGTGAGCTGGCGTCGAGGCCAACGCTAAGCCGAGCTCGGAGCTAGAGCCATAGCCGTCGTTACTGCTAAAGCTAACCGGTTAGCCGGCTAACCGGCGTGGTGAACTTTGAAGGAGGCATTGCTCAGTGTTCCGTCCGTGTTGGTGACACGGAAACGGGACATTTCACGTAATGTGAACGACGAGCTTCTAGCTTGGGGTCATCCTCAGGTTGTATGTGACGGATTGTTAGGGAGCTAACGCCGGTCAGCCGTCCGTGCCATGTGGACCGGGGAGAGCGTCTGGATTTCTACGGTCGTTGGGCTACCGTGTCAAAGATGACAGATGTTGTTGGTCCGAGCCCCGTCACGGTTAAGTGTGTAGGCTGGGTGTAGAGTCTCACGACCCAGTCAGTGGGTTTGAGTCCCCCCCACCATTACGTGTGTCGGCCTATTTGATGCGCATCTTAACCTGTTGGTTTCTTTTAAGAATGTATTTGATCTTTTCCTTACGTCTAATTTTTGTGCTTTTATGCTTCTTTGCTTTTCTATACTGTGTTTTATGCGCTGTGTCCAGCATGGATGAAACGTTCACTGCAGATGAACTTGCCTGGCCATTCGCTATTGTGATATCGCGATATTTGAGTGTGACATCTTGATATCACAAGTTGGGTTGGTTTTTTTTTAACTCATTTGATCCGGCAAAAAAATGTTTTACCAGACAGGTCACATGTTACAGTAGCTAGCTACCGTTTGTTGAGCTCTACCACAATGCACGTCATATGGCACTCACCTCCTGCCCCTCTTCTGGCTCCAGGGAAAAAGGGCCACAAGGGCCGGGGGAAGCAATTCAGCAACCCCGAGGAGATTGACCGGCAGATGAAGGCGCAAAGGGAGATGGTGAGCAGGAACTCCACACAAACTCATCCCCTGGACAATGTCTGCGATGAGTTCTTCTTGGATTAACTTTCCGGGTGCTTTTGACAGGAGGCGAATGGCGGCGCGGAGAAGGAAAGCTCTGGGTCATCGGACGAGAGCAGCAGCGACGAGGACTATGATGTGAGTGGGTTTTAAAAGTACTTTGAAGGGAAGAAGGACAGGCATTCATTCATATCGCTGATGCATATAAACAAAATAGAGAGTACATCCACCTGAAATGACCCGATTTGTTTTGGAATTTGCCGCGTGTGACTACGTTTATTATTACATTACATTTATCAGACGCTTTTATCCAAAGCGACTTACAATTATTCAAACACCGACGGACGCAGCCATCAGGAGCAATTAGGGGTTAAGTGTCTTGCTCAAGGACACTACAGCATGCCAGCAGGAGGAGCCTAAGATCAAACCAGCAACCTTTAGATTACTAGACAACCAGCTCTACCTCTTGAGCTACCTCCTGAACTGCCTATGCTGCTATTGTGTTGGGAGAGGCTAGACTGATGTTAGTTACTCAACGGTGAGTTGAATGAATCATTTGACGCTTGTTGTCAGTGATCAATGGGAAAGACATCTCTGCAATTTTATTTAGACTCCGCAACAATTGAAAGAGAATAGACATTTTAGAAGACACTGTATCCAACCATATCAGGCCCTGTCAAGATTCAGGAGGTTTATTTGTCACATACATATACATACGTTCATTTGGATATGCAGTGACATGTCATTGCAACACACCCGGCGATTATGCACAATATGCTCTAGACTGAACACAATAGCTACCTTATTTCTACTTGACTAACTAACTGATTCCTAAAACATAATGCAGTAAGTAAATCGAATAATATAGAATAAAATAACTCAAAGGTAAGAGTGGTGGAACAAAATAGAGATAACAGACTTATGTATATTGGATAGACTATTATGTATATACAGATATGTGCATTAAAGTGGCATGTGAATAAAGTGAGGTAGTGTGTGTGGAGATATACAATACAGTATACAACAGTACGGCACAGCAATACAGTAACACCAAACAGAACAGCAACACTGCACAGTATGCAGTAACCCAGAACAGTGATACAGTATGCAGTACAGTAAGCTACATACAGTACAGTAAGGCAGTGGGGCCTACATGAGTGTCACAGTGAAAAAAACCTGGTGGGTTCAGCATTGACCGTTCTTATGGCCTGGGGAAGAAACTCCATCTCGGTCTCTCTGTTCTTACTGTGACTGTGGAGGCGTTTGCTCGACCGCAGCAGCTGGAACAGTCCGTTGTTGGGGTGGTGAGGATTCATGATGATCCTGCGGGCTCTGCTACTACACCTCCTGGTGTATAAGTCCTGCAGGAAGGGGAGGGTAGTTCTAGTGGTAGTTCAGCTGATCGCACCACCCTGTGCAGGGCCCGCCAGTCCTGAGCAGTACAGTTCCCAAAACTGCAAAAGTTGATGTCATGATGTGGGCGGTTTCAAGGAGCTCCGCTTTACCTGTCCACACGAATATACAGGTGGACTTTTGAAAGATTTCCACCCTGGAAGGCGTTTTTCAAAGTCTTCATTTTCTGTGGCCTAAAACGCTGTTTTCGTGTGTGCAGGAGGCCAAAATGCAGAGAAAATACTTTATGTTGTCCGTATACGTGTGGATAGGGCCTCAAGTCTATTCCAATTTCTCCTAAATGTGCATACCCACATGGCCGAATTTCCATAGACGTTTGCACATTATCCCATCGAGTTTGGTCTTTATAAATCCCAAACTTTTTATACAAAGTGCTGTGTACATGGTGTTGTGTACTTTTGTGTGCACAGTTTATGAATGAGGTTCCAGGTCTTTCAGTTGTCATCAGTGGGCCTTATTTTCCTTCCAATATTATAATAACATAATGGATTGATTTGCCATTTTTAAACTTGTGTTATTAAAAATGTGCCCATCCTCTCCCGTTCCCATCTTTTACAACTGTTAACAGCACAATCTTGCTGTATGCTTTACTATTGAGAAACTCACTGCTCCTGTTGTTGCAAACATTTTAATAAGGCCTGGGTTTAAATATAGCCATAGCCTTATCCTTTAAAGATCTGGCTAGTTTCATCATCTCTATAACCATTGAGCTAACACCTGCGACTGGACATTTGTACTCTATATACTGCTGTGTGAACATAATCTGTCGTAGTTGCTTATGCCAGAAATGCTCAAACACAAAGGTTTTTGAAAGTGAAGGACACCCACACACCGGCAAGTATAAAGGAGCAAATGCAAAAAAAATGGGGGGGGGGGGGGGCAACAATGTACAATGAACAAACAAGAAGGAAAACTATTCGGTCATTAAACCATCCTCTGCACTGAACAGGCTGAATGTACAATGACTTATTCCTAGACATGCACAGTCACTCAGAAGCGCTTGTGAAAATACATCTGTCAGGATGATTGAGGGAATAATTCCTCCTTTCTTTTTTTTTTTTCCATATAGAATTCTGCCTTCAGAAACCTCATCTGTATTGCTGCCATGCAGGCACCGCCAAATTGAACCACATTCCCCTCGATATTAGGTGTATTATTAACCTTGTCTTGTGATATTGACTCTGAATCCTCTTCTTTAGTCTAAGAAGAAGACCGGTGTGGAGGCACTCATCGAGATCGAGAACCCAAACCGCGTGTCCCAAAAGAGCAAGAAGGTGACAGAAATCGACATTGAAGCACCCAAAGAGCTCACACGCAGGGAAAGGTGGGTGTCGTACTATCTTAATATTTTCAGTTTTGGTTTTTTATCATCATACTTTGGAGCTGATTCCTAGAGGTTGGGGTGAAAAAATCGATAGAGCATAGTATCGTAATATTTTGCATGGCAATATTGTAATGATACAGACTCCAAGTAAAGATATTTTATTGTATAAGTTGCAAATAAAAAGTTTATTGTACTAAAATAATAAAATCTTGTGATGATCAATGTTCTTGGTTACGGTTTGTTTCCAATGGAAACATTGCCAAGCAGCGGAGCTGGAATCAGCACCAGGAAGTCCTGAAGACGAGTGACGACAAATGACACAATGAGTCTATGTCATGCTTATGTGATAGTTCTCATTTCCGTAGATATGAGGACCCATGGTCTTGGCCACGCACTCTTTCCCAATGGAGGACCCCCACCCCACAAAGCTCATTCACTTGCGCGCACAAAAATAATTTATGTAGACGTATGCACAACAGGGAGGAAGCAGATGGAGGATTTCGATGTGGTTTAAGTTGTGGCTCCAGGTTATTACTGTATACGCATGCATATCAACCAGGTGATATGCTCACATGCCACACCTTGTATTTCTCTTATTGAGAATCCAAAAATATCTACAATAAAATCCCCCCCCCCCCTTTTTTTTTTTTAATTCTACGTATATAGTTCCTCACTCGCACTTGTTTGGTGCCCGTCACTGTTCTCGTGGGGGGATCCTTACCTTTAGGTGAACGAATGTAGAGGCGCCCGGGGAGCTGTTAGGGGGTCAAGTGTCTTGCTCTGTATTGTGAGATCCCAAGGATCTCACAATACAGAGCAAGACACACGACAGACACAAGACAGACGACTCTGGCCCCTACTGATTCCTGTAGAGATGGTGTAGTTGCATATCAAAGCTGAACAAACTTTATTTTTATATCTAAAATGGCATCAATACATATTGTGCCAAGCCAAGGAACTGTTAGATGTGGTCCCCTTTTAAACCGTGTTGACAAAAGTCTGGTTCTCACCTTAAATCCCTCATTCCCTCCCAACCGCCTTCTCAATGGGAGCAGAGTTACCTGAAGGTGGTGTGTTGATGCAGCTCTGAGCTCATGCATATAAGTGTTTTTTGTTTTCTTCTCCACTCTCCATCCTCCTCTCCTGGGTAGAGAGGAAATAGAGAAGCAGAAGGCAAAGGAGCGCTACATGAAGCTCCACCTGGAGGGGAAGACGGAGCAGGCCAGGGCTGACCTGGCCAGATTGGCCATTATCAAAAAACAGAGGGAGGACGCCGCCAGGAAGAGGGATGAGCTCAGGAAAGGTGAGCACGTCCAGCTCTGAGCAAGTGCACCCAAACATTGTCCTTACGCCCTCAATCTAAGATACTGTTGAGTTACACTTGTTTTTTGAAAACCGTAGTGTCACACTAGAGGCTGTGTTATACTGAATCTCAGCGTGGCCGTTGTGACTTTATTTTTGTTTAAAAGCAAACTGGGTGATTGGTTTCTCCAAAACGAGGCTGTTTATCCCTTCATGATGAACTAAGACAATAAATAATAATTATTTTGGTTAAGTGCCGTCGACAATAGTAGTTCCCGTAATATTGCGTTGAATAACAGGTTGCCATGGTTACACTTCCTTTTTCCCCAGTCAAATTACCAAACCGGAACTAAGTTTAGTTAGTGAAAGTTTTAGTCATCTGAACTTCAGCATCTTGCGTTTTTTATATTTATTTCAGTCCTGGTAGGAGAGGGGGGGGACAAAACGCACAAAAAAATTCTTTGGCTCCCAGGGACCACAGTGGAGAGTCAAACTGTGGTTTAAACTCTACTCAGCCTGGCAGATGTGTTAAGTAGCCTGATCCTAAAAAGTACCTAATTACATATCATGCAGCATGTCTTACTGTCCCTTTTCTGCTTCTTCCACTCAGACAAAGAAGCTGAAGATGCCAAGGCAGCAAAGCGATAGTCACTCGTCACAGCAGGATCTGACAGGAACAACAGCCTGGGGGTGGGGAGGGGGCATGTAGAGGAACGGAGTGGGTGTTTGCTCAGGGTTGTTTTCGGGGTCCCGTCCGATTGCGGGAGGGGGGGGGGGGGGGTTACCCAGGCATTGTGTTGAGGGATGAGTTAAAGGCGTGCGCCGGACGAGGAGGCGAAAGAGGATCGGAGCACCTGGAATTCCTTTGTTTGTTAAAATAAAAAAATTTAAATAAATATGAAATAAATACGTTTTGAGAGATGACAATCTCGGGCATTCCGAGCGCTTCCAAACCTCTTTCCTCATCCCCTCTCGCCAGAGTTGTTTCTAAAAAAAAAAAGAGAAAGCTGCTGGAATTCTTCCATTCCTTTTGGTTTCTATACTTTTAAGACAGTTTTTTACAGAGCGGTCGAGTAACGAGGCACGAAGGGGGCATCGCCACCTTCCCACGCGGTCCGATGAACACTAAAAAAAGACAACGATGCATAGGAGTTCTCCGTTCTCGCGTTTGGGGCTAAAACACGGGTGGTTCTGTCTCGAAGAGGAGTGCAGATCCTCTAAGACGCCACACTTGCTCTTTTCGATCTTTCTATCTCGATTGTCAGGCCGTCGTATCCGCCATGTTTTTTAATACGTTCTCTCCCCCACTGGCCACCTCAGCATTCCCAGTCGAATGTGTTCACAGAATGACGAACACACACACACACGCGCGCACACACATCTCGTCAGCATACAAGCTTGCGATTTTTTTTTCACATCCGGGCACCTTGGATGGACTTGCAGTGTTTCAAAATGTTACCTGTCTCTCTATTTTTTTTAAAATATATTTAATACAAAAAAAAATCCAAATCTTAAGGAATGTCAAATATTAGTAGCGTTAGCATCCCAAATAGTCTTGCATCGGCTAATAACAGGAAGTTGGATCTGTGGAAAAATTGGCTGAGATACCCATTAAATTTTCATCTTCCTGTTTCTAAACGGAAGAGAGAGCCTGGTCTGAAGCGGCCGCAGCGACCTCGCTGTCGGTTGTTCCCTATTCATTTCACCTGTCTCTCGATACTGGATCATGACTTTTGTTGCCTTGGAATGTTTACACGAGACCAGTTCACTGTATTTCTCTGGTTGTCTCTGCCACCACCACGGTGCGCGACCAGTTAGAAAGTTTTGAACGAGAAAGCAATATTCTCTTGGACGTGTAAAGTAGCTGAAAGAGTAACTTGTTTGGGGGGAAACGTAGGTAAACAAAGTATATAGTCAGTATTTTAAAATTCAGCAAAATACTCAAGGACATAAATAATCAACCAGAATATTCCCCTTTTTTTATTTTTCATCTTGTATTACATTCATTTGATGTAAAATAAAATACATTGATAAATATGAGTCGCCATGTGTGTTTGTTTTAAAACTCCTTACAATGCGGTGCAATCATTTTATTTCATTGTCAGAGGGACCAAGAGGCTGAGCTTTCAGTTTTGTTTTTTTTGGGGTTTTTTTTTCCCCCCTCAAAACCTGAAATAGTTTCCTAATTTATTTGCAGAACAGTCCATACAGTATTGGTGACCAACTCTTCCGATCATGCGGACTCCAGCGTCACATTTTTGTACTGGTAGTGTTCACCGTTGGCCACGGGGTGGCAGTGTTGCGTCAAACATTGCATTATAACGATGAAATGGAAATGATCTCTTTCGATGTGTGAAAAATTAAATAATTAACATTTGCATTTTGAGTATGACAAACAATTTCTGACATAAAAAAATATACAAATATTTTGTCATCTCTGAATGAGACTTAATGTGACTTTTAATTCATGTGTAATTTGAGGATTCAATATTTTTACTTGTGATTGGTGTTAAGATTTCAAAATTTCTGTAATGTGGGCCTTTAATTTTTGAGGGTGAGGTCGGTGACTGCTGATATATATATTTTTTTGTAGTAAGTACATGATCTTTGCGCACAGCAGGTATCGGATCAGGAAGTGGGGAAAAGTGTTAGTTTAAATTTTCTTTAAATATTTTCAGTTTGTGTTTACAGATAAATGTTCTCTCAAAATAATTTCGTTTTAATTGAGGATTAGAGAGGATTTAACACCAAGCAACAGATTTTCATGGACAAAACAAGGCAGCGTTATCTATTAAAGTGATCGTCGGTAAGATTGTTTTGTTTGAAAAAATTCCAGATTTGATACCTTTTTCGCTGGCACATTTAATGAAACAGTAATTGTATCCGTGTGATGTATCCTCTATCCGCCCTTCCTATTGGTGGGAAGAATACACTGATCGGACATGCGCAAGAAGTGAGCGACAACCGCGGTGAATTTGAAAAAGCGACCTTTGTGGGTTACGGATGAACTTTCCCAAAAGAGAACCGCAGCGGAGGATCGGAGGAGAAGCAGCTGCAGATAGCTGCTCCGCCTGGCAGCCGCCGTCAGGGCCGCCCAGTAGCCCAGCCAACGGGCCACCTCTCCAGGCATCTTCATCTTGCCCATTCTCTCTAATAAACTGGTGCGTTTGCAACATCTCTGCTTGTATCTCCGTGTCAGAGGGCCCGGAAAACATCCCCTCGAACTGCCACGAATGGCTTTCGAGCTGCATAAGCAATGTATTTAATTATGAAACGGTGTGAGAACACAAAGTGCAGTGCTATGTGAAAGGATTGAGTTGCTTGATTTCTTTGGTGTAGTGGAGACCTGGACAGACGGACAGAGCATTAGATAGATGTGTCACAGGACTACACCACTTTGTACAACACATTGCAAAAACCCTCCCGCTATTTTTGGGGCCCAGGGCCTCACTTCCTGACTGCTCCAAATGTTTCTTGCCTTTATGGAACTAGAATAGAAAGTTTCATGTGGGATGATTTTTGCACAATGCAACTTCAAGTATTCAACCAAGTAAAAAGAGGATCCTATAATCTTCTCAAAACGTTAAAGCCGTGTACATTGAAGGATGAATTTCTCTCGGCCGGTGGAAAAGGGATGGATAAGGATGTGAAAATGTTAAAAGGGGAAACAGTGAAGGACTGGAAATGAATGAATGATGATGAATTCCTTCGATAAAACAGCTTTTACTGGGGCCCTTTTAAGATGTGTCCTGGTGAAAATTGCAAACTAAGTTTAACTTTAAATATATAATATAAAAAAAAAATACATTAAATAAATAAATAAAAACTGCATGGATTCACACTATAAAAAAAAACATGTAAAAAATTGCACAAATTCACATAGATCCCGTGGAAGTCTCGGAAGTGTTGCATACAAGCACATAAGTGACAGAAACCTCCTATGCAGGGGAACATCGCAGCGTCGAGCTTAAAGCTTCTTGCTTTCGCAAATGTTTCGTCATCTACAAGAAGCCCCGTTGTCAGGGACGTTGCACAACGCTGTCTCCGGCAGCAGATTAAACCCCAAAGCACCCTGACGTCGATGGATGCCAAAGGCCATCATACGCCGCGCGCGGCCCCGAGCCGGTCCGCTGCTCGAGCCCCCCCCCAAGAAGCCGCAAACAAAGCCATAAGATTTGAGCTTTGGCTTTCGTGGCCTGTGCAGCGGCAGAAGCTCTCTCCTCCCCTCGAGAGCCACTCGCTGTTGGACTTCCTCATTCGCTGACTCTGTGGAGCCGTTCGCCCTCGAACCGGAACAAGAGCAGTGAATACTGTAGGTGACACAACATGAGGTCTGCATTCCACCCGTGATCTGAGTGAGGGCAGGGGTGGGCGACAGAAAGGACCTTTTTGATCGAGGTCTTTTAATTAAAAACTTTTTTTTTTTAACTGACTGCAAGCATGCTGAGACAGTCTCTCAGCATCCTGAAACAACTGGGCTCTACAGGAAAGTAAGTACATTATCACCATTTTCGTGCCCATGGACCTTTACAAATCACCTTACCGTTACAGTGTTTTATATCACCCTATATTACCAGGTTATACTTTGGTCATTGCAATACCACCCTGCATTATAAATGATTAGAAATAGTATATACTGTACTCTATACTTGACCATGCTTCTATAACTATTTCTGCTGCAGCTTTTGCTGGATTGACTCTTTCTGTGATGCTTTGTTGACCTGACACCTGAATTTCCCCACGGCCATGAATGAAGTTTGACCTGATCTCATATACACGTCATCTCTACCGGACACAGCTTCATTGGATTGTATTTGGTCGATATTCTATAGTATACGGCGGATTAGTGCCTCAGGATATAGAATGACTGAGTTGTGTGGTCGGGGTGTTGTGTTTGAAAAGTCCTGGGCCTTCTTGGGTGAGAAGAAGATAATACGATAAGATAATCAATATAGAGACGGCGATTCTGCAAGGGAATATGTGATGTGAAGTTGTGGGAGGTAACCGAGTCGAGCGCGGGTGTATTTCTTTGACTGTGTTTGTGTGTCTATATGCCTCTTTGGGTGTGTGTGTGTGTGTGTGTGTGTGTGTGTGTGTGTGTGTGTGTGTGTGTGTGTGTGTTTGTGTGTGTGTTAACCCCAAATCCCCTTGGTGTTTACAATCATCAGGGCGGGATAACGGAATTTTTCAGATGCCAACGC
>NC_137207.1:5139656-5284656 GCF_960531495.2 Zeus faber
GGTGGAAGGTGATTCTCAGAGTTATTTGCAAAATTTGAGTTTTTAAATTTTGCACGGAGGGGAATACATTGTGAAAGCGACACGTACATGTGAGGCTCACAAAGGGAAAAAGCACGGAGATGTCACGAGCTAAGGGGCAGAGTAGAAATGTTTATCTTTTAGTTATATAATATCAAAAAGTTCAAACTGCCTCTCAGAATTGGTAACGTGTCCCCCGTGCTCACCACGGCCACGCGCAAAGGCGAGGTCCGCCACTGGCTAGATGAGCCACCCAGCCACAAACCTGAGCGCCCATCCACATTGGGCCATCAACACCAACGCCCGGAGACAGCCAGATTTGTGGCTCCTCCACCACCACTGGCCCTCGGGGCACCCGCCGCAGGGAGGCCACGCAGCGGGAGCAAGGGCACCGGCCGCCTCCCGCACCCCGACCCACACCCACGACGGCGAGCTGCCTCCAAAGGGCCCTGGAAGGCACCCGGCGGCGCTCCCTGCAGCCCCGTCGGGTCGCGCAGGCCAGAAACCACACAGCAGCAGGGGCAAGCCGCCAGGACCCGAACCCGGCCGGCAGGGGGTCACCACCCGGCCAACCGCACCAACCCACCGGCGCCCCGCCATCTCGGAAACCCCCAGCGCTTAATATGTGCTGTTGGTAATTGCAGTTAAAATTGCCGAAGTCGCACCCCAATCACTCACACCCCGCCTGCTCCGTAGACTCCGACCCCCCGTTAGACTCTTTGTCCCACTTTTGGTTTGTTGGCATCTGATCACCCTATTTCCATATAAATATTGGGATTTTGTTTAACGAACATCAAATATGTCATCAATTGAGAAAATTAACCAAAGAACATAAATAACTGTTTCTCCTTGAAAGACATACATTTCTAGTCTGCTGTTGTGATGAAAATCTAATTTGTGTTGTCTTGTGTTGTGTCGTGTCGTGTCGTGTCGTGTTGTGTTGTGTTGTGGTAGGAGCATTGAAATGTTACCTGAGAGAACTTCCCGAACCTCTAATGACCTTTGAACTCTACGAGGATTGGTTTAAAGCAGCGGGGTGGGTATTGGTGCTTTATTTTAAATAACACACATTGTCGCTTCATCTGTTCTTCCATAAACTGTGCTTGCTTGTTTCTATATGTATAGAGGTTGTGTTTCTATATGTGTATACAATCCCTATTTTCCTTTTGTCCTTAGGGTAAAGGAGCTGACGGATAAATTGGAGAAGTTGAAAGTGTTGTTGAAGAAGCTTCCACCAGAAAACTACAATAATCTAAGGTGTGTCAATCAACTTGTACACATTGGTAATAAGTTGCATTCACAGCTTACCATGGCCAGAACTCTGTTTAAGCTTCTCTTCCACTTAAAATACATCAATGAGGGAAACTTCCGGTGCAAGATCAAAATTGCTGTACTAATTAATCGAGAACACAGAGCACACAGTCATCAGAAGAAGTTTCACTCTGAAAGTGAGAGTTACTGTATTAGTCGTGATGGAAAATTTGACCCCTTTTTTTATTTTGGGATCCGGTAATGACGAGTCACTCAGTAAAGAGTAATGAGTAGTTTGACTTTTCGGATTCTTCGTCGGTTCGAGTCGGTTGATCTAATGAACAGTAGGTGAGGGGGGACTTTCAGTGAGCAATGAACGAGAGCCAGAAGAATTGGTTTGGCTCAGAGATGTGAATGGAATGCTCCCAACAAGTCTGTCATATTCTTTTTTTTTTTATAGTTTTGCCGCGATTCACATTGACTGTGAATGCGTTGACCCTTTTTTTTGCCTTGGTCTTAAACTCAGTCTTCAGTAGTTATTTTCAGTTTGTGAATCGAAAATTCAGCCGCACGCCCGCTCTTTAGCCGGAGTCACTCCACTCCTGACTCATTTAAAAGATTTGTTCGATATTAACGAATCGTTCACGAGTCTTGCATCACTAACTATTATTTGGCCATAATAATCATAGTTCTATGGCTTTGTGAGGTTTTTGGTGGTTAACAGGAGTCCAGGTGTGCCGTGGGAAGAAAAAAGGTTGGGAAACACTGCGTCTAGATATTTCTCCATCCAGCATGTGACTCCCTCTCGTCTCCCCCTCTCCCTCTCAGGTATTTGGTGCAGTTCCTGTCTCTTCTCTCTGAGGAGCAGGCAGTAAACAGGATGACTCCCAGTAACATCGCCATAGTCCTGGGCCCGAACCTGCTTTGGCCTCGCGCAGAAGGGTGGGTGTTAAGTGCCGACCCAAACCGACCAACCGGCTCTTCACTCACGTTGACACATTTTGGTGGCAAAGTGCAAAGTATAAAAAAATTGTGTTTCATGTATCAGTTCTCACAGTCCTATAAATATAGAGGCCTCTCTCTTTCATTCTTTGACACTCTTCTCTGTCCTCCCACTATTGTATTTCTTCCTGCCGCACATATCTACTGTATGCCAGGCTTTCATTATCCCACTTTTTAACCCTTTCTCTGTCTTTGTCTCTCTCTCTCTCTCTCTCTCTCTCTCTCTCTCTCTCTGTCCCTCTCTATCTTAGGCAGGAAGCCACGTTTGACATGGCCTCAGCCTCTTCGGTGCAGGTGGTGATGGTGGTCGAGCCTCTCATACAGTACAGCAGCAGTGTCTTCCCAGAAGGTACCGAGTCATTTTCAACGACTTTTGTTCATTATGCGTCCTCAGGATGGATTGGCTGCTTAAATAGGCCGGCCCATTATGGGCGTGGACGCGTGTGGCGCTGGCAAGTTGTCAGACAGAACTAGGGTCCGACAGCTACACATCATTTATGGCGGAATCTGTACGCAACATTCACGACAGCCCGTAACATGAGAGCTGAATGAGTCTTAACAGGGCTGCAGGACATTTTCAACAATGGATCTGTGAATATGAATATGTATGACAGTGTCAAAGATTACATTTTTCAAATAATGCAACTGAGCTCTCACGTTTTTCGAATAACGCAGGCGTTTACCCGTTTCTTTACGAGGAAATGCTCAATGAAGGATACACGTGACTTGTAGATTCAAATTTTTGATGCACAGTTGCTGATCTTTTAAAATCCCTTTTTTGTGCGATTTTGTATTGGTTGCGGAGGTATACACAAACCCAGGCATCACATACATTTATCCACAATCAAAACCGTTCTGTAATTCTTCAACATCCCTTTTTTGACTCTTTGACAGTTTTCTGTCAATTTCTGATGCTAAAGGCATCTTTGACAGTGCACAAATCAGGCAAAATTAAGTGTCGAAGAACTTGATTGGTTGATTGGCTTTTGCTCTCATGATTATCACCGTGGCAACGGGGCTATAGCAGTTAATCACATGTATATTTATTTGTGGGTCTTCATGAAAACACAAACGATTCAGAGTCCTCGGAAGTTCTAGAAATGTGATAAAGGTGCAATGTGGTATGCAAAGTACCAAAGAAGAAAAATAACTCCAAGGCACTCCTCTATTAAAAACGTAAAGCCTTTTATTGCGATGGGAATCTAATGGTAGAATTCTTTAAAACATGCATTTTTGGTAGGAGAGGGCCTTTGACCTTATTCTCTTTTGGTTATTTGAGGGTCTTTTTAAATCCAATGCTCATCAAAAAAAGTAACTATTTTCATGTTCAATTCCTAATTTTGTTGTTGTTGTTGTTGTTGTTGTTGTTGTTGTTGTTGTTGTTGTCGTTCAGCCGTATCCTTTGAGATCCCTGAGCCCCCTGCGAGCCCAGACATGACCACTCCGGTGATCCACCCCTTTCACTCAGAGAAGGAGAAGCTGACGAGGACGGCCTCCGCCTCTTCCACAGCCTCCTCGTGCTCCTCCTATCACACGGCGCTCTCCAAGACCAACAGGTGAAATACCAAAAAAGTCTTGTTTCATATCCCACCCTGTCCTGTTAATGTCAAAAAAACAACAGAAACAAGTATCCTAATGTTTCTGACTAACAGATAGTGATGCAGGACTCGTGAACGATTCGTTCATAACAAACAATTATTTCAAATGACGGGAATCATCAAAAGAGTGGGAAATAAAATGAAAATAACTACTGAGGACTTAATTCAAGTCCAAGCCAAAACAAGGCCAAGGCATTTGTTTGGCCATACTGAATGTGATTAACGATTTGCATTCCACCAAAATAAGTCATTTAGACAGAATTAAATATCTCAAGTGACAATTCCATTCACAACTGAAGAGCTGAGCCGGTTCTTTGGAACTTTCATCGTTCGCCGGATGTCACCGTGCATTTAAGCAATTGAATCAAATGAACCAAGAGTCGGAACATTGAACGACTCTCTTTTCTGAGTGACTTGTCAAGTACCGAAGCTAAAACACGAGTCGAACCTTTCATCTCTACAAATAATCCTCGATTTCAAGCTTTCTCTGATGAACACAGGGCTGCTTTTATCGTCTGGAACAGATGCATTAACTGAATTAGAACAGCTTTGCCATTTTGATCTTGCAACACTAGAGCAAGTGAAATTTGTGCTGATGCAATGGCTCTTTTTCATCTTTATTGTGAGCAAAGATAAAAACCCAAAAACGAGAGCTTTGTTTATTTTAAATGCCGCTACTTTCTGAACTATCTTTGAAGCACAGACATGTGTCCATCCCCTCTCAGCACAGCCTCCCAGGACAGCAGCGGCTACTCCCTGGTAAAGTCTGGCTCTGTGAGTCGCGGTGGCATGACCGCATGGGAAACCGTTGCACCTGAACCGGCAGCACCGACCAGCCACAGCCCAACCTCTGTCCACGAGTCCCAGACGCCGACCCCCAGCGGCCCCGAGTCCTCCGGGCCTTCCAATGCCCCGAGCCCAACTCCGGCTCCCAGGTCGTCGGTTTCAAGTACAGCTCAGGCCAAAAACCCGACCCAGAAACAACACGGGGAACAAGGCCAACTAGAGCCGATTTTGGAAGCAGGGCCCAACTCCCCCGGAGTCACAGTGAAAATCACCACATCGTTTAAACGTAAGTCTTTATCGCAAACGGAGTTCTTTGGCAATGTAACTTCTTTTTTTTATTAATTTGCTATTTTAGTAGCTCGTCCGCGGTCGACAGTTGATATTTTGCGATGACGTGACGGACACTTTCAGCTTTCTGTTGCCGAGGAAGTACACAGGAAAGAGGAAGTCTCACGCTGCTGACTAAAATAGGCTTTAATGATGGGCGTCATCGCACACCGTGTTTCTGCTCCGGAATCTGCTTTCACAGCTTGCAGATCACATTTAAGATATTTTAAGGTAGAATGTTAAAAACATAAGTGTAGATGCTGCAGATACTAAAATAATATATACTATAAAGAAGATATACATTATGTATATTTAAATACGTACATACATATATATATATAGATATAATATTACTGTATATATGTATATTATATACTGTATATATATATATATACTGTATATATACTGAAGTAAAATAATGATAATAATGAATGAATTCTGATAATAATATATAATGTAATGCATTTGATATGATTTAACAATGATTTTGAAATAATGCTATCGGATTTTCTGTCAATGTATACTGTAATACCCCCGCATACCACTGTAGCTTTGTAATGTGAAAGAATATGGTATCCAAATGTGTGCGTGTGTAGCTGTACTGTATTTGTGCCTGAACCAAATCATTGCATGTAGAAAGCGACTCCTTTGCACTGTACTGCCTGTTCTCACGTTACAAACCCCACCACCCCAGCCCCGACACCAAAGAAGCCCTTCAACCAATACAAAATGCCCGGCCAGCTCAACAAACACGTGGCGGTGCACTACTCCAAAGCTCCGGTTCCCCCTGGTCCCAAGGTCCCTGCGGACGCCAGGCCCCAGCCAGAAGCCTCGTCCACGTCCTCGTCCGCGTCCTCGTCCTCGTCCATGTCCACATCCACGGCTCAGACCTCGGTCCCGAGGAAAACCAACGTTAAAAGGCCCGGGGTCAGAGCTCCCAAATGCCCCCCGCCTCTCCCTCCACCGCAGGTGCCCTCTGTAGCTCAGTGAGAGAGAACCCCCCTCCTTTAATTTCTGTTCTATTTTTCATTGACGATATCTGCTGTTGTCTGGGTTGCAGTAGGACGCTGTTCGTATGCTTGAGCAGGAATTTTAATATTCCTGCTCGTGGAATGGATCAGAAGACTTCTCCCCAATCTACCGCTGTACTGTCGACGGTCCCTTAGATTTATTTTCTGCGACCCTACGCTTTCTGCACCTGGCCACCGTAGCTACGGTAGAAGAATCCCCGTTTCCTCAAATCCTCATCATATATTTTTTACATGACTTAAGTCGGGCTTCCTGGCGATTTGTGTAACCAATCCAAAATGTCAAATGTGAAGTGAAGCTGTGTAAATAAAAGCATTCGAAATCCAATTAGAATTATCAGGGCATTTATTGTATGTATTCATATCATCATAGAATATGGTGAATAATGGCTGCAGCGTATGTACGTATGTGAATAAATGGGACTATGGACTGCAGGTTCTGTTCAATAAATGCGTTTCAAGGAGGGGTGGGTCAATATTTTCACTTATTATCAGTACAAAAACAAACAAATGGTGGTTCTCGTATACAAAAAGGTCTTCATAATAAAACGCAATTATTCACAACAGATATCGACAGAATGCAGAATGATGATAGTATGATTTTCTCGTCACTACGTCGTTTCACTCTTAATGCTTCTCCTGTCTATTTAGTGTGCAGGAAGATCATATATTGCATTTCATTGGTTTATATTTGTGTGTATATATATATATATATATATATATATATAAAGAAAAGCTATTATTCCTCATCAAAACTCCTGAGAAATCCGGCGATGTCATTCATTCACTCCACTGGCTCCTCCCGCCAAGCCCCATTTTTTTTTTCATTCATTCGTTCATTTCCTGAGTAAAAGTTGGAAAATCTCCGGGGGCTTCTCGACTTTGTCCCCCACCTAACCTCCTTTTTTTGGGTCCAGTTTTCCGGAGCCTCGGGTCTGAGTTATGGCTGCCTTTTTTCAGGAAGCACGTCAACCTCTTTCCTGTCCTTGTCCCGTTCGTGTTATGTCTCTTTGTTTTCCTCCTTAAGGTACATTCCACACTTTCCACTGGCGGTCTGCTATGGGAATGTTTTGTCTTTGGAAGTCTCGATGGATGGAAGGTGACGCATTCAACATTCAATGTGTTGGGGAAAAAAAAAGTTACACAGGACAAAATACTTTTGGCGGCAAAATATTTGCTGCATCCCTTCATTTGAAGCAAAAAAAATGTCTTCTTCCAGCCTGGAATTCAATACCAATCTTACATTTATATGAAATAAGTTTGATCCTCCGCTCCAGCTCAGACCGTGATTTCCTCCTCCTCGTCAACATAACCGTAGCACGTTTCCGCGCGTCTTTGGCCGGGGATCATCGCCCACGAATCTGCAATATCCGGCTGGTCGTGCTCCTTCGAGAGTCCGCCGACCTGGTAGTGACGCGCCAGCACATCCGCCGCGTTCTGGAACCTGTCGCTCTCCATCCTTGCGGGCGCTCTCTCTCTGCCAGGAGAGGGGAGTGGCCCTTGACCTCCGTCGACCTCCGCCGCCAACCGCTCCTCCTCCACCTCCTCCTCTTCCCATTCACCTCCATAGGGGCTCTTCCTGCTCCCGCAGTCCTCCCTCAGCAAGGAGTCCACGTAGGAGATGGTAGCTGAGTCCATCTCGTCACCCTCGCTGGTCAGTCCGCACGCCCACCCAGCCTCGTCGCCCTCCCAGGCCTGGCCGGGCCCCTCGGAGCGGCCGTCGGGGCTTTCGAGCAGGCCGAAGACCTCGCTCATCAGGGAGGGCCCCAGGTCCAAGGTGAAGGTGTCCAGGGAGGTGAGAGAGGGCAGCGAGTCGGAGTGGGCTGCCGGGGTGGCGGCGGCGGGATGGGCGGGTGAGATGGCGTCTGTGGCGTCGGGCAAACGGGAAGCGCCAACGGAAATGGAGGGCTGCTGCCGCTCGGAGCGAGAGAGGCGGGGCAGTGTGACAAAGCCAGACTCCAGACCTGAGGTGGAGGGAATGAAGATGTATGAGCACTTGTTGTTGATTGTAAAGCCATATACCCTTATATGAGGGATGATGGGTCATTCAACCCTTTTATGTGAGTTAGGGTCAGTGCCTTTCAGTATGACGAGATTCAAATGAGACAAAATAATGAAGTTAACTTTTGTGTTGCAAGATCAAAATTGCAAGGCTGTACTTAATTCGTCGGTTCCAGACAGAATAGCAGCTATGGCAGGCAAGCTTCCCTCTGATAAAAGGTTTGACTCTTTTTATTTTTTATTTTTTTCACCTTTTCAGTGGCTAATAGGATAGAGGCATGTGCCGTGGCGGGGAAAAAAGCTTGGGGAACAGTGCTTTAGTTAAAAGGCAGGGGGCAGTGTAAAGCAAGCAAAGCCTATTCAGGCAGTAAGTGAAGAGTGGGTTACTGTATATGGCCAGTACCAGTAGGTCTAGTTCAAGTTCAAGTTCAAGAGATTATTCTACATTATTATGTGTAAGTACATTGAAATAACATAAGGAAGGAATGTAATAATGAACCTGTACAGACAGGGGTTATAGAGTGTGAGTAATGAATGCGGGTATTTCTGCGGGTCATTGAGGCAGACTCCGAGGTGGCTTTCTGCCCGGGCCGTCTGCATCACTCCCTATTATCAGAGTGTCTTTGACGGATTTAGAGGGCTGCTGATAATGAGCCAAGGTGACATCTGAGGCAAATCTACAGGTGTAAATGGTTTCGATTGTACCATGTTTCAGGAAGTAATGTATGTTTTAAAGGAGAAATAGAATTTGCTTTGCTAAGAAAGGTTATGTTCTAGAGAATAGAAACTACATACAGTTTATCTATTAAATTCTAAACTGGACCAGTCTTTTAGGTTTTTAATACAATTTTCTATAGAATAGGCTCTACCAGCATTTTATATATTGCAATCTAAGCGACTTTAATATGATTTTTCAATGTATTTATTTGAAATTCTTACATTTTGTTTTTGTGTTTTTGATTTTCTTTTTTAAAATGTGAATGCTATTCATTTTCTTTCTTCGTTTGCTATTCATTTATTTATTTTTGTGACATTTGAAAAGCCCCAGAGCTGGGCCGGCAAGCAGCCTCTCGTCGTCTCTGACTTCACATCTTAATTACTCTGTTCATTGCATTTCCAATCCACAGGGGTCACCCTTTGGTTGGTTACGTGCCAATTTAAATAACATCAGAGGGCGCCTGTTCAAAGGCTTAGGCCTGGTCCACAAGTATATATTATACAATATTTTTGAAAGCGTTGTATTTTCTCAGCATTATGGCCTCCCGTTCACAGGAAAACGACTTCACTGAAAATTAAGCTTTTGGAAAAAAACGCCTTCCAGGATGGAGATTTTTCAAAACTCTGTTTTCTGTGTATGTGTGTGGCCGGGTAAAACGGAGCTTCTTGAAAGCGCTGACGTCATGACCTCAACTTTCGCATTTGCGTGTGTGACAGCCAAGTTTGAAAGTCTCTCTGACTTTAGGCATGGCGCCCATACGGTAAATGTGTATAAATATTATAATCGCAGCCCTCAAGAAGAAGCTCAATACGCATGCCCCTAATGTTCTTCTGTGGTGTTTGACATCAAGATTTATGAGATTATCGGCCCCTACTGGCCTGGAATGATTATGTTATTACGATTATGTTCGTGTGTGGATGGACATTTATGTACAGAAAAATGCATTTTCAGAAAAATGCGTATACGCGTGGACAGGGCATTAGCCACGTGCACACCACACGCACCGTATGAGCACTTGCTCTCCTCGGGTGAGTTTGGAGAGCCGGGAAAGAGCTCTTTGGCCACGCTGGTGCCGTTGGGGGAGTCCCCGTCCAGCCTGGGCAGGGAGACGGCGTTCTTTATGATGGGGGAGACGGCGGGGGGCGGGGGCGAGAGGTCCTTTGACCCGCCCCTGGGCCGGTTGTCCGAGCTCTTGCGCACGTGGCGCAGCGTCCTGGAGAAAAAGGCCCCGATCTTGTTGTCCGGGGTGGAGGCGGAGGTGGAGTTGGTGTCGCCGTCGCCATTGGCCGGCCCCCCGTGGTTGCTGAGGAAGGACGTGTCGCCGAACACGTCCCCGCCGCGGCCCACGTGCATGGTGTGGCGGAAGTCGCCCAGCGGCGGGCTGATCATCTCCAGCGTGAGGTCGCCTTTGAAGCGCCGCTTGCCGTGCGACTGCGTCACCAGGCCTTTGAGACCAGACAGCTTTCCCTGAAGGTTCATTGTCCCAAAAATTGTGTCTTAAAAAAAAAGACCCAAAAGACAACACTTTAATCCCACCCTGAAAGCTCTCTTTGTTTCCAACTTTTTGGGGGGGGATTTTTCAAAGGTCCTACAGAGGCTGTCTCTCCGAATTTTTAACTAAATGAATCCAACTTCGGGTCTTGAAAGTATTCCAAAATTCATGGTGTGAGAGACATTCTGGGGTCTCTCGGTGGCTAATGACAGGGGTGAAAAGTTCACCGAAATATAATCACTGTTTATCGTGGGCTAGGCTAATTTCAGTCCCCCTTTGTACAGTGTGTTGTTGCTGCACATGGTCAGCTGAATTAAATGGGAACAAATGGAGGAGAACGCTATGCAGTTTCTGGATTTTCTGTCCAATCAGAGTTTGGTCGGGTTGCTTGGTTTCCCCAGTCGGTTTGGGCTCAGAAATAGGTCCGGGTCCAGCTGCGTATGGTTCTGTGGTCACACCCTGGAACTATCTATCGAAAGAAAATGGAGAGTAAAAGAAAGAATAGACAGGGTTTGAATGATTATTGAATTTTAAGCGATGCTGATGATGGTAATGAGTTGATTCCTTGCGGGAAAGCATTTTTTCCTCTCTAAATATTTGGCTATTATGGCTTTTGGACAGGTCTGTCTATTCTGGCTTTTTATTTTTCCTGAAATTCCGTATTTCCAAAACGCACTGGTCTTGTACTGTCTAACTCAGAGGCACTGGCTTCCTTGTCTCAAGTCCAGAGCGACAAGACTGCTTCTCGGCCATTTACGTGCCGGACCTTCAGGGAGTTCCTGTGTCCTTTTGCCGTTGAGTCTGGCTACAGAACGGCTTCATTTACCTTCATTTCACATTAATTCTGACAGATTTCTAACAAGCTGTCGAAGCAGAGAATGTAAGATCGGTGACGTCCGTATGAGTGAAAAATGACATTGGGACAATACAAGACTTTTTCTTATTCTTCGCCCGGAGTGTAATGGATATGCCCTTTTTAAAATATTTTTGGAGCATAAAGCAGATCTGTCAAGGACCTCTGGTTCTCTTTAAGACCTTTCTCCTCTGGCGGCTAACTCACTGAGAGGCCCTCCCATGTATCGCAAGCTCGGTCTGGCTTCATTAATGACCCGCTACGGCTTTCGTGAGATGGTGATTGCGTCAGGGCCGAGGCAGCCCTTGTAATTTTCTCCCAACCGCGGCTCTGGGCCCTCCACCCCCCGGTAGCAAACGGTCCACATACATGCACTCAAGCCATATCCAGAGCTCACTAGGATTGCCACCGGGGACCAGTATACTGAAGTGTGATTGCCGAACCTGAGAACGGTGTTGGCCTCCAGGGAACACACAAGAGTTCCCTGCGTAGCAGATTAGATGTACTAAAACAACTCGGTCCACGATTCTCTTAACAAAAAAAACAACCCCATCCCTGACCTTCAGACACTGGCTCAGACACAAAGGTAAACACATATTTTCTGTTAGTGTTAAAGGAAGCCAGTCTGTGCCAAGGTGGGACAACAATAGCCTCAATCTGGATAACCAACTGTACAAAAGGCAGATATAAGGGCAGTGATTCTTTTAAAAGAAAGTATTTTAAAGGCTGGGAAACACTGTATTATGTGTATACCGGTGAATTCCGCCCGCATCCTTACAGAAGAGGTGTGGTGATTCCGGGATCGCTGATCCCGCAACAGAACCTTTGATTCGGTCTGGTTGGGGGCAGGGGATTAAGTCTGTTCTTCTGGCAACCGACTTGGTTTGGCGCTGAGGCCGGCTCCTGGCAATTCCTCTTGTCCGGACCCTTTGCCCCTTATCCAAACACACGGGGTTCCCCTTCTTTCCCAATCGCGTTTTCAGAATTTGCGCGAAATCCGGCAGCCCACGCTCCAGGAAATCCACCACAAAGAGACCCGAGGAAAAAAGCCCCTCCTTAAGTCTTTAAAAGGTAATAAGGCTTGTAATCCAAGCGGCAGTCTGTCTGTGTCTGTGGAGCTGGAATAACAACAGAACGAGGGGGGATTGGGGAGCGCGCTGGATTATCCCCCTAATCCTTCATCCTCACTCTGTTACTCGCCCACCACCCTCCACCACCCTCCAGTGGAGTTCCAGGGCCTTCTGATAGCAGCCCGGATGCCCCCGCTGTACAGTGTCCCCTCGTGCCCTGGCTTGGTGTCTTCTCAGTGGTGGTGGAGGGCAGTCTGGGACCACCAGTTACGAGGGAACTGAGTGTCTTCAGGCTTCCACTGATGCCTGTCAAAGGGAGAAAGGAGCGAAAGAGAAAATTAGGAACAGGAGGTCTTCCTTTAAGCTGAAAAGGTTGCAGAGAGAGAGAGCGAGAGATGGGAGTGGGACGGCACAGAAAGGCTAAGTGCAAAGGATTGAGATCAAAAGTGTTGGTAGATGAGGAGCAGCAAGGTAATTGGAATAAAGGGTGGCGGTATTGCATAATGTGATGACACTTTCAGTCGGTGGTAACCTACAAACGCAGAAGGAACTTTATGAAAAAGAACCGTCAAAGAACCCATAAGAAAGTGGTCAGTACACTCAATGTAAAACACGGGGAATGAACAAGTGAACCAATGCACCACAAAACCCTTTAACTATTTGGGCCAATGCAAGACAATGGGAGACGTGCAGAAAATTCTGTTTCACCTTGAGTGTACTGACGCCTTCACAGATAGGGGAAAGGTAGGACTGCAAGAGAAATGCACACAATCATATCCACATGCTACAACCAATGCCGGTGTTGATATAAGACTTATGCAACGAATGCAAACACAACTCTTAGATTTGATTTATTTCGCATCGTTTGAGTTTTGCCTCTGGGCTCTACTGCTCATCACTCCCGGCGGGGTGTACAGCAAACAGAGGCATACTTAGTGAGCTAGAAATATAGGGGTGATGAACTTGAACCCCCGCCGCCCCCCCATCGGATAGTAGAGCCCAACAGGTAGATGCAAGGGAGCCTGCAAGCAAGCAGGCAGCAAAGCAGGTAGGGCAGGAGGGATTGGCTGTTTAAATAAGCTGGCCCATACGGGCATGGAAGCATGTAGCACTGTTTGCACAAGTTGTCTGACAGTACTAGCTCCGCAAGCTACGCATCGTTTGTGATGTATGGTTCTGTATATCTGGCCTTCTTTAACGCGTATAAATCTTCATAGAAAAGCCACATTATTCGTAACTGGTTGGGCGGACACTATATTATAGGTGTCCACTTATAATGGCGTTAACCCAGCCGCCCCCCAGCTCTTCCTAAAAAGGCGTCTAGACTTGCCGAATGCGATTCTAAATCTTCTCTATGAGTTTTTAACAGAGTCAGCATTCAGGAGGCTTGTGCGGCATTCCGACATCACAGACCCGCCCGATGAAATATTTCCATGTCACCCTGTACAATATTTTTCTTGAGGGAGCCTTCTGGAAATAAACCAGGGAAAAAAACACAGTCTAATAGGAGCTGTGTGTGTGTGTGTGTGTGTGTGTGTGTGTGTGTGTGTGTGTGTGTGTGTGTGTGTGTGTGTGTGTGTGTGTATGCGTGTGAGCGTGAGCCTGTGTGTGTGTATTAGATTATGTCTGTCCGTGTTGGTGTATTCCACTATACCATATGCCATTCAAAATGTGCCTTGTGATCTCTCTGACTTTTACGTGCACGTGTGTGCGTGTGTACGTCTGGAGTGTGTGCTCCATTTGCGTGCATGTGTGTGTGTGTGTGACAACATTCCTAAAAAGAACGCGGTGGGAGTCTCTCTCTGCTTCAACCATCCGACATCCTTCCTTGAAACCTCAGCTCTGAAAGGCGGCACAATGCTCCTTTTCCTCCCCTGTCCTCTTTAAAGTTCTCATTTCCTTTCTTTTCGTGCCTTTTTTTCGACCACTTCCGCAGCCCAGCGGTGTCGATTTTCTGAAATAACTGTTTTTAAAGGTGCCACCGGGGAAACGGAAATTCTTCTTAGGAACAAGCTTATGCAAACCAAAGGACCGAGGCTCTTTCAAGAAGCCTTCCTTGGAAATCAGACTAACAGATGCAGGGGTTATTTTCAAAAAAATGTCCAATAATTTTCCTTACGGAGGCTGGTTGACAATGCTCCACAATATATACTGGCGGCCCACCCACACCTGAACCATGGAGCGGTGTAGTTTATGCCTCACGGACCACCTAGCCTCTCCCATCCCATCATCCACTAAAATGAAGTGGTTATTTAGTCTGTGATGGTTCTTTATTGGAACCACACAGCCTTTTAGAGAACCATCAAAGAATCCACTATTTTTCTCTGTGTAGTGAGCACACGCCAACGCTTCCTTTATGTTTCGACCAATCGGGTGGTTGGGGGCGGGGATCTGTGAGCATGCGTTAGATGGAATAAGTCCCCGCTGGAAACAACCCGACCGGCAGAACCATAACAGTCACATCCTCATTGAAACGTGACAGGGCTGACCATCGGCTGCCCGAGAAAAAGAAGAAAAGAAAAAACCTTTTTGAAAAGAACCGCTGGGGTGACTCCTTGACTCGGCCAGCACTGATACATTCAACTTTTCCTGTAGCTGGTGGGAAGACGAGCTAAAACATCCTGTCCGGTCACCAACGTTCTAGACAAAGATTCTGTAAAGGCTTCCAATCGTCATCGCCGTGTAGACCGGCCACTGCAGAAATACACTTATTAAAATCCTCATCCGTACGCTCCATCTTGCCACTCGCAAAGGAGTTTCTCTTGGGTATGATACCCCCGCAACACGCCGGAAATGGGGCGGGGCTTAAAACTTAAGCTGGCCCCCGTCCAATCGCTGGTTTCCAGCGCAAACTCGGAGGGGCTTCCCACCAGAAGTCCTTTTAGAAAGGGACTGCTGGGATCCAAGATCTCTTATCTCTAGATCCATACATTTACAGACTCCCATCCGAGATTTTAATCCCAAACTCTTGAATTTTTCTTTTCCATTTTATACTTTCCACTTTCTTTGTCGCAAATGTTGCCAAATATCGGCCTTGGCTGTAGGTTTCAGTGGTGTACACTGGAGAGTGGACTTTGGGCTTTCCCCTAATCAGAGGTACTTTTCAATTTTTTTATTTTTTTTTGCTCACGTCCTTCACTCGCTAACCCTCGTCTAACCAGGTGAACAAACACATGCGATAAGGCTGCATTTTTTCTTTTACATTTACTCTAACGCCATGTTTTTCCAGCCTCGCCGCTAGATTTGAGTCTGACAAAGACGCGTCGATGCACTTCCCATTGTCATACCTCAATAACATCCATACATATTTCTACTTCCTGCATCTGGAGTTAGGGGACCTCTCTTCTGTCTTTGTAAAAAAAAGCAAACACACCAATCAAACGCGCTTGTCTCCATTTCCTACTCACAAGCTTCCTACCACCCACCTCCTCATATATGGATACTGTAGGAGGGTCAGACCATTTGGCGACAACAGACCATGATGGAGCACCTTTCACCTCGTCATCTTGTGCGGCACCTAAACACCCCCACACACACACACACACACACACATACACACACATACACACCGGGGAACCCTGGAGTGTCAAGACAAACACGGGCGTAGCTCACACCGCTGCAACTGACAAACTGACCCCTTTGCCGCTTACGTCAATGACACAAAATGGACACAGGGGCTGTTCTTCATGAGGAATGTGGGACACAGGTATCAAAATGTAGAGGAGTAAGAAGATGTATCTATCTATCCATCTATCCATCTATCCATCTATCTATCTATCTATGTTACCACGTGAATGACATTTAACTGTGAAAAAAGAGTGGGAGTAGATTAGTTGGCAATGAGGGCAATGTACATCTTGACATTGATGAGCTTTGTTCAATCTCTTCCATTATTCAATCTAGTTATCTGTGTGTGTGTGTGTGTGTGTGTGTGTGTGTGTGTGTGTGTGCCTGCGTGCGTGTGTGTGTGTGTGTGTGTGTGTGTGTGCATAAATGTGTGTGAAAGTGTGCATGTCAGTGTGCGGTATTTGACATGCTGGCCTCTCCTAGCAACTGGTCGGAGGGTCAAACAAGTCAGGCGTCAAGCAGTCCACCTTCTTGTACAAGTTAGAATATTTAGCTCCACATTAGTCACTCGTAGTTAATACAGCAGATGTGATTTCAACAGCAGCGTTCAAATGGAGTGGGTCGAGTTCACCTGAATATAACTTTAATGGGATGGCACAAAGCGGTGTTCTAATTACTATGTATAGATGTGAAAATCAAAGTGCTGAGAGTTTGCTGTGGCCGCCGTTGAAGTAGAGGGAGATAGTAATGATATATCGCGGCTTAACCGGCCCTAAATATACTGCTTGAGGCATTGGAGTTTGAAGACAGACATCTAAGGAAAACACTTGTACCACAAAACAACTGAACATCTGCCAGTAACATGACGTAACCCAAAGAGAACCCCTGTCATGCCTCCCTCTTGTAATGGTTCAGTGTGGGTTAAGTGAGGTATTATAAACAAGGTTAAATAGGGCGCATCTTGTCAGCAGCCTGTAATCTGCTTGACAACATATTTTCCTTAATCGTGTATCAACGTCACTTTTCTTTAAAGTGGTAATCCATGAGATCGTCTGTGTTGGGTGTATTGCACCGATTTTTTTTTCAACAGCTATATCGACAGTTTACTGACGACTACCCAGCTATGCAGCTTCATCAAAATCACCGCAGCTGCCTGTGCCGTGAAAGGCGGACCCCGCCACAAACAATGGCAACAGCATACTGTATGCAGAGGAGCACTACTGTATACTACTACTACTCTATAATGCACACACATGGCAGTTTCATGGCAGTTGCTTATCAAGTGGCAGCTAAATAAATATCTGATCAAATGAAACATGTTTTTTTTTAACAAAACAATCTTACAGATTACCACTTAAAATACCTATAGTGTTTATTCCATGGCGTTCAATTCCCATTATAGTATCCCCATGCATGTTTGCAAAACAAGTTCAGTAGATATTTTACATAAGCTTACCTCAACGGACGCGAGAAAGAACCGGGTCAGCTGAAGTGTTTCAATTTGAATTCTACACAAGCGTGGATGAGACCAGCAGAGGTTGAGCGCCCCACAGCCGCTTCGGGTCCAGCCGCTCCGTCCGCCCGCAGTCCCTCCAGTCAGTGCGCCTGAAGGAGACTGGCCGTTGGAGCAGAGGGAAGGGGCGGCGCTGTGCAAAATAACGACAAAGTCGTCAGACAGTCAACAAGTCAGTGCCCGGCAAGCGGAAAAGGGGCACGCTGCAAACAGAAGCGTCATCTACACGTCATAAACAAAGTAGGCAGGAGTAGGTTGTAGAGCAACAAACGAACAGAACAACTATGTGAATACAATGTTACAGAAAAATCGTTTTTTACATTTCTATAAATGGTCAATAATAAAGTGGAATACAACATTTGAATAAAGTCAGTAATATCTAGGTAAAACATATATATAATTTAGATTCGATTATAAATGTAAAAATATAACACCATAGTTTTATATATTTACATTTACATACATGTACATATACATATAAACATACATATATGCAGTGAAATGTCATTGCAATGCAACCGGAGATTATGCACAATATGTGCTAAGTGACACAATAGCTAACTTAATTAACTAACTAACTAAACTAACTGAATTAACTGATTCAAAAACATAATTCAGTTAGTAAACACAATTAAAAAAAAAGAGTAAAAAGGTAATATACTGAGTGGGAATACAAAATAGAAATAAGAGGAATAGACTATTATGTATATACAGATATGTGCAGTAAAGTGCCATGTGAATAAAATGAGGTAGTGTGTGTGGGGATATACAGTACCGTATACCACAGTACGGCACAGCAATACAGTAACACCAAACAGAACTGCAATACAGTCAATATAGTAACATACAGTATAGTAAGGCAGTGGGGCCCATGTGTCATGCTTTAATTTTGTCATAATTAAATAAAATTAATTATACCAGGCAGGTATATTAATTATTTCGTCATAAAATTAATTCATTACATTGGTTTCACCTGGCTTGCAAATTGCAATGAAACATCTCACCTTTCCAAAATAAAGCAAAGTTTTATATATATATATATATATATATATATATAATCAATAATTTAGCGATGCAGTAGACACAATGTTGTATTTTCTAGTTTCCCACATTTATTATTATTATTATTATTATTATTATTATTATTATTATTATTATTATTATTATTGTAAAGTAAACAAATGGCTTGTAAATTCTTGTAAACCCACATTTTGCAGCACAATCTTATCGGTGGAAAGGACTAAAGAAAGCCTATGAGAAGGTGATTTGTTTTAAATTGTCTGTATTTAGTATCATTTTTACATTCACTATTACTTTTAATGATAATTTTGTTTTTTTAATAAGACATTTTTTTAATGTGTTGTTGTAAACTTAAGCTAGTTTTTAAAAAATTAAAAAAAAAAAATAATTAAAAAAAATAAATATATATATATATACATATATATGTATATATATATATATATATATGTATATATATATATATATATATATATATACACTATTCAAATAGTTCATAATATATTATGCTACTATTCTGTATTTTCCTGGGAGGAAAATTCTGACCAATAATATCTCGCCTGGAGGGGCGTGGGCGGAGCCACGTGCGACACAACTCAGGCTCTGATTGGCTGGGAAAATTGAAACCCGACAGTGGGCTCAGTCCCCATTGGTCTAGGTCGGTCGGGTCCCATGTTTTATTGTTTTCTTTCTCCAATACGTGTCTACAGTGGCTTCACAGCAACTCCACTTTGCTCAAATCACCACAATTGATTAGCGTTTGTAGAGAACTTGTCAAAGACAAACAAAAGAACCTCCCACAGATGAGTCAGGTATTGCGTTCCCATGGCAACCACATTCCAGCAGGACGCAGACTCTTATCCACAGGAACAACAGCATCCTCAAAAACTCCACAGTGGCCCAAGCACGTCATGTGGCCTGGGTGACTGTCTGCCAACTTTCAAGTAAGCTAGGTATGATGACAAAGCAGGAGATGGAGGATAAGCCTGCACCAAAAAAAAACCAAAAACGACAGATACAGAACACTTCCCCTAATTCTTCCCCACTACACCTAGTTTAAAATACAAATAGAAATACAAACATGGCTGCCACACACACAAACACCACAATTAACACACAAATGAATTGTGTGTGCAAAGGCAAAATGTTTCCTTTGATTTCATATTTTATTCATAAGGTCATTGTACCGAAGCTTCTTTGTGATGCGTTCTATGAAAGAAAATAGGACGGAATGGCCCTGGCCAGTGGCCACTGTTTTATAGACATTTATAATCTGTATATACTAAAGAGCTTTTTTTATTTAGGATTACTGTGTGAGTGTGTGTATGTGGTATTCAACAGATCTGTGATATTGTGTGTGTGGTCTTATGTGTCCTCTTGTGCGATTCATGGATCTCAGCATTCAACCATTTGTGGCTCCATGACGTTTGATTCGGGTTTATTTTTTACACTGAACTTGGTGCCACCTCTGCAAGCCATCTGAATAGTGTAGCACTTCAAATTGTTCGATTACTCTGGCCTTGGGAAATACTGTGAGGGCAAGGTTGACATCACGGAGGGGGCGGTTCAATAAACGGAGCACGGAGAGCATGTCCAATGTGATGTACCTGTCCGTGAGTTTTTTTTGTTCATATCTATGATTTTTGTATTTTTAGAGCTTATAGAGCTTATTTTGCGTAATCACTGGGTGTCATAACATTTCACTGCATAACATTTTTGACCTTATGTATATGTATGTCCAAAATAATCTCTTGAAATTGAACTTGAGTGAAGTATCATAAGTAGCCCCCTTTAGCTCGCACGTTACATTGGTGACAGTGGTAATCAAGCACTTAATGCTTGTGATTTTTTTTTCCTCACACAGAACATTCACGGAAAGGACAATTCGAGCTAGTTAGCTGAAGAACTCAAGCTAACTTTTCTTGGCTAGCGGGTGCATTCACAGATGTGAGGTATCTTTCTGCGTTCCCGATCGACTACATCTGACTATTTTGTTTTCTTTCTCTCCTGAAGTATGATCGTGAAATATGGCTTTTAAGAGAAGTTTTCCCAGTGACTATGGAGACATGGATGAGGATGCATTCAGGTCCGGTTCAACACTATATTACTCGGTGAGTGGCATAAGAGTGGATCTCCCCGCGCCCTTCAAGGGGGACGGGTCGAAGTCATGCCCAACGTGAAGTAAACAGTATGAGGCTGCAGCGCGAGCTCAAACCAGGGGTGAGAGATGTGAGCTACTGGCCACTTTAGTGAACTGTCCACCTACCAGGCATGATGGTGCGGCATTCCTACTCTGGGATAGCTTGGCAGCGGACATACAATGTGAGTAGGCTACAAAAGGGCATAGACAAAAAAAAAAAAAATCTAAACTGGGCATTGTATTGGACAATGTGATTATAAGAAAGTGAAGGAAAAACTGAATGACGCTTTTTGAAAGAAACACTTTTGACTTTATTTTCAAACCCAGTGCTCAACCCCTCAAAGCTAATAAGTGGAGGTATATGCTGCTGATATATCTAGACTAGTGATGGAAGCTTTTCAGGAATATGAACGAGCTACACGTAATGGGGAGAGGTTCCGGCGTTTCCTTGCAGGATTAGACCCGGCTCTTCAAGCAAAAATGCCACAAACAGGGTGCTACTGACTTTGAGGAGGCTTTGGTGATTGCAGTGCACTGTGCCAGACAAGCTCTCAGTGTGAGTACCCTCAGTTCACCATACACACCTCACATGCTGTTGTCTCTGTGCTGGACTCCCAGGGGACTGCAGTGGATTACAATGCCAACATTGCGAAAGGCCCCCAGCGCGCAATTGAATGCCTCGCTTTGAAAGTGGACAGTTTACAGACCGAGCTTAGAAACATAAAAGAGCATGGGCGCAGGGCTGAGTATGGTCCTGAAGGGTCCCCGTTCTTCAGGGGATGGGACCAGCGCAGTACATCCCGTTTTGGGGTGGTGTGTTTTAAAGCAGCCCACACCTGTCTTGGGTCTAGGTAATTGGGCCTGGGATCAGAGTTGGCTGTACGCCTGTTGCATCGTCAGAGAAATCAACGAGCAACAGCTATATCACCCATCGCCAGACACACACAAAGGGAGAGCCTGTGTCATGACATGTGTCCATCTGCTCCTGGCTTGTAACATCTTGCCACTCTCTACAAAAAACTGGTGCGTTTGCAACATCTCTGTCTGTGTGTCTGTGTCGGAGGTCCCTGAAAACCCCACTCTGGTGGCCTGTGGCAGGTGGAACTGCCACAGTGGTACCTGAACAGGAGCTCTCCGGCACGGAGAAGGGACACAGAAGGGTCATTCGAAGATGCACTGGAGCCACCAGCAGGTCAACGGGCAGCCACAGCACCAGCCCTCTCCCAACTGGCAGCAGCAGCACCCAGAATGTCCAGTGAAAGGCCAGGAGAAGCAGCCACAGCAAATACAATGGATGACCGCCTGCGGCTAGCTGCTCCCCCCAGCAGTCACTGCTGCAACCATCCAGCAGCCTAGCAGCCAGGTCATCCCTCTAAGCAGCCCCCGCAACAGCCAAGCCTTGCTACACCTCTACCAGCCAACACAGCAGCCGAAGGCCCCATGCTCCGGTAGGGAGGAGGGGGGTCTGTCTGCAGACCCTGCTTGAGGATGGAATCATACAGGAAAGCTGTAGCCCATGGTCCTTACCAGTTGTCCTCATTAAAAAGAACAACAGCTGGAGAGTCTGTGTGGACTATAGAAAGCTGAACTCTGTGACCATACAGGACTCACATCCACTCCCAAGGATGGATGATACAATGGATTCTCTATCAGGGGCCACATGGTTCAGTATGTTGGATTTTTCAGATGGTTACTGGCAGCTGGAGGTCTTAGAGGACGACCGTGAGAAGATGGCCTTCACAACAGGCCGTGGGCTTTACCAGTTTCAGGTGATGGGGCTTAACAATGCACCGGCTACCTTTCAACGGATTATGGAGTTAGGTGTTGAGGGGGCTCCCCTGGGACACTTATATGGTGTACCTGGATGATATTTTGATATATAGCTGCTCTTTCGATGCCCACATGTCTCACCTGGGGGAGGTTTTGACAAAAATAGACTTCGCTGAACTAAATGCCAACAAATGTCACCTGGCTCAGGACCATGTTGTTTTCCTTGGGCATGTGGTGTCTCAGGAGGGACTGCGCCCTGACCCACAGAACACTGCTTGCGTGCGTATTGAACGTAATGTAATTTGGCTATGTGGTCTCCCCGTTACAGAACTGCAGGATTTATTATTTACAAGGATAGTATTTACACAAAAACATCTAGTTCTTACTAAATTAAGCCCCATAGCAACGGAAAGCAATGGGGAGACGTCCCCATTGTGGGGATACACAGGTTTTTTTGGAATGGGACGGAACGGTACAGTCCCTTAACTCAGTTGTGCTTAAAAATTTTGTTTCCTACATGTAGGAAACAAACAAAAATAATTGGATCTACCATAAAAAACACAAGCACGGGCACGCCTGATTAAAAAAAACAAAAAAACACAAGCCCGGCACAGTGCACCGTGGTCTGGAGAAATAAAAAGAAAACTCTTTAATTCTCTGATTTAGGTTCACATTTTTCATTTTCCATACAAGTAGGAAACAAAGTGTGGTGTGGGGTTGGTGTGGTTTGAGCAGCCACACCTGACCTGGAGCTAGGTGATTAGGTCAGAGTGCCTGTATACCTGTTGCTTGTTGGTTGGTCTAACAAGCAGCAGGTGAAAACCCCCATCCCCACACACACTCAAGAGAGGAGCCCTGTCATGACCTGTGTCCATCTGCTCCTGGGCATATTCCAACTAGCCCACTCTCTACCATAAACTGTGTGTCTGAAAGCCTGTCTTAAGTGTCTCTGTGCCAGAGGTCTCTGAAACGCCACGTGGGTGGTGCGTGGTAGGCGGAACGGCCAGACTAAGGAAACTAAATAAATCCAAATCTTTCTTTACTAGATTATATTATATATTCTTATATTCTAATCACAAGATTTGCATATAGAGCGGGGAAGTGAAATCCAATCACAAGTGGTTACTCGACAGCTCTGAGCGAAGAAGGCGAGCGCCTCCGCCCCCTCGCTCCCTCTTCCTCTCTACCTTTTCCCCTCTCTCCATCTCTAACTCTTACCCTCTCTCCCTCTCTAACTTTTCCCCTCACTTCCTCCCCCCCTATCTCCTTCTCCACTCCAGTTTCAGAACACGTTAATCGGCACTTTACACCGTTTCAATCGTTTGTCATCCTGATTCCACACAGCCATTTACCCTGCATATGGATGCATCTCAAACGGCTGTGGGAACAGTGCTTGCTCAGAAAGGACTTGAAAAGGTGGTGGCTTATGAGAATCAATCTCTCACAGTGGCAGAGCATACATGTCCACGTATGACAGGGAAATGTGGGCTGTAGTTTGGGCTGTACGTAGGGGCTTCAGGCACTACATGGGGGCTTATCCTTTCACTGTGGTTACAGATCATAGGGCCTGGCTAGGACTAGGGAACATCCCCATCGGCAGTGACAAGACAGGGAGGCGCAGCAGATAGGTCCTTGAACTAGACCCCTGCAACTTGGTGATATCCACAAGAGCGGGTCACAACCCCTGCCCCTCTACTGAGCATGCAGACAGTGACTGTGTCGCACCGGCTCAGACATACATGTGCACTCAGACTGACAGAACACTCAGCCCTTTTGCCATATGTATCATAGACACTGCAGCTCGGACTACCGGTAATGTGGCAGAGCCCACCCCAGACTCTCCTCCTGATTCGGAGACCCTTATTTCCTCGTGAGGTGGAAGCCGAAACAGACCAGGCGTTGCTCTATACTATGGTGTTTCCTGCATAGAGTATTACAAGGTGCGCCGCCTCCAGCTCTCGAGAGTTCTATGGTGTTTAATGAGTCTCAAAACCCGTGTGCGCACAGAACAGTATCAGTTACAGAACAGTGCAGTCCCATGAGCATGCAGCTGTAGCAAGCGAGAGCTCGACCCTCCCTATGCAACTGCTCAACACTCGCTCGCTCGAGTGAGTACGAAGGGTCGAGCTTTAACCGCCTTCAACCTTAACCCCCCTCTCCTGTCCCTGCATGGACCTGGCGGACAGACCAGCTCCTTTTCGGTGCTTTTATTGGTTTAACCGCATGAACAGCAATTCCTCGTCAGCATAAACAAGCTCCAATACTGTGCTTGCAGCCATGTTTGCTGTTAGGCGCTCTTCTTCGTTTACTATTTCCTGCTTGACAGTGGTACTTTCTCTCTACTGCCGTCTGTGGTTTCTGAGAAAACTGCAACAGAGAATGTGCTAGCTATAAACACCCTGCGCTGCGTCCGCAAATGTATAATTTGCCCTTAACAGGATCACATTTTGCTGGTTGTGAAATGTATAAATGAAAGGCAACTACACTGCAATATGGCCCCCGTGAGCTCAAAATGAAAACAATAGCTTATGTTGTATTTGATTTGATTTTAAAGAACTTTGCTGTTTGTTAACAGTGTAAATTGACACATTAGCTCTCATGTTGTAATTAATTTAATGTTGAACACGGCACCTTTATTTTTTTAACAAACATAAATTAATTTGATAATCATCAGTTTCTTCAATCATATAGGTATTAGAACTCTTAAAATACATTGCTTGTAAAAACTGTTTGCCTGAGCTATAGGTGTAGGTTTCTGGGCGGCTGTAGGGGATACGTCCCCTCAATATTTAGAACACACTGGAGCCACCAGCATTTGCCTTTACCTGGTGCATGGATGTGGCTGGGGAAGTCGGGTCACTTACCAGCTCAGCAGCCCCTTTGGAGACAATCCTGCTTCTCAGATGGTACATTATGAAAGGCTACGGTCCTATACCTAACCTGAAGTGGTCCCACTGCATCCTAAGTAGCCCTCTTTTCCTCGGACATTACAATAGCATTGCAGTGTAAGCTATTGATCGCGCTTGCAAAGACTCAGTCCAAGCCCAGAAGCCATTCGTCCAGCTATACCCTCTGCTAGGGAAATTTCAATGCAGTGTGCAGTTTGCGGCATAACCCTGTTCACCACTAATTCAGTGTTTCCCAACCTTTTTCATGCCACGGCACACTTTTTTACAGTTAAATAATCCCCCAGCATACCACTATCTCGGTTATCTCTATAAATGTCACAAACGTCACAAACCCATAGAACTGTGCTTGTTATTATTACTACATGCATATAGTGAAGACTTTGTTTGCAGTGAACAATCCTTCAACAAATGACTGGAATCACATGGGCCAAAGAGTGGGCGAACAATTCTTCGACTTACAAGCTAAATGTAATTACTGAGGACTAAATTTAAGCCCAAGGCAAAAATTAGGTCAAGGCATTTCGCATAATTCATATTGAATGTGACTGATTTACACTTTAGCTAAAATAAAACATTTTCACAGAATTAAATGATCCTTGGGAGAATTCCATTCACAGCTCGGAGCCAAAAACGACACTTGTCTTGTGACACTCGTCCAGTGCTCACTGGAGGTCTTCCCTCCCTCACTGTGCATTATACCAACTGAATCGAACAAACCAAGAGTTGGAATATTGAATTCTTTACTCTTTGCTGAGAAACTCGTCAGGAACCGAATCTCAAAAAAGTCTAACCTGTCATCACTTCTAATAGTTTTCAGTTTTGTTGAAGAAATGTAGCTTTATCCGATGAATAGACAGCTGTTAATCAAACTGGAACTGATGGTGATGGATGATGATGATGGTACAGTCTTGCAATTCTTTATCTTGCAACACAAGAGATTACATTATTTATGTATTGTAAGGGGAATTTAAAACATTTTCCTGGCACACTAGTGTGTGGCACTAATCTGAATTGACCGGTCAACAACTGAAGAATCTTTTTTACCCTCTTTTCCTTCCAGCTACATGGGTCGGTTAATAGGCCACGGCAGTTGAAGGGTGCAAAGGGAATGTTTTGTGAAATGTGTTTTGAAAATGTTATGGCTCTACATATGCACATAGGAATAAAACACATTTCAATTGTAACCAGACTGCATTTTGACCACTCCATTACCTCGCGGTTGAATCTCATGCGTCAACACCGCCACCATATTGGTGTGGGGCAGCCGCGTTTCCTAATGCACGCATGTCTAGATATGCAGGAAATGGGATTCAAATCGCAATTTCTTTTCTGAATTTGACTCGGGACAGAAGCAACATCTGACTTTTTCTCTCAAACCACCGCTGCCCTCCACCCAACCCCCTGCCAGCAGCCTTCCCCCACCTACCCTCCATCCCTCCGCTCTTCTTTCTCCTCCCCCTCCTCTTTCTCCCAGGCCTCACCCTCCCTGCATCTCCTCCCCTCTCCTCTCTCACCCTTTTCCAATTCGTCCCAAGATAAACAAGCCCTGTTCTGTGGCACGCTAGCGATTTGTTCAGAGAAAAGAAAGGCCCGTAGGTTTTTTGGATACTGTTCAGGGCTGGGTCCCTGAAGGGAAGGCGAGATTACAAATTTAGCTCTTTCCCTCTCCCTTTCCCATGCTTCTTTGTCTCGGGAGTCGTAGCCTGGGGATCCTAGATTTGGGGAATTCTCCCGTGACACCTCTAAAGGTGCCAATATACTCCTTAAAATGGAACTCTTTGAGCAAAAAGAACACATTAAGAATGAGAGGTCGACATGGAGACAGTGTTTTGTGTTTCTAGCTTTTCAAGTTATTTGCTATTTCCGTCACTGTATTATTATTAATACACTTCATATTGAGTGTATGGACAACAGTGTTAGGGGACGTCTTGGAATTTTGACCTCATCTTCCAGTGGTTCCCATTGGGCTCCATCCTGTTGTCCTCGGTTCTCTTGTTGTTCGTTAAATAGAGATTTGTCTCGCTGTCTGGCTTGACGGCGCTCACCAGAGATTAACGTTGATGGGGAAAAACCAAACACTTCTCACTGGTTTGTGTTAAAGAGTCCCCCTGGAGGACACGAGGACACACGCTCGCACACACACACACACACACACACACACACACACACACACACTGATGACACTGTGGCCGTGAACTGCCAGTTTGGTATTTGCTTATCATGGATGTGTTTGAAATAGCTTGTTCTGATTAATGACCCGACACTGACGTTCCTCTAAGGACATGGTCCTGGTTGTCTAATGAACTTGTGTGTGTGTGTGTGTGTGTGTGTGTGTGTGTGTATGTGTGTTTGTGTGTGTGTGTGTGTGTGTGTGTGTGTGTGTGTGTGTGTGTGTGTGTGTGTGTGTGTGTGTGTGTGTGTGTGTGTGTGTGTGTACCAGAGTAGCTGAACGCTGTGTCCTTTTTTTTATTCTCTGTAATGTTTTCTCCGAGATCTGTATTTATTTATTTGTTTTACCACAAGACTTGAATTCTCTCTTTTCTTTTCTGGTCCATCAAAGTTGTGTATTCTGGGTTTTCTTCACGGAGTGGAACACCAATCTGTCCTGCATGCCCAGTGACCAGGCAGTCATGCACAACGTGAGGCACTACCGTCACACACACGCACATGCACAAACCCAGTGGTGCTCGTTTGGTTATTTGACTATGTATGTGTACACTTCTTTTTTTAGAAACACACATACACGCACACACACACACACACACACGTGCACACGCACACGCACGCACGCACACACACACACACACACACACACACACACACACACACACACACACATACACACACACACACACCCCTACACACAATAGTGGGTGTTTAGACTAGGCCACTGTTCCTATATGGAGATACAGATCACTGTTCTGCTTCCCGGGTAAGATGAAGGGGTAATTACATCTAACCAGAGGGGGAAACAACAGAATGAGAGAGAAAGAGCGAGAGAGAGAAAGAGAGAGAGAGAGAGAGATAAGATGTATGAGTGAAAGTGACAGGACGGGAGGAGAGACAGAACCAAAGAGGGAGATGGTGAAATAGAGGGATTAAGAGAGAAATAAATGGAATTAGAGAGAGAGGGAGAGAGAAAGGGGAATGGAGAGCGTCCAAGAGGGATCAGTGATAGAGAATTGAGAGGGAGACGTGGAAAAAGAGAAGTTGCCCTGCGCTGATTGCTGGTGTTTTTGAACGTAATGGTTTTTCTTTTTTTTTTTTTTCACAGTGGTCAGTGTCAGTGTTGGTAGTGGTGGTATGGGTGTAGTACTCTAGGTGTAGCTTTGGATGTTAAAGTTGACCTCCTTCATTCGATGAGAACATTTCTTCATGCCTCTCAAGTAGGTGTGTGGCGTCTTGCTAACCGCTCTGTCCTCGAAGTGCTGTTTTTTCTCTGTCTGAATGTTTGATAACTACTGGTCCGCTCTTCCCCAGTTAACCTCCGGCTGCTGAATGTCCTCCAATCGGCGTGTTGGGACACACTGCAGCTCCAGCTACAGATTGATCTGTTGTGTCTGCACACACAGGAAAATCAAAGGTGCCAACTCAACTTGGAAATGGCTCCGGAAGTTGGAATAATGCCAAAGAAGAACCGTTTTCAGTTTGATGAAGAACTGGTCTGATCAAAGGGGCTTTTTCCAATGCAGGAACCGTTTCAGGGACCCAGGAAGTTTTTAGAATTTAGGCCTTTCTCCACATGAGGAACTTGGTGCAGAAATTTGGTCCCACTCGGATAGTATCCTTCCCTATAAGGTAGCCCATAAACAAAGTGGGACCTTTTCATGGGGCACGGGAACCGTTTGGGTGGCGTTTGTATTACTTGACAAAGTTGATCGGTCAAAAGGAATCTCGGGCTAGAATTGTCGATAGTTAATTTACTCACTGCTTGCTCGTAGTATTCGCTTCTCCTTCGCCTAATTTTGTTTTCATGAAAGAAAATTGAAGGCCAGAACCCGAAATACAGTAGCGAATGGAGTTTCATTGCATGCCGAAATGCCGTATTCAATCTCCTTCTGATTGGCATGATCTCCACCAAGAACTCGGTTTTACCTTGAGTTCCTGGACCTTGGTGGAAAAGCAGTTCAAGAACTATCGGATGGATTGTGGGATTGTGGTTATTTTCCAAATGTATACCATCAACCACCAACCAGGAGCACAAATAGGAATGAATAACCTTTTAATATCCCAAAGAACCGTATGAGGAAGAGCCTTGAACTGTCCACAAAATAATGTGGTAAAACAATCAATGATGTCATTGACACACACACTCATGAGAAACGCATTTCTAAACAGTCTAAAAAACATTAAGTTCCCATTACGGAGTGAGCAAAAAAAAGGCATGAGACACAAATCACAAATTTATAAAAATAGCCGTTTCGTCAAGGTTATTTATCAAATGCGAGGGCCGGCGATGGAAAAAGCCCCTTACATCAGAGCAGGATGAAACGCACTGATATTACTGTGGAGGAGGGAAGCAGAGGGAATGAGTGTCCAGATGTATTTGGAGAGATGGATAATGGAGGGGTGGGAGGGAGAGGGTGAGAGAAAGAGAGAGAGAGAGAGAGAGAGAGAGAGAGAGAGAGATGTTGCGTATGTGTAGTCATGGGAAGGGAGGGTAAGTTGGGGTATGGGGCTAACGGGATGAATGCTCCTCAGACGGGGGAGAGGGGATGTCTTTTCCAGGAAATGACTTTCATACACAGTGTGAAGCCCTGCCAGGTATCCTGAAACTGCTTCCAGCTCAACTCTCCAGGTCTTTCATTTCCACCCCCCCCAAAAAAAAAATCACTGCTGTGCGAGCGGTGTAGTGTAACCAATCTGATACATGAGAGACAATTTCTTTGGCACGTGATAAGCAACATACTGCTTAAATTACAAGTTATGGCTTGGAAAAGGGTTCTTTCGGTAAATCGCCCTAGAAATATCTATGCCATCATTCCATTGGGGAGGACGTTTGGATTCGCCAGCGAGACACCGCTAAGCTCAATGAAACCAGACCCCTCAAATTACAACAATACGAACAGTAAAACTAGGTCTTTATTTTTCACACTGACGGAAATGACTTAAACCCAGGCCAGCGGTCAGTCAAAACCCCCCGCGTCTCCAGTCCTGCATCACTCATCCTCCATCAGGCCCGCCTGTTTTGAATTAGGCCCCGCGCCGTTCAGCGGCTCCGTCCGCTAATTCGACTCCTGGAATAACAGCAGCTACTGTGTCTTTCAGAAGTCTGGCATGAAACGTCCGTCTGGGGGAGCCCTGCCACCAAACACAGGTGCTTTCTCTTTCACCGCCACCCTCTGTCGCTCGCACACACGCACGCACGCACACACACACACACACACACACTCTGGGTGAAAAATGTTCTCTCTTCCCATTTAAGGGGAAGAATGGAATCCTGACCAGACAAAAGTAAAGATCTAAATACTTTGTTATTATTGAATCTGTTTGAGTACCCAACTTACTTCCAATGACCGTCCTTGGATATGGAGCCTTACACTCTACTGTAGATACAACCTGTGTTGTTCTTTCAGTTTTATACTTTCATTTCCCACAACAGAACTGTGGCAGCACCGGCATGTTGTCAGTGGAAATAATCTCCTCCAAATTCATATTGAATTCCTTCTTCGCTGCTCCGGTTCTATGGTTCTCTGCTCTTATACTGTTGTCAACTTTAAGAAAGGCCCCTGCCTTTTTCTTTTTCCTTTAGAAAAAAGCAAAACACAAAAAGGCCTTTTAGCTGCCAAGAATGGGTCAACTCCAAAAGCAAACTGTGTTTTGGCAGCCCTCTCCTTGGAGTGAATAATACCATATCTTTAAGTGTCGGAGCCAGGAATCTACTTATGTCCTGTTACTTTGTGCTTCAACTTTGGCGTTTCCTAATGTTACGTGTTTGTTCACTTTAGGTAACTTGTCAGCACACGACACCATCAAATATTGCCTTTTACATATGAATGAGGTGTTGTTTTTGGCATATTGGACTCGTTTGAAACAACTTCTCAGGTTGCGGATGTTCTGTTGCTGTTGAAAAAAAAAATCGATGAAAAATGAACTTGGGTTTTTTCCCCCTCTTTGCCAAATAAATGCAGAGCGTTGTGCAACCCCAGGGCTCTGAGATAAGGCTCTTCTTGTTTAGTCTGATGCAACTCTTTAAAAATAAAGGTTGGGTTCTACGAGTTGCAGCAGAATGGAACGTTACTTAGACCAGTGTTTCCCCAACCTTTTTATTGCCACAGCACACCTTTTACCATGAAGCCCACCTTTTTCAATGAAAAAATTGCCCCGGCCGCAGCTATCCTGTTAAGCGCTAAAAACGTCAGAAACAAGTAGAAAACTGCGTATTAATATGACCGACTAATAGTTATGCAAGGGTCACGAATGATTTGTTCGTCTCAAACAAATCTTTAAAATGACTCAGGAGTTTGGAACCACTTCGGCAAAAGATTGAGTCTTCAACCCACAAACTTAAAAAATAATTACTGAGGACAAAATTAAAGTCCAGGGCGAAAAAGGCCAAAACATTTGTCACCATTCATATTGAATGTCGCCGATTTACTTGATGCATTCCACTAAAATAAATGGTTTTGACGGAACTGAATGACTCTTGTGAGAGTTCCATTCACATCTCAGAGTCAAACCAACTCAACTGACTCTCGTTCATCGTTCAGGAAGTCCTCCCTCTCTTACTGTGCGTTACACCAATTCAATCAAACGAACCAAGAGTCATAAAATCAAACGACTCTTCACTGAGCGACTCGTCAAGAAGCAAATCTCAAAGAAAGAGTCTAACCTTTCCTCACTACGTATAGCCGTTACTTCCAGAGTGAAACTTGTTCTGACGAACAAAGTGTCGCTATTCTGGCTGGAACGGAGTCCAGCCTTGCAATTTGGATGATGCGACACAAAAAGTGGAACTGGAAAAGTGGAATTTGAAAAGTTTTCACGGCATACCTGGCTCTCGTGGCATACTAGTGAAAAACACAGACTAAGACCCTTTACCCAAGTGATAATCTCTAAACATGTTAGGAAATCAATGCGTGGATTAAGGTAGAGTCCAGGGTACAGTCACGTCACAGATGCAACGAGCCTTCAGATCTCCACACTCAGACCACACTCATATTGACGACGCTGATTAGCTTCCTGACAGGAGCGTCTCGGTCGGAGAGAGAGGAGCCGGGCAGTGGTGGGCGGTGAGAGGTGTAGCCGCCAGTGTTTTTTTTGTCGCAGGCTTATTTCCGGGAATTCTGACCCGTCAGGAAGCGTTTCGGGGAGACGGGACAATGGGTTATTGTGCAGAGGCAGAGCTTTGTGTCCATGAGAGGCCAAACACAGGAAAAAACCTGCCGAGGCGGACACGCACGCACAAGTGCACCACAGCAACCTGTGCAGACCCCCCCAACCCCATGGGCAGGCAGACCACTGGCCATGCCCTAACGTGTTCTATCGTTGTCTTTTTCATTCACAAATACAGAAACACAGCCCAGGCCTCCTCTTCCTTCCCTCCCTTTTCACAATGCACAGGCTTGGACGAAGCATTGGACGCCAAAGATCTTGAATCATAGACCGTGCGTGTGAGTGTGTGTGTGTGTGTGTGTGTGTGTGTGTGTGTGTGTGTATATGTTCAAAGGGTTCGGGAGCGTGAGTGTGAATCCTTGCAACAGCTTGCAACAGAGCAGTGGAGCTTACATAAACCATAATGTGTGTGTTTACTTAGTGTAAGACAATAGTTGGTTAATCTCTGAGACCCTGGTGATATGAGGTCAGGTCAAATGTGTGTGTGTGTGTGTGTGTGTGTGTGTGTGTGTGTGTGTGTGTGTGTCCGTTATGAGAAATGTTGGCGTGTGACCGTAAGTCCTTGTGTGTTGGCAACCGGTCTAAGAACCTGACCTACGATTGAGCACGTTCAGCGTCTGGCCTGACTCAAACCCACACTAAACACACACACACACACACACACACTCACACAGACGTATGCCAGGCCATACAAACATACAGCAAATCATCTCCTAGTCCTACAAAACCAAAACAAATGCAACACAAGCCTTTGCAAAGATGTTTGTACATATTGGTCAACAAGTAGGCGCCACACTAAGCATGAGTGTTAGATGGAGGAGTGTGTGTGTGTGTGTGTGTGTGTGTGTGTGCGTGCACACTTTAATCCACCTCAACGTAATTAGGAGTTAGCATGTCGCCAGAGTGGCATCTAAATGACAGTGTGCTTCTGTGGCAGTGGCTTTGTGAGTGTGAAAATAGTTGTGTGTGGTCGCACTTGCACTATGGAGGAGGCAGACTGAAAAACTGACGTTTCTATTTTCGATTACTGCAGGAAAGTCTATCTAATGGCTGGGAGTTTTTTAAGCAGCTGTATGCTGATCTAGCGGGGCACTAGCTCAGGAGGTAGAGCAGGTGGTCTTACTGATGGAAAGATTGCAGATTCACCCCTGGCTGAAGTGCCATGGAGCAAAACACTCAACTGCTACATGGCAGCCCACTGTTCCTAGATACATCAGGAATTCTAGGATGGGTAAATGCAGCAAACTTATTATCCCCAGAGGGATTAATAAAGTATATAAAAAAAATCCTAAACCTACCTGAAAGTAATTAATGTAACGTATTCCAGTCAAACATAATTTTTGCTGTATATCGTATTTGTTTATTCCAAGTCAAAGCATCTATTCTAATGTGTAAAAATCTCTGCTTTTCATTCATTATATATATATATATATATATATATATATATTTTTTTTTTTTTTTATTATTATTTTTTTTTATATCATTTTTATACAACTGGGGCGCTGTTGGCACTGCGCTCCACTGGGTTATCTCTTGATTAGGGGCCTTTCTGTGTGGAGTTTGCATGTTCTCCCTGTGCTCACATGGGGTTTCCTCCATGCAGCATCAGTAAGGACCTTCACCAAAAACATGCACAACATCATCGTCTCACCATCGATGGACACTTGTAATTGGTCCCCGGCGTGTCGCTGTATGCTGCCCACTGCTCCTGGCTGCCCCCCGGAGGAAGAATAAGCCAGGATGGGTTAAAAGCAGAGAATAAGTTTCACTGACCACCATTTGAAAGCATGTGTGTGTGCTGGTCGCAGTCGCCGCATGTGTTGTGGTGTGTGTGCTGGATAAAGAATCTTCTGTCTAATTGTTCTTTTTCTGAGGGGCCGTGGCTTTGCAGTGTGTCTTCATGGACAACATGGAGACTGGAGCAAGAGAGAGAGAGCGAAACTTAAAATGAAAAATGAGCTGAATTAACTGTCTCTCCTCCCTTTCCTCTCCCTTTTCCAGCACGGCTGGATTTCTCTCTTCCTCTATTTCTCCATCCTCTCTCACTCTCTCTCCCTCTTTATTTCTATGTATCTCCGCTGCTGCTGCCTCTGTGATTGCCTGTCTCCTCGTGGCCCTTTGCCCAGCCACGACTGGGTAGCATTCCTAACTCTGGGCCAAGTGGAAGAGAGCGAGAGAGAGAGAGAGAGCGAGATAGAGAGAGAGAGAGAGAGAGAGAGAGCGAGAGGGGGAGAGGAGGAGCAGGAGGAGGGGGAGGCAAATGGAAGGAATGAGACAGAAGTGGGAGAAGCGACAGCAGGTCTCCTTATATAGAGCCTCTGCAGTCTCTCTGCTTGCTTTATAGGCGATTTCTATTCCACTCTAGTAAAAGTAACAGTACCATGTTGATGTTTCTACTTCAGTAAAAGTAGATAAGTACTAGCTCTTAAGTGTACTTAAAGTATTAAAAGTAAAAGTCCTTCATATTATTATATAATATTCAGTCTATAATATGGCATAATGTACTACTATACCTTTTTTTTTGCAGATGAGTGCTCAACATTTCCTGATTTGTCTTGCTTTTGATAGAGAATGTGGCGTCCCAGAGCTTAGCACGATGACCCGAGATGCAATGTGGCGTTAAAACGAAGACCATGACTGAACTTTAATTAATTGCTCAATTTATTGATTTAAGTTACTTAAAGGGCAACTTGCAGGTTGGCTTGCCCGGTGAATGAATGTGTCTGGAAATGATGTAGTGATTAGATAAAAAAAATTGATATAATAGAATTACAGCTGGACTCATTTCTGTAATGCAAATAGCCATGCCAACCTAAAAGAGAGAGGACAGAGGTAGTAGCGCTATAGTAAATGGCAACTTTAAGAGGCAAGTAGAAGAGCAGATGCGGAGAGACACACAGTGTGTTTTTTTATTCCCGAATAAGATTTTCTTCTTTGATGAGATGAAAAATGTCAACATTACTACGATGAGGACAGATGGGGCACAGAGTATCCCTTGAAAAAGATTATTTTATTTAGATGTATTTGTTTTCCTTTGTTTCCTACTTGAACGAAACCCCCCCAAAAATGCCCTTTCTGTTGGTAAGGGACTTCGAAATAATAAATCCTGTACTACTGTAACGGGGACGTGCAACCTGCAAATACACTGTACTTACTGTCCAGTACTTACTTTGAAACTGAGTAAAAGTTGACAAATATATATTTTTTTAAATACATATACATTGTTACTTTCCACCACTGGCCGACCATAAACATAGCTTTTCATCATGTCTGTTTATAGCCACGTCCTCTCAGCAGCACCGCTCGTTATGACACAACACGGCCAGGCCGCACGATGACCACACCGTTTGGCCGAAACGCAGCCTCCTGTTCTTCTTTCTCTTTCATAGGGAGAAGAATATGGCCTATCGGGGAACTAAATTTACATTGCGTTATTTCTTGTTGCTGAAAAAGCTCTGCTGAAAATACAAAATGGACTCCACCCTGTCCTTAACCTCTTTTTCCCCCCATTTCAAGCTCTAAAGTTTATGTGATGATGTCTGGGCCATTGTGTGTGTGCGTGTCGATGTGTGTGTGTGTGCGTAGGCGAAGTTGTGATGGTTACTCTGCGAGTGGTGACTTGTGTGTGTGAGTGTGCATGTGTGTGCATGTCTGCTTTTAAGTGTAGGCTATGTGACAATGTTTTTTTCATATATAATTTTTTAACTATTTATTGAATGACATTATGATACAGAGCAGCAATTGCAAATAAAGCTTACTTCACATCGAATGCGCATTCGGATCTGACAGTTGGATCCTTTCTGTAATGGCCGTCAGATGAACTGCTTCTGAGTTTGGCATCAAAATATGTCAGGGAAAATGGGGAACAGCGAGCAGTCTGCTTAGCTGGACATTTACTATTTTCCATGAATAAGAGTTTAAAACTCCCTTTATAGAGTGTTTGCAAGAATCCCTCATCATGGCATTGTTGGGGGTGACGCCACACTCAATGGGATCCAAGCAGAGAAAAAAAGCCCGCCACAATTAATGACAGTGTTTTTTGAGCGCTTTACAACTTGCGTTCATATGCCATTCATTTCCAGAGCGGCCCGCAACAGGAGGAGCAGATGGAAACTGAGGTCAGTGAGTAATCATCATACGGTTATTCACAAACTTCTTGTATATGGATCTAGTGAGGCACGGCAATCGCTGAGCCCATAATATCTGGAAGTATTTACTCGGTCGTGTAGTTAGAGCGGTGGCTTTTGGGCTGCTATGGAAAATATTCACATGACAAAGGGGGAGAGAGAGAGAGAGAGAGAGAGAGAGAGAGAGAGAGAGAGAGATGAGGCATAGATGGATGCTCGTGTTGATCCCCACGCATTAAACGAATGACAGAATGGAAACACTTGAGGTCTGTATCAAGACAGTTGTTTTATATTCCCCTCACAATGTCACGACTCCTACTATATAGCATCGGTCATACCAGGACCACCTTCATCCATAGATCTGACGCCGGTCTCTGCTGGTGAGGCGCCTGTTGCATCTTTGCGGACCGGACAGGCATTTCCTGTGGGCGGGGTCATAAATTAAGAGACATTCTGGGGCCAGGCACCTCCATTTCCTGTCTCTCTAACGCCTCAGTGATAGATGTGTCGTTGTTTTTTATCCGCCTCGACTAAGGTTTGGTATCATAACTGTTGATTTGGAATTTAGTGCGTAAACTGTGTGTTTTAACTTTAAAAGGACTTTATTGATCAACCAAGGGAGTAATGTATTTATGCTCTGCTTGAGTTTGTCATACAGCATCTGTTGCCTGTCTAGCTCTTAGTTTAAGAGGATGAGGTCATTAATTCAGTGTTTTTTCCAACCACTAAATTCCACATAAAGCTAAATCAATAATGGAAATGAGCTTTTGTGTTGCAAGATCAAAATTGTGAGGCTGCACTAATTCATCAGTTCCAGCCAGAATAGCAGCTCCATGTTCATCAGAACAAGTTTCATTCTGAAAGTGACGACTATTTATAGTGATGAAAGGTTTGACTCTTTTTTGAGAATAATATTGACTGAGTGATTCCCAACTCCCGAGTCGTTAGAAGAGTTTGCTACGAACTCATCATTTGTAAGTCTCATATCACTACAAGTGGGCCATGGTAATGAGCACAGTTCTATAACTTTCCGTTGTTTTTAGTGAGTGTGGGATTATTTATTATAAGTGGTATTGCAGTGGTAGATATTTCTTTATGAAACTTTTATTATTTTTTACTGTGCTAATCTGGTCCTGTCCCATCGACTGTATACTGTAGTTGTGTTGTTTCCCTCTCAACTGTTTTTTGTGTTCTTTTACTTTGTATAACTATAATTTCCCAGTGCCTCTATGGTTTCATCCATGACTTATATGGCCCCTTTTTTCCCCCCAAGGGTTTATATGATGTGTAGGTCTACTTCAGTGTATAAATGTTTGTATCAAGTATCTGTACTTATATTCATTTTCGGATACTTTCAACTTTTATCCTAACAGTCGTGTTATTTAAGTTTGAAAATAAAATTTGGATTTATATATACAGCATATATGTCGATATCAGGGACTGGATCTATCACACTGCTGATTTAGGATTGTTTATCCGTGATTCATTAGGTCTGTATCCTTGTAAATGACTATGACACCACCTGTACTATTTGCAGTAACACTTAACGCTGTATTTTTGGATCTGTTATATCAGTAAACTGGACATGACAAGTGATTTTAATACTGTTAATAGTTTTAAGAGAAAGCACTTAAATAGAAACGTCAATGTGGTACTTTCATTTTCACTTTTACATGAGTCCTTTTGTTTCAGGGTTTGTAATTTTACTTCAGTAAAAAGGCTGAGTACTTCTTCCACCACTGGTGCATACTAAACACTAAAAGGTATGCCACTTCGGATGCAGCTCAAGTCTTTAGAGTGCATCAGCACTGCCTATATGGTTGGGTGTGACCGTCTTTGCAGGGGTCAACAGCTGCACCAAAGGGTTGGTCTTCAACAGCTGTACCCAAAAGGCACCACAGGAATGTGTGTGCACGTGATGAGAGGCTGAATTTGTGTTGGTTCTGGTGGTTGCTTGGGGTTATCTATACAACACATTTGGTTAAGGCAAATAAACACAAAAGTTGATCAAATTCAATGGACATAGAGGGCATGCCAACAACATGAGCTCCTTGCAAAACCAGTGGCTCATGTTCCACGACCTCAGCATTTGCAATGGCAAAGGCGCCTGTGATCTATTTGCGCTTTTCTGCTGCCCCCTAGTGGCGATCTTTTGACCACATTAAGAAAATAGAACAAATCCAATCAACTGGCGTCATAGCGTTTATTCAACATTTAACTAAACTTGTTGCAGCGATAACTTATTTGCTGTGTTGACCCTCTACTTGTTTTCACAGAGGGAGTAGAGAAGTTCAATTTGTTCGGCATACTCGAATCCGGGCCTGTGGGGAGAGGATGAACCACATCTGCACTTGTAAGACAACGTAGTACAGGGGGATTTCAAGTTGGATGGTCCATTGCATAAAAGAACGCTATTCTGGAAAGCAAGAGTTAATGCCCTCATAAAAAACAACAACAAAGAGTAACGACTAGTGTCTCTCGCTCTCACCGTCCGGGGGTCTCCAGGATCAGGGGGATGTTGTCCAGCCTGGGTTCGTTGACGATGTCTCGGAACGCAGGGATTCCAATCTGACCCTTGCCGATGTCTTCATGGCGGTCGAGGTGACCGCCCAGCTGACCTTCGCTCCAAAAAAAGCAAAACACAGAATGGCAAAATTAACAAATGTTGGCACACTGCTCATTTTTTTTCCTTATATCTGTTGGAATTTGACATGCTTGGTCTTTTTGCGCACCTTTGGAATCGTTGAGATGGACGGCTCTGAGGTAGTGAAGCCCCACTTCTTTATCAAACTCATTCAGCATGGCCTTAACCCCTCCTTCCGCGGCCAGGTCATATCCTAGGTGACCATATGCAGCATATAGGGGCGGTTTCCCAGACAAAGATTAGGCCTAATCTTAGACTACATCATACAGGTCCTCCTCACTTAGCAACCGAGTTCCGTTGCTAGCACCAGGTCGTTAAGTGAATTGGTCGATAAGCGAGGAGCTGTGTTATTTCAGGGTAAGGAGGCATGGTCATTGTGAACGCTAGTGAAGTGAATACTGAGACTGCGGGAACGAGACTGAGAACGGTGATGAGATGTATATAGTGTATAGAGTATATATAGTATACAAAGGGTGATGCACGATGAAATGCTTGACGCTGAGATGCAGCAGTATTGTACACAGTGTACAATACAGACTGATAGGAGAGCTGGTCGTAAGTCCAAACGGTTGTTAAACAGGTAGGTCGTTAAGTGAGGAGTACCTGTACTTTTAATCCGCACTAAGGGAGATGGCCTTTCAGACTGATATCTCAGACTTGCCCTTGCCTTGTTGAAAAAATATGATTTCCAGCAGGAAGATTAGAGCTACTGTAGGTCTAAGTGAAGGCTTAAATTAAACCTAGCCAGAGGGAGGTGGATTAATGAATGTGGGCCTCCAGGTCAACCTGCACAATAGAGGGAATGGATTATCTGGACCAAGACTCGACAGAAGGAGCTGACTAGTCCTTAATTACCTTCTAGGCCTTCCTAGTCTAAAAGTAATTCATCTTAAATTAAGCGATGTCTCAGGATGGCCTTTTTTCTTATTCTGGATCAATTTAAATGGGGTTAAAGTTAGTCCTGATCTAGATTAAACCCTGTCTGCGAAACCGCCCCTGAGTGTTTAGCCTCCTCCAGAACTTATTGTGCTGTGTTTTAAGCTCTTCCATTGCAAGCACTCAGTCGCTCACCAGCAGAGAAGGCATGGCAGGTATCCAGACAGACCCCCACTCTGCTCCGGTCTCTGACCCGATCGATGATGCTCCTCAGCTCGGCGAATTTGCCTCCCACCGTACTGCCCTGGCCACACATGTTCTCCAGCACTGCCATCGCGAGAGGAAACAAATTTGTGTCATTCTAGTATCCCTCTCCCACACTAAAATACTGTAATCCAATTGACTCTTCATTTTATGTCCCTATGTGTGTAGTAACAGTCCTACTGAGTTTCTAGTTGGGTTAGAGTATCAAAGGTCAAGTGGAAACGGATTGAGCTTCGCCATGTTTCAGTGTGTAGGCCTGCTTTAAATTGATTTTGTGATTTTATTGTCTTTTTTTTTTTTTTTTAAACCTGGTTTTAGCTTTTATTTCCAAGATTGTATTCTTCTATGGTTTTATATGTTTTGCCTTATGTAAAGTACTTTGAATCGCCCTGGCATATGAAATGTGCTGTACCGACATGAAAACTTGCGATTTACTGTTTACTTATCAGCTAATTGATTATTTGATATAATAGTCAAAAATGGATTAAATACAACTATTAAAAGAGTTATATATTTCATCTAAGATTTGCATTTAGAGTGTGAGTATGCCCTGTACTGCACAATTCTCAAACTATGCAGCAGTCCTTAGGCCGGCTCCACACCGAATGTAATCACATCCGACAGTGGGATCCTCCCCCTAGTGGCCCTGGGATGAACTGCGTCTAGGTTTCACATCACAAAATATGTCAGGGACGTTTACCATTTCCCCATGAATATATGAATCTATGAATGTTTGCTAGGTGCAACAAAGAAAAAAAGACACAATTCACTGATATAAAAAGAGATTTATTGATATGGTGGATATGGTGACATCCAACGTTAATGTTAATAAAGTCATTATTTTACATAGACTTATTTACGTAGTTTTCAACAGTTTCCATACAAAAAAAAAAACTGGAAGGATGTCACTTCCAATTAGTGATGTCGGACCGAAAGTTGTCGCATGAGTTGGAAAGTTTTAGACATCCTGGACACTCAATCGGATGCGGAAATTCAAAGACCTCAGCGGAGAATCTGAATCTCCATAAGAATGAACAGACTTCCGGTTTGTTCTCGTCGTTTCTCCGATTCTGTGTGAGGTAGGCTTTTCCACGACAAATGCCTTGTGTATGAAAATATACTTGGCCCAATAATAATGGGCAGTGGCTCAGGAAGTAGAGTAGGTTCTGTAGTAATCAGAAGAATTGCCGGTTCGATCCCCGGCTCCTCCTGGTACTGGCTGGTGTGTCCTTGAGCCCCTATATGGCAGTCAACTGCTCATAGATATGTCAGTTACTAGGAAGGGTAAAATGCAGAGAAATGCATTTTGTTGCCTCAGTACTTGTGCAGTGACAATTAGTTGAATCTTATCTGATCTAATCTAATCCAATAATGGGATTCTGATGTGTATGTGTGTGTGTGTGTGTGTGTGTGTACCTGTGACCACAGCGGGGACCTGCTGGTGAGCGTGGTTGATGGCCCCCGCTATCCTCTCCACACACTGCTCGGTGGTGATGGAGCCCAGGGAGGAACCGGGGTGGAAGTTGTACAGGCGGAGGCCGAGGGCGTTGCAGCGGCTCAGCTCGTCCACCAGCATGGCCCGACTCTTCTCAAACACATCTAGACGGGGCGTAGAGCAAGTGGGAACCAAGTGAAGGGGAGAATAGAAACAGAAAAGTATATCATTTTTTCCAAACCCACAAACCCTCTTTGGGGGATCCACAGTTCATGAGGTAGGATCCGTGTGGCACTATGTGAGCAGGGTCGAACCCCCTGAGTGCGCATTGCTCCTGGAACTTGGCTGCCGCCGTCGGGTCCAGGGCGGGCCGCTTCCAGGACCTCTGGGAACCCAGGAAGAGAGCGAAACTGCGGCCTCCCATCTCCGTGCAGTGGCCCACCGCCTTCCATATCCCGCCTGGGGAGACGGAGGTGGAGCATAGCAACCGTAGCTAAGGGGAAATACACCACTCTGCTGTGGCTGTGTGTGTGTGTGGCTGTGTGTGTGTGTGTGTGTGTGTGTGTGTGTGTGTGTGTGTGTGTGTGTGTGTGTGTGGCTGTGTGTGTGTGTGGCTGTGTGTGTGCGTGCATGCGTGCGTGTGTGTGTGCATGCGTGTGTGTGTGTGCGTGCGTGTGTGTGCGTGCGTGCGTGTGTGTGTGCATGCGTGCGTGCGTGTGTGTGTGTGTGTGTGTGTGTGGAGTCACCTTGTATGCCCACGTGCGCTCCGATGTATTTCCTACACCCGCGACCTCCGCTCGGTTCCTTCCGCGTGTCTTCAGGCTTCTTGTCTCCCATAGCCGCCCCAGTGTCCGCCCCAGTGTCCTCTCCGTGCAGGACGTGCCCTGTTTTCACCCTCTTGGCCGCTCGCCTCCTCGGAGCCATGCTGCCAACACCGACACACCGTGGGCGCCACACCGGCCCCCCGCGTTCGGTTTTTCTTGTGCGTTCCAAACCGTCCGCCGGCGAAGTTCCGCAAATCGTCCGGCTTTATTTGATGCTGCGTTCACGTCACGCCGGACGGTCCGACAAACGTTCCGCCGAGATGGGGGTTTGCCGCAAACTTTTAATTTAATTGTGTGTGTGTGTGTGTGTGTGTGTGTGTGTTATAAGCCGTCGTCGACTTTCTAACCCTTGCCATTTGTGACAGTGTCCTAAAATGCATTAAAAAGAAATCTGAAACGGGCAGGGCCAACGATGTCTAAATAAAAAACTTAAATATTGACTGAAAATGTGATGGATAAAACCGCTGTAGCCATCCAAGGCCACCATCCCTACGCATACATTAAACACAAACAGCCAATATATCTAAATGACTTAATACGACATTGGGGGGGGGGGGGGGGGGTATTTGGGCCAATTAAATACTTCGTCCTGCCTGGAAGCTGTCGATGGTTGCCCCTCGGGAGAAATCGGCGCACAAGGGAGTGGACAAAACAAAAACAAATCCGTTGGTCGGACGCCAACTGGTGTGGGTCAAACTGGGATCCGTTAATTCCCATCTCTTTAACGCAGCACCAGCCCGCGTCCCTCCTGACGCCCGCAGCCAATCAGAGCGCTCCGAGCTCGAGCCTCTTCACGCCGAGCAGCAAAATGGCCGACCGTCGCCCCGCCGTTCCCACAGCGCTCTGAAATCCCAACTCTTCTGCACAATTAGGTTTACGCCAGGACTTATTCATCCACATCAAGACCTCACGTAGTATAGTCAACTACCCACCACATACTTGATCGCCTGCTCGGGCGTCGTCGTGCGTTGTAGCCTCGACGAATGCCTCAAAAAGCAAAAAAAAAAAAAAAAAGAATCGCACTCCAGCACTTTAGCTAGCTAGCTAGCACGCTAGCTGTTCTTCATATGGGATTCCTGTGGTGAGTACCGGCCCGTATACCACTGCGGGTTACCGGTTTGTCCGATTTTTTTTTTCATCCGTGCGCGATTCGTGTTGTATGATTCTCCTGGTTCTAGCTTCTCCATGATACAACGTATAGAAATGCCAATGCGCACGGCAGGCTAGCTAGCTTTGGCACCCGCCGTTCGCTAACGTCAGATCGCGCTAGCGGCATACTTGCAGGCTATACGACGGGGCCCCGATTCATACCCGGTTTTAAAACGCATATATACCGGTATACATTTTCTCCTGCTAACGTTGTCTGCTGCACGCGTGACTTAAGTGAACATAATCCTGCCCAGGCTTTAACAAATGGAACGTGACTGTGCGAGTGTTTAAATACGATATTGCTACGTTTCAAATTGACGATTCGTGTCATTTTCCAGCCCATCCCGTCATATCAATGGAAATCACTGGAATCGCCTTGTATGCGTGTATGGGCTTTTGCATGCGTGATTCCAAGATTTAAAATGTGTATTCGTCAAATGCAAAAGTACAAGTATGATGCGGTGAAACGATACGTGGCGAATTTCCAAGGACTGTGCAAAACAAGAATATCAAACCGATAATAAATCAGAAAGAAATGTACATACAAGAAACATAAATTATATGAATATCTGTGTGTGTGTGTGTGTGTGTGTGTGTGTGTGTGTATGGACAGTGATTGGGAAGGGGGTGTTAATCACAGATGGTACAATAATGGGCAATAACGCAATAAAGGTGCAATATTCAAAATTATGCGGGGGGGGGGGGTCTAATTAGTGTCCAGGTGAATGGTGTATAGGTGAATTGATAGATAGGTACTTTATTGGTCCCCGGGGGGAAAGTAAGGCTTTACAGTGTGAATTGGTATCCGTGGGCATTATGTCATCCCTGGCCAGGTAACAGTTTATAATCCTTATGGCCTGGGTGTGTGCCTGTTTTGTTCCCACACTTCCCATGGACCAAATTATGCAATATGATGGCGATATCAAAAATATTTTACGGGTCTTCAGTGGATATATCTTTCTACTTGGATTAGAAGCTGCATGAATTTATCTTTTGGTTTCAAGAGAAGTTATTGCAGTATTTCTTTCATGGTACACGTTTCTATGTTCTAACAAGGACAATAAGTCTTGATTGGTTTTCCTCCACACCGTTGTAGGCCTGCATGGCTGTGAGATGTTGGTGTTTGTGTGCTGTTCCACGTTGCAGTATTTCGCTGCCATTACTAGCGGCCTTGTTGCTGGCCGTGTCCCATGTTCTGTTCTCTGTAATTAAACAGCGTGTGTAGTCAATATTGGTGTATTTCTTCTTCAGAAAGGAGTATCGGGACGCGAGGTCATAGTTCATGGAAGACAAGAAAAGGAAGAAAGACGACAAAAGGAAAAGGGAGACCCCTCAAAAGGTGAGCAGGTTATGTCGATGATGATTCAGTCTTGGATTAAGGCCCCCTGACCAATGACCTAGTCATTGGGTCGGTTTGGGTAGAATTGTGGAGTCTTTAGACGTCTTCGCACCGAACAGTTCTGGGGACTCCCTGAAATGAACTAGGAACTGGGGAGGTCCCCCAAGAACTAGATACCGTCAACTGCTTTCTTTCTGGTTGGATTCATACCGGCAGTCGGAACTCTGAACTGACCTAAGCCAGCATGTTTTTTTTCTTGAGCTCTGTTTTGTATTTACTCCGTAACTTTGACTTATTTCCCCTTATCAGTCAACTAAACCTGTTTCTGAACAAATTTGTGAGTCATATTAGATCTACAAATGTCATTTAAAAGTTTGTTCCGACTTACGAAAGGCAAGGGATCACATCGGACACTGCATGGGGATTTTTTTGTTTCATTCAATTAACGTCAGGAAATAAAATGAAATAAATACATCTACAATAAATAGTGCTTGTGTGCATAGAAGGTAATGCAATGTGGCAAATGCGGTCTTCAACGTGACATGCTCTAGAAACCACTGCCTGCAGTTGGACTGATTTCGATTTTTTTCTACTTTTCCAGTTGTTTAAATGTTCTGAAAATGTGTACAACCATGATGGTTTAGTTGCCCGTGAGATCAAGACTGGGGCGGGTTAGGTTCAAAGGGGGAGAGGAGACTATGAATGTGTGCGATTAGTCGACAAGTCCATTAAACGTTGCTACCCTCACTAGTCGGCACCAGAAATACTAGTCGGTTAAAGTTATTTGGCCCTATTACTATTTTATTAATCTAGTGTACACATTTGAATTACATTGACATAATTTGCACTGAATTGTGGTGTACGGAAGATTGTTTTCTGTGTGTCGGCGACAATAACGTTTATCGGTTATAGTTTGATGTTGTGTTTAATACATACCCGTTTCTTCAGTAAAGCTGTGCCAGCGCCTGTCATCTCTCTCTGTGCAACCCCGCCTGCACGCAGAGGGAGAGCAGGGGGCCCGTGGAGCACTAAAAAGTCTTAAAGGCATTGAATTAATCTAAATAATAATCTTAATAAAAATAAGACCTTATTGGTATTAAAAAAATCTTAAATCAATCTTTCAAAAGTCTTAAATGCTAAGACACGAGAAGTAGGATTTTATGAATTATTTATTTTTTTCCTGACATTGTAATTTAGAATCTCAAAATTATTGGTGATGTCTATTTTTTAAATAATTTACTGAAATCCTCTCGCATTAACGTCACGCAGATCAGAATAGCGGCACCAACACTCGCAATATTTGGTTTGCGGCCTGGATGCTCAGAGCACTTTCACTGTCTGCTAGCTAGTGAGATTTTGCGGTATGGCTGAAACTGGTATCAGCCAATGCATACAACACACGGTGTATTTTGTGCAGGAAGTGTTTCAAACTCAGCACGATGGGTTTCAAGTAGGGTTGAACGATTTGGAAAAATCGAATTGCAAATTTTTTTTTTTTATGTTCCTTATATTTTGTATTATTCACTAAATACAAGCAAATCATTCTATAGTAGGACCTACACACAAATGTATACAGTCAACATATAAACTGCTCTTTCCTGTAGGCCAAACGTACATGTTATGATGAAATGAGACGAATTGATGCATGAATTTAAGTAAATGACATCTTTATTTAGGTATTCAATTGTGAAAAGAAAAAACATCAATACAGTACAATCAGTACAATCTTGACTCATTGATTAAACTTCAAGCCTTGTATTTGTTGGAATCATTTTCCAAATTAACATTCAAAATATATGCAGTATTTCAGCAGAAAGGTATTTCTTTATAGAAATGTTGCACACGAGAGCTGTTGCACAGCTTTATGCTCATTAAATAAAAAAAAACAAAAAAAACAAACAGACAGACGCAGTGCTCTGGAAGAGGCTCCGTCCGCACTCTACAGGTGTGCCGAGCTCTGCCAGCAGCACATGCCGTGCACAGCGCATAATGGCCCGGGCCGAAGAACTGGCTCTCACCGGGGACAGCGTGGAGGGTTGAAACAGTCGCCATATGCTGGGGGTGGGGGAGTGTCACAGAGAGTGTCCCCATTACACACTGTTTGGTTCCATATGCACTCGTTTTGTTCCGTTAGACGTAAAATCAAAATGCACTGTTCTGGCACACTGATCGCAGGCACCCCATCGCTGGCGCAATCGTCAGTATTGTCAAAGAGGGAGACAGGTGTGCAAAATGTGCCCAGATCGCTTTCTCACCGCGCCACACCCCCCCCCCCCCCCCCCCCCCCCGGGATGCCATGCTAGACTAGGAAGAGCCAGCCCCACGACAGCCCTTATTGGTTAGATTGTGTAACATAAAAAAAAAAAGCGCTTATTTCTTTGAGATTTGAAAATTGCGCTCAGTTAAATTTCGATGTCCTTTTGAATTCCATTCATGGTTCAGCCATAGTTTCAAGGCAGTAGAATCCCACATGAAGAGTGAGAAAAACACAAAACTGCCAAGTCAACCCGTCAATGGACGTCAGGTATTTCCCAGTTCTGTTCTACTCTTATCTCCACCATGCCTCCACCCCCATCTCCGATACCAGCACCAGGGCAACAACAACAGATCTCTGGACAACATTTGGGTGTACGCCTACACTGAAAACAGACGTACTGTGGTGTCTGAACACAGTGACAAAGCAAGAGTCAAACAAGGCAAATGAGTGACTTATTCTGCGCAATGTTCACGGACTCCGAAATTGCCCACACATTTCCATGCAGTTCCGACAAGACGGCATACATCAGCAAGTTTGGATTAGCCAAGTACATCTCAGATCAGCTTGTTGCGGATGCTAATATTAAGGACAGTTTTTAATGTTCAACCAGAGCCTCAATCAAACCACGAAAATCAAACTGGATCTGCATGTCCGCTATTGGTGCAAAGATCACGTCCACTCAGATATTTGGGATCGCAGTTCTTGGGACATGGAACAGCCCAGGGTGTACTGCACCATTTTAAAGTAAGTAGCCAGCTCAAATTGTCTTTAAACTAGGCATTTAGACTATGGAAGCCACAGGCCAAGCTGGTAATAACGGATCTTAGAATGAAACGTGACATGGCGGCAGGGTTGATTTTAAGTGGCACATTATTATTATTGGCTTTTTAGTTGTTTTTTTGAATATGCATTAAATGCAAACTGCCATGAAAGCACATAACGAATACGCAAATTTTGGTTGCATGAACAAACCTAAATCGTGCTGTTACCGGTGTTAGATTAGATTCACCGAGTACAAGTACTGAGGCAATGAAATGCATTTCTCTGCATTTTACCAATCCTAGTAACTGACGTGTTACTGTTAACTTAACAGTAACTTTAGCTTTTTTCTGCTTTAGCTTCGTGCTAAGGGCTGTAGCGCTGTTAGTGTTCGCTCAGCCGGCTAACTGAGCATTAGCTGTGCTGTTAGACGCCAAGACTGCTCCCTCCCTTCCACATAAACGGGTGACACGCAAACAGCCAGTCATATAACAGGTGTGTTGTTTGGTTGCGCCATCAACATGTGACCCAACAACAGTCATTATTTTGTCTATTATTATTATTATTAATGGTAAGTTACCTGTGTCCTACTCCCATCCATTACAAAGATATCCTAAATGTTTACTGGATCCCATTTTAATCCAGCATTATTGTTCTTGTTATTATTATTATTATTATTATTATTATTATTATTATGCTTCATGGAGCATTGTTCAATTCTCGGGAGGTTGTGAAGAACCCGGACAGACATAAGCTGCTGTCCGTCTTCATGAAGGGACCAAACGCCAAAGAGGTGGAAACTTGCAACATGCAGGAAGAGAATAGTCACCAAGCTACCAATCAGTGACTATGGCCCTTTCTCAATCTGCGTTCTTGTCTGTACTTGTGTTCTTGTGGACTTGTGAAACGTCATCAGTCGCAGCCCAAGTACTGTTCCAATTCAAAGTACGCATCAAGTCCAGTCCAAATGCCCGGATGTGGACTTGCTCCGCCCATTTTATCGAGGATGCATCGGTGGTGACTTGTGTGGACTTGGGACGGCCAAATATCCCAGAATGCATTTCGCACCAAGCGGTGGTAATGGTATTGGTCCGTGGGAGTCTATACTCCCGAGTCGAACTTGCCAAGTCTGACCTACCAAGTCCGCAAGTCCAGACTTTGCGTACTTGGTATTGAGAAATGGCCTATGTCACCGTCTGGAGGGGTCCTCAAGGTCCCCATAACTAAGGAGCTGCAGTCCTCTGTTGCATCAGCTAGGTACAGGATGACCCTAGATGAGGAGAAGCGAAAGAAAATGACCAAAATCGTAACACAAAACCAAATGTCAGCTGTGGCACGCATCAAGGAGCTTGCAGAGGACAAAAAAACGGAGGTGGCAAGCATCTGTAGGATGCTGCCAATCAGCTCGCCATACAAGCTGAGGGAAAGGCTGGCACCCTGATGGCACAGCTCATCACCAAATCAAACACCCTAAGGTAGCAATATAGAGAGAAAATGGCAGAATTACAACAGGTGGAGGCAGTATTGATGAAAGCCTGCAGATCCCTGCCATGGCTGTGAAAAACAGTAACCAAGTTAAATTGCAAGGGACATACTCTGTTTTCTGCAAGCATGTTATCCTATGATGTGACGCTTCACTAAAAGATAAAATACACGGGATGTAGTAGAATAGCTATTCGGAATTAAAGTTCTCAGCCAACTGTGCCTTTTTACTAGGGCTGTACAATTTTGGATTCGGCTGTTCAATGTGAATATTCAACTATTTTGGGGGGTGGTACCGACGAGGCGCGCTAGTGATGGGGTGCCCGCAATCAGCTCGCCAGAACAGTGTGCTTTTATTTTGGATGTTCGACTTGAATCTCAGTAGACTGACGGTTTTCTGACTGATTCAACCAGTCGACTTTCAGGGGGCAGCCCTGTTTTTACTGATGATTCATGATTTTTATGTTATTGTTTTGCATGTTTCCACTGTATATGGTGTTAAAAAAAAATTCCAACATTAGAAGTAGATCATCTAACTTTTTGTTGTGTTACAATAAACATTTGGGCATAATTGTCCCTAACCCTAAGTATTTAGTCTTTTTTTATTCTTATTTATTTTTATCTTAAATCAAACTTGCCTTAAGCTGTAGGAACCCCGTAGAGCGGGGCCAGAAACAAGAGTCCGCTTACACGACTTTGGGCTTCTTTTTCTGTGACGTCGCTTGAAAAGTGTGGGTGTGGGTGGGGTGGGGGGTGTGCGCGTAGAAGTGATCTGTGCTCCACAGAGCCCCTCTTTTGTCTTTTTCGGGCAATAAAAGCACAGTGATCAGAGACTGATTGGCCTGATTACAGATGTCATGCACTTTTATTTAGAAAATGCAATTGTTTTCTTTCTTTGCATATTCTATTTATGAAAATGTCTATTCAAAATCCTGCAGCCGTATCTTTAAGTTTCCTATATATTGACTGCTTTTCAGAATACATAGACTCTGGTGAGTCAAACTCATTGTATTTGTAACGGGAAAGAAAGTTGATATCATTTTTTTTTTTTTCTGATTCTCAGGTTGCAGAGCAAAAAAACAAAGGTAAGCCTCAATGTGATCTTTTGCCTGTTGCGTTTTCTTGGTTACTACATTCTACATTGTGATTTTTTTTTTTTTATGGATTTGGACACTGCTGTTGCTTTGATTATGCATTGCTGGTCTCTACATACCATTTAGTTCATCTTTGCTTCAAATATGTGTGTCGACATACCTTTCGTAAAGTTTCTTATAATTGTTTGTATACTGTGGTCCTAAAACAACTCAGGTATCTGCATCTTGGATTGTTTTGCATCTTTGTTTTTGTTTTTTATATTTCTGTGCCTCGAGGTAATAGTTTATTCTACGACAGTATTTTGCCTTTACATCAGTTCTAAATATTTAGTGTCCAATTCTGCTAGAAAATATGTAAACACACAATCCATAAGGTTGATTTTATCTATTGAAGTGAATACCCCAAAACAGATCCAATGCATTCACATATACATTTTTGTGCCTGATATAATTCTACTAACTCCCTCCCTCTCTTGTTCCCTCTGTGTTTGCCCTGCCTTTCAGTGTCAGACTTGACCAAGGCGGTATCTTCCCAGTCTCCTGCCACCCAGAGCAGCTCTGCCTCCCCCAGCCCTGGATCCACCCCCTCTGCCTCGCCCTCCCCAGCCGCCCCGGGTCCTGGCAGCGCCACCACCCCAGCCCAGGGCGCCAGCAATGCCAAGCGCTTGGTGGTGGCCAACGGACAGCCCCCCTCCACCGTCGGCGGCCCCAGTGCCGCTGGGAACGGCGGTGCCCAGGCGTCTCAGCAGCAGCAGCGCTACATGCCGAGAGAAGTGCCGCCGCGATTCCGCTGCCAACAGGACCACAAAGTGCTACTGAAGAGGGGCCAGCCGCCACTGTCCTCCATGCTGCTGGGAGGGGGCGGGGGTGCAGGAGGGGAAGGCCCCAATGCAAACATGGCTGCTGCCTCAGGTTGGTGTCAAGTATGGTAACGGACCTAACAAGCCACATTCAGGATGTATCTCACATAAGCCCCTTTCCAACATGGAATCCGTAATATTTCTTGATAAAACATATCCAGCAAAGATAGCAGTTGTCATTCCCACATTGGCCTCCTTTACTGAAGGGTTCCGTATCCACATGGATGACGATTACATATATATTGCGTAATGCTCGTGCGTGAGGGGAGACTGTATTGGTTTCACTTTCTTCTTCCTTTCAAGCTCCATGGTTCGGACTCGCCATTTTTCCGAATGTAATTATTTATTTTTCCCCTTTCCTAGAACAAATATAAAAAAAAAAAATTTAAATACGTATTCGTAAAAAAAACCCACTATTTGTGCTTTATTTGGATTTGGCTCCACCTCTACCTTAGGGCAATATGGCTGGTCCATTCCCACACACTTCCGTTCACAGACGTGCCAGCGTTCTCTGAAATGGTACTAGGTTGAGGGTGGGGAAATTTACTGAACGACTTTTAGGGAAGATCGACACTGGATCCCTTTCCCACATGAAGCCAATACAGAACATTGCCAGTAGACTTTCAGTGCAAGTGGGAAAGGAGCTTTATATCACATACATATACAGTCCATCTCCATAAAATGATTTACACTGTTTTTATGTGTTCCGTACGTCTGTATGTGTTAATATTTAACTTTTAAGGCTTGAACTCTTTTTTTTCAGACTCTGGTGCAGCTGCTTCTTCTCTGTCCCTCACCTCATCAGTTGCTGCTTCTACTACTACTTCTAATTATGCAAATTCTATGTGGGGGACAGGCTCTGGAAGCCAAGCCTCTGCTCAGGGCAGGGAGAAGGTCATTGTCGATGGCAACAACCTGGAAGAGTGGCCGAGCATTGTCGGCAGCGATGGGGCAGCGGCCTCGGTCAGCACACCCAATGGGGGCAGCAGCAGCAACGGAGTGCCTGTAAGAAGTGGTGTCAGTGCCTCCAGCAGCCAATCCTTGCCCACTTCCTCGTTCTCTTTGCCCAATGAATGTATGCAGTCATCCGGCGGTGCGGCGTGGGGGACGGCTGCCTCCCAGGGTCAACTTGGGGGAGGGAATCCAGCGGCAGCCACTGGGCCTCTGCTGCAACAGCCCTCCCCTCTTTCCAAAGCCTCCGCTGCGCCGGGGGGCCACGACGCCGGTGGCCCCTTTGACGGCAGCAGTGGAATTCCAGGTGCCAACTTCAACCCAAATGCCAACCCTTCGGCCTGGCCTGCCCTGGTGCAGCAGGATGGGCCCGCCGCAGCGGGGGAAGGAGGTCAGTCTTCCCTCCATCACCAAGGCCCCAGCGGGTCCTTGTCTGCCAACAACCCCACCTCCCTAGGCCCCGGGCTAGGAGGGGGGCCGGTTGGGCTGCAGGGGGGTCACCCAACTTTATCTGTGAATCAATCAAACGCCCATCACCACCAACTTCACCAAATGCAATCCAGAGACAGAGAAGCGGGAGGTACGAAGTGGGAGGGTGGATCAGTAGGACCAAAAATGGTAGGGGGTGAGAGGGCTGGAGGAGCACTGGACTGTGAGGTGGGGGCAGGTGGAGCGGGGCTCAGCGGGGGGGACCACAGCCTCACCTCCTCGTGGAGACGCCAGCCTTCTTACCCTGCTGCTAACTCCAAAACGGGTGCCTCGAGGACTGATGGCTGGGGGGGTGCAGCTGCATCTGGAGCTGCCGAGGGAGATAACGGGACCTCGGGGTGGGGGTACCCAGGTTCGACGAGTGGGGGTGGCACTTGGGAAGGTGCCGGAAGCGGAGGGAGCAGTAGTCAAACTTCTGCTGTATCTCAGGGAGGGTGGGGGTCTAGCGGGGGAAGTGGTGGAGAGAGAGGCGGGTCAAGTGGAGAGTGGGGCGGGAACTCCACTGGAATGGGTGGGGCCACACCGGTAGGGCAGGGTCTAGGCGGAGCCTGCAGCAGTAACAGCAGCAGTAGCGGGGGCAGCACAGCTGGCAACCCGCCTGCCACCTCCCCTACAGCCACCACCGTGACCACACGAGCTTGGGACAATCAGAAGGGAGAGGGAGAACCGGGGGATTGGGGTGGGGCAGGAGGAGGACAGGGGGGGAGAGGGGGGTCATCGTCAAGCGGTGGGAATTCCAGGAATGGAAGTGGACCACACAGTGGTCAGCGGTGCCACCGTCCAGCCCCAAGCGCTGAAGCTGCCTTACAGAACCTGCTCAGCCGCTCTGATTTGGATCCCAGGGTACTGTCCAACACCGGCTGGGGCCAGACCCAGATTCGACAGAACACCACCTGGAACCTAGACGTGGAAGGGGGTGGAAGCAGAGGTGGCTCTTCATGTTTGTCCAAGCACCCACAATCCTCTCAAAGTTGTTCTCAGTATTCTGGAGGCCCCGGTGCCCCGAGTGCTGATTTGATGGGGCCAGGGGCCCATCCTTCTGCTGGGTCTGCAGGAGAAGGCTGGGAAAGCAGCAGTAACAGTAGCAGTAGTGGGGCCTCTCAGTCTGGGAGGGGCCTGCCGCCTTCAGGCCCTCACATTAGGAGCCCTGGCGTCTCACAATCTGGGTCGGTGACCGCCGGAGCAGCTATGGGAGCCGGCGGCACGGGACCTGTCCACAGCCAGCAGGGGAAGGCCACGGGCTGGGGTGGAGGAGGGCCAGGGATCGGGGATGGCCAAGGAGCCAAAGGATGGGGGGGCAATGAGGAGTGGAGGGGCAATAGAGGAGGAAATGGGGGAGGTTGGGGGGATATGGGACAACAGGGTAACCCAGCGAGTGGAGGCTGGGGAGAGGCTAAGGAGGAGAAAGGGATGGGGGCATGGAGAGAGATGGGCAGGGATGGAGGAGGAGGTGGGTGGGGGGCAGGACAGAGGGCCGGGGGTGGCGGGAACTGGGGAGAGAGAGAGCCCAAATCTAACAGTGGCAGTGGGGGAGGATGGGGGGAAGAGAGGAAGGATGCGGGTATCTCTGGTGGAGACTCGAATGTAGGTACGTGGGGGAGCTGGGACGAGGGCACCCCCCGGAGAACCTGGGGTGGGGGGGGTACGGGGGGGGGAGGTGGAAATGGGGGGGGTGGGGTGAGCACAGGGGGGGACACGGGGTCCAAACACCACCACCAAGGTTGGGGTGGAGGAAACGGCGGCACCAACAAAATGCACCAGATGCCAAACAGCCAGTCGGGCTCCATTAAAGGCCCTCAGGCACCACCGCAACAGCAACAATCACAGCCCCGCAATCAGCATCCTCAGCAGCACCAAGCACTGGACCAAGGGGCGATGCAAGGTGGCTGGGGGCGGCAACCTGCCTCCCAAGCCCAGAATCAGAACCAAAGCTCAGGCTGTACCTCGGGGCCCAGCCCCAGTGGAGGCGGAAGTGGATCAGAGCCAAGCGGCTGGGAGGAACCTTCACCGCAGTCCATCAGCAGGAAGAATGAGATAGACGACGGGACGTCGGCATGGGGAGACCCCACCCACTACAATTACAAGCCGGTCAACCTGTGGGATAAGAACGGTGCCACTTCTGGCCAGCAACAGCCAGTACATGGCCAGGGTCAGACTCAGCAGCAGCAGCAGCAGCAGCAGCAGCAGCAGCAGGGGCCCCCGGTACAGCAGCAGGGGCCCCCGGTACAGCAGCAGGGGCCCCCGGTACAGCAGCAGGGGCCCCCAGTACAGCAGCAGGGGCCCCCAGTACAGCAGCAGCCCACCAGACAGGCATCGGCACTGGGAGGGAACAGGGACATTAACCCTGGGCACGGACCAGGGAAAGCTCCAACTATGGGTGAGAAACTGGATGAGTTGCTCGGAATAAATAAAGGAAGAATTAATTGAATTCACTTTGGGAATTAAAGTTTAGGTATGCAGAAGTTTTGGTTCAGTGTTTAAAGGTTTTAGTATGGGTAGCACGTTCCTGTAGATTCGTCAAAGAAAGTTGAGCGAAGATTCACCTGCCACCTGCATTTCTGAACTCAACAGACATTACAGGGGAAAACAGCAACTTCAAATGACTGGTTACCTGCTATGATTACGAACTTGGTTAAAACATTCATTAACTGATCCTAATTTACTTATCCCTTTTTTCCCCCATTACCTTTTAAACTTGTTTTTGTTCTACCTTCATGCTGTTTTTTGTGCCTCTAGGTCAATCCGGCTGGGGCGATGCTTCTCCAGCAAGTCCTGTGGATAACGGCACAGCGGCCTGGGGCAAGCACACCGAAACCCCTACTGGTTGGGGAGACCCTGCAGATACAGCAGGAAAGTCCTCAGGTTGGGGTAATCCCTCCCCCAACCCCATCAAATCTGGTAGGGAAACAATATATTCAGGTTGGGGCAATCCCTCCCCCAACCCCATCAAATCTGGTAGGGAAACAATATATTCAGGTTGGGGTAATCCCTCCCCCAACCCCATCAAATCTGGTAGGGAGACAATATATTATTTAAAGAAAAGGAAAAAAAGTGAAATACAGTCCAAATGGGACGGCTAGAATTTTTTTTTTCTCAGTGGCAAAAGCCACTGAGAAAACACTTTGTAGCTGCCCAGCCATTTGAAGTTTCTGTAAGTTTGACATAGAGCAGGGGGTTCAAACTACAGGCACGGGGGACACATCCAGCCCCTGAGTCAATTTAATGCGGTACTTGTTTCTGACATATTGCTAAATCTGGCCTGAATATCTATTTTAAATACACAATGGAAAAAATCTACACACAACTAAAGTTGTCAGAATATAAAACGCAATAAGAAAAAAAAAATGTAATATAACAAATATTTTTTTAAGGAATAGGTACCATTTATACATCCAAATTAGCATGTATATGCAGGTTTTTAAACACGAGTAAACCCGCTAAAAAAGAGGCGATTGACTCAGTTTCCATTGCCAATAGACATTGCCATTCTTTTCTTTTTTCTGGTGTGTAACGTTTGATGTAACGAACGCACCTGAAAGGGGGCGTGTCAGGTTTCCAGTGACAATTGTAACCTTTCCCACAAAAGACAAAAGACAAAAAAATATAGGTATTTTTGCTCAGTGTAAACATACATATAAACAAAAAAAAAAACACAGGACTGTTTGTTTTTCCCTTGATATTTTACGGCGGGGAAGACAACCTGGCCAGTGGCCCCCAGGTCAATTGCGTTTGAGACCCTGACTAAGTGTATAAAAGTACATTTTAAATTGGCTTTCCGCTAGGTTCAAAGTCTATGCAAGATGGCTGGGGCGAAGGGGAGAACTCTGTGGCAGCGACCCGACACTCCAGCTGGGAAGAGGAGGAGGAAGGCGGGGGCATGTGGAACAGCGCCGGCTCCCAGGGAAGCGGCTCGTCCTGGGGACAGGGAAGCAACAGTGGTTGGGGTCAAGGCCATGCCGCCAAGAAACACAGCAGCAAGGTTTGAGGAAGAAAAAAATAAAGTTAAACATTTTACTCCCAACATTGGATGAAATGAATGATGAGAATAAGCATTAGAAGTTTTGTACTGACACAAGTCTTAGGAATTACAATAGCACTTGATGAGCCATGCTTTGCCATGCTTTGTTCTTCAGGGTGCCCTGAAGAACGTGGCAGGTGATTCCTGGATGACGCCCATCAACAGGCAGTTCTCCAACATGGGGCTACTGGTAAGGCTGGAGGTTTCCGCAGGTTTTGCTGGGTTTTCTCAGTAAACGGAAGCTCAAATCATTCAACTGGGAGAAGTCGCAGAAAGCCATTATGGAAGGCTATGGAGGAAAAATCATTGCGTGCGTTGCTTAGAATTTGATTCAAATCAAGCAATTATTGCAAAGCCCAACAGCAAAGAAAATATCCAGCTCTCCCGTCTCACTGGATTTTGTTGTTGTGGATTTTCTGCTTTAATTCTGGATTGCCTGCCTTTGTTGAATATTAGTCACCCAGTGTTTCCCATTCATTGATTTTTATTTATTTATTTTTTTTGTGGCCGGCCCGCCACAATATCAACATTGACCGCCACATTGATTTAGGCATTTTTTTACTATTTAATATGGGTGAGGTCTTATTGCATTGTAGAGTTGCGTGCAGTGCATTGATTCTCTATCACTCACATAAACGCAAGTACATTTTGGATCCTTTGAAGGAACGATCCTGCATAATGGGGACACTGGAGAGGCGCGATCGCGTATCCGGTTAGTCTTTAGCAAATAAAATTTTTAATGTATTTTATTTTACTCAATTTCTTTATTGAACAAAACAAAAAACTCTGTCACTCTCTTACACCCTCCGGTCAGCTACCACCACAAATAGAATCTAATTCTGTGAGGACACTGAGTCACTGACCGTATATAATGGAGTTTTGACTCCTTGTATAAAGAATGTAAACTATGACATCGATCCTCCCTTTATGTGAGGAAGATTTTGCACTAAGTGGCAGCATCCTCTACTGTTTACAGGGTGATGATCCCAGTGGTAGAAACATGGACTTGGCCCCTGGTTCCCTCCAAGAAAAGAAAATGGAAGGGGAAAAGAGGGGCATGACCATGAATGATTACAATGGAGACTTGAGAAAAGGAGGTCGAGGCGGTGGGGGAGGCGTGGCTTATCGTTCTCCTGGTTCCAAAGAGGCCAGCCCTGCGGACGCTGGCTCCTACTATGACAAGGTACCGTTCTGCAACTCTTGCCCGTCTGTCCGTAGTTTCTCTCGTCCAGTCAACTATTTGTCTTTTTATCTGTTCACCTTTCTTCTTCCGTCCCTTTGTCGCCCCCGCCCCCCCCCCGACCTGTCCTGCCCATTTCTTTCCTTTCATTCAAATCGGGCTACTCCCATTGGCTGTCACTGTGACAGACCTCATCTTTCGCCAGTCAGGATGGGTGCCTTGGGGATGAGGGTCACGGCTCTCTTTACTCTCCACCCACTGTCTACAAGTCCCACCCCCTCTACAACCACACTGTCCCCCTTAGACAAGTAAGAAGACAGCTTTTCTTCTATGCGTTGGATCATCCATTCAACATGCTGCCATAGCGAGCTGCGGTGCTTGGAAGATGATTGTTTACAGATTTCCATTTGCTCACAATGCTGTCAAACCTCATTCATCCGAACCCCTGTGCCGCTGTCCAAGTCCCTGACTGCTGTACAGGGTAACTTAAATGTCCCTAACTCAATCAAAGTGGTTGCTTTTTAACTAGCTGCTCAGTGTAGCTGGCAGTAAAGGGGTTAAATGTTTGGGTCAGTTCACCAATAAGTTCAGATATGTGAGGTTTGGATAAACATCGCACAGAAACACTCCCGAAAGGATTCCTTCCATGTTTCGCCATCTGTGTCCATCTTGTGTGTGTGTTTGTGTGCCTCCATATATTTTATTTATTATCAGTATTTTCTTTTTCCTCACGCTCTCAATACCTCTTTGCTGTTATTGTCTCGCTTCATCCCAGGGAAGTCACAACGTGTTTGGCATCGGCTGCGGCATGTCCCAATCCAGACACCAGCCGAGTGTGCCACCCATCAACCCTTCTCCAGGGATACGAGCGCAAGTGCCTCATCCATTCCTGTCACCACAGGTATGCCTGCGGCCTTCCTTTTAGCTGTTTACCTTTTTTTCTTTTCGTGTGAATGTGCAGGAATGTGGCTGCAAGGTCTTACTCCCTGTGGTCAACTTAGTACCTGTAGTCAACATCCCCTTCCGTTAGCCTTCAACGTTCATGTCAATCTAGACTAGGGATGTCACACTGAGGAATTTTCCCCACCGGTTAATAAACTCATGACAACACCAGTGTTAACAGTAACACCGGACATTTAACAACGGCGTTGGGTGGGGGGTAAGCGTGCAGTGTCCCCGTTGTGCACTGGCGCTAATTACAGTTGGAGGGAGACAGGTCCCGCAAAACAACGGTGGGGGCAGTGGGCAAATAATATAATTGGTGTGCGCTCGAACACTGTGTAAACCAGATTACCGCGGCAACCCTAATCGAGACTTTAACAAGAAACATCCTTGTTTTTAGACTTACAACTGTGTTCGTTACTGAGTCAACTGATCCATGTAAATTTAGTAAACGTGGCCATAGCAGGAATAACATTTAAAAAAACGAGTGGAGGCCCACTGCCATTGCGTTTCCTAACGTTCATGGCTATGCCCTCTTGTTTCGTCCTCTCTGCAGGTGCCAGGCTCTGTGCTGAAGCAGATGCCCAGTGGTAGCGTGGGGGGTGTGGGCGGAGTGGGTGGGGTGTCAGGGGTCGGGGGAGGTGTGTTCCCGCCGCAGCTGTCCCCCCAGCACATTGCCATGCTCAGCAGCATCTACCCACCTCACATCCAGTTCCAGCTGGTGAGGACCGTTAACCGCGACGCCTAGAATGTCCTAGGAAGACTGTAATGGTCGTCCATCTTTATTGCAATGTCTCACGAAGATTTTTCCCTCCTTTGCTTTCCCTCTGCCTCTCCTTTTCTCTTTCTTTTTTCAATCTTCCCTCTTCTCTCACCCTTCCTTAAGGCTTGCCAGCTCCTTCTTCAGCAGCAGCAACAGCAGCCTCAACAACAACAACAACAACAACAGCAGCAGCAGCAGCAGCAGCAGCAGCTGCAGCTGCTGCAGAACCAGAGGAAATTCACCCAGAACGTACGCCAGCAGGCAGACCCTCAGCAGGTACACATAACACAGAAGATTCCAGATAGGGTTCCGTTATTTTGGTGCAGAGGTGGGCCGTCAGGGCCAGCAAGGCCTCCTCTGCTGGCCCAGAGTTACAGAATCAGAAAATTATGTTTATCATTTAAATTTGAAAAATAAAAGGTTCTGACATAAAATAGAGATATTCAGTTATTTAATATATTTTCATGAATGCTATATGTATTTTACAAAGTTCGTTCCCATCAGTCTATTAATATCATTTCATTGCTACTCTACTCTCTCCCTCAGTTTGACTGCTTCCAGTGCAGCTCATATAAATTAGAGCTTTTATCCAATCAGATTTTATACCTCCAATCAGAAATCTACCCTAAGGCCTTCAGAATTTCGAGTGAATCCCCTCTGTTGTTGAAGTAAATGGGGAGGATGTTGTTGATTGTCAAATTATTTAACCAATCAGATATCAAGTTTACCATGTTGGGCTTATTCTTTGACACACCCCAGCCTTCTAGCTATCCTAGCCGCATACGTCAGCATTTTTCGTGTGGCATGATCGGCGGGGCTGGAAAGGTCCAGTAGGTGGTGGTAATGCACCTCTAAGCAGAATCATATTTCATTTATTTTATAATTGATTTTAATTATCCCCTTAAATCTCTGTTTAATAAACAATACGTTTAGAGAGTAGTAATGTTTTTTAATAAATCAATTCTGACTTTTATTCTTATTTTGCTCACTGTTGGAAATGTTACAACTAAACTAAAAACTAAGTGGTGGGTTCATCTGATTGGAGGATCAGAGAGGTCCAGGATAGTGGATAATTCAAATATTAATTAGTTTATATATATATATAAATAATATTTTAGAAACATTTCACAATAAGAAATAAATAAAACCAGTACTATAGTTAGTTATTTTTTGTGTAAAACAGGTTTAAACTGTATTTTTCACACACAAATAATAATAGTAAAATAACTTTGAAAAAAAACCTCACAGTCGGATCAGTGCGTGTGTGCCTTCTCTTTGTAAACCTGATGTGACTGTGGGTGCGCTCCTTTTCAGCCAGGGCACCTACCTCAGAGCTAGGGAGGAGCATAGGCTATCTCTTACATAAAGGGGGAAAAATTTGCTGGTTGCAGGAGACGGCAACTTAAACAAACACAATATAAAACTGTAAAACCTGACAAAAAAAAAAGAACGGCTCATCACCCAGCGAGACCCGATTCCCTTCCTTTCTACAAAAGAGCCGTTTAAAAAAATCTGTCAAGAGAAGTTAGTAAAGAGAGACACAGCCATTGCAGGGTTGACTCCTTGATGGATTTCGCTCTTTACAAAAACATTTCTAGGTTGTTTTGTATCGAGTTTTTATTGACTATACTCACAAAGTCGCCTGCAGTTGGGAAAAAATAATAATAATTGACCTCTCGTAAAAAAAGGAGAAATGCTGCGCGGCTCAGCACAACTGACCTGGCCAGTGGAGCTGCAGCAGTGGATTAACACGGATTTAATAGGAAGCAGCACTTAGTTGCTCTGCCAACTTCTGTGTGTGATACCGTAATACCTTTACGTGTGTATATTGAACCGCGGGGGGTGTACTGAATGGTTCGATAACATACCGTGTACCGTTGCATCCAATGTATTATGTGCCGTTTTGTATTTTCAATACAATCTTTGCAATAAAAGAAAATACAAATACAATTTTTAAAACTTAAAGTTGTATAGTGAAAAGTCTTGTGGAATTGACGTGACGGGATGTATGGGGGAGGCTAACGGGCTAGCAGCCTCTTGTTAAATCACTTTGAACATAGGGTGGTATCGTCAAATGAGAATAGCCTATGGCCTTAGTGTCTGGTGAGGTTATTCGAAGACAGTTTAATTGCAGGAGGATCACTCTGAAGGCTTAGGTGTAAAATGCACAGCTATGGTGACATCCCGTGTAACGCTGTCATCTTTCCCTCCTCTCCTCAGCTTGCCAGGATCATGGCTGTGCTCCAGCAGCAGAGGCAGCAGCAGCAGGCCAGTGGCGGAGGCTCCAAACTCTCACCCTCTCACATGGGGGGAGTCGGAGGGGGTCCTAAACTGCCGGGGGTTGAATCTCTGTCCCACCCGGGGTTTGGAGGATCGGTAGCAGACCTGCATCAGAAGACGCACAGCAGTTACTCCGGTGAGACTCTACACTAAGAACAGTGCAGGGAGAGGAAGCGCATTGCACTGTTGCTGCAGGGCTCGTTAAATGTTGTCTTTAGGGCCCCATTATACTCATGTAATGCGACTTAGGGAACTTCATGGAATTTTTTGCTCTTCTAATCAATTCTTGGTTATAATATCAACATCCATATTACGTCTATATTGAGGTATTCAGGGCTCTTACCGGGTCTTTCAGGTTCTTGGAGTGCTTGAATTTAAGTACTGGAATACCTTCAAAATAGCCCCTTTTGTGCTGAAGTGCTTGAAAACTCCTTGAAAAAAAGTGATAATTTAACTCCTGTGATACTCAGCCTGGTTTTGTTATTCAAATAGTAAAGTGATACAATTTTTCCAGAATCGCTTTTATGATATAGATGTTCCCCGGGAAATGTACATTTTATCCAGCGTGGTAGGAAATATACACTTACAATACTAGATGACAGTGAGATTAATAATATATACACCGAACAGCCACAACATTAAAACCACTGACAGGTGAAGTGAATAACATTGCTCATCTCGATTCAATGGCACCTGTCAAGGGGTGGGATATATTAGACAGCAAATGAACAGTCAATTCTTGAAGTTGATGTATTGGAAGCAGGAAAAATGGGCGAGCGTATGGATCTGAGACACTTTGACAAGGAACAAATTGTTATGGGTAGACAACTGGGTCAGAGCATCTCCAAAAAGGCCAGTGTTGTGGGGTGTATGCAGTGGTTAGTACCTACCAAAAGTGGTCAAAGGAAGGACAACCAGTAAACCAGTGACCGGATCATAGGTGCCCAAGGCTCATTGATGCGCGTGGGGAGCGAAGGCTGTTCGGATCCCATCCCACAGAAGAGCTACTGTAGCACAAATTGCTGAAAAACGTAATGCTGCCAATGATAGAAAGGTGTCAGAACATACAGTGCATCACAGCTTGCTGTGTATGAGGCTACGTAGCCACAGACCAGTCATGCTGACGCCTGTCCACCGCTGAAAGCGCCTACAATGGGCATGTGAGCGTCATAACTGGACCATGGTGCAATGAAAGAAGGTGGCCTGGTCTGATAATCACATTTTCTTCAACGTCAAGTGGATGATCTGATTGAGCATCTGTGGGATGTACTGGATCAACAAGTCTGATCCATGGGGGCCCCATGTAGTCCATGCGTTGACGGGTCAGAGCTGTTTTGGCGGGGGAGCTACACGAATATTAGTGGTTATTAGTGGTGGTTTTAATGTTATGGCTGATCGGTGTGTATACTTATATAAATAATAGCTAATGAGATTAAGATTACATTTTAATTAATATAGATCACATTGAAAATGAAAATGCTATTTTGACAATCCATTGCTTGTATTTGCTAACCACCGTTGAAACTTAAGAACTCCCATTTCGCCCGATGCAGGGTTCGGTTCTGGCGTCAACCTGCCGGTCATGGACCTCGGGGGCATGAAAGACCTGGGTGGTCAGCAGTCTCGCTTCAAATGGATGATGGAGGGCCACTCGTCTCCGGACCCCTCCACCCCCGACAGCATGCTCCACAAGAACGGTAAGGAACTGACGTCCTGTCATTGAGATTTGTCGTCCCAAATCAGTGTGACTACCTGTTTTTGTGCAGTGTTTTGATGGATGTTATTTGTTTGCTTGTCCTTTGATTGAAAAGCTAAGCAGAATTTCATAAAATCATTAGAATTTCATCCTGAAGATTTTAAGTACCGGAATACTTTTGTCCTGAAGTTCTTGAAAATTAAGATTATATTTTAAATAATACAGATCACATAAAAAATTTATTGTTTTTGTTTCGTGTGAAGTCATTGAAAATGGAAAAAATAGTCCTTGAAAGGTACTTAATTTTGTAATGCCAGTATGAACCCTGTATGCAGCTTTGAAACGAAAGCGAGGTATGTCTTCCGTATAAGTCATGGATTAAATCCACTTCATTCCTTTTCTTCTGCACTAACCATGTCATTTAAAGTAAGTTGTAAAGCCACGGGTGTTCAAAAGGGCTATAATTCACATGATGAATGATAATCTTGAAATATAACTGCAGGCAGCAAGCAATAATACATGGGGTCCAGTTAAGTCATTTTAGGTACGTATTACAGTTTTCTGGGTTCTGTGAAACACAGCACAAGCAAAAGCAGCCTTTTGCATGTGGCTGTAGACCAGGATTTGTCATTACTATAACATTGTGATGCTTGTGGTAATACAACTCTACTCTGAGAGGCTGTTATGACGTCTCAGTGTCGATTACCCAGACTGTGTGTGTGATATGAGGTCTGTATGGTGAACCACTGTGTTCTCCCCTGGCTGTGGGTCGGTTTCTTACTGAAAATTAATTATCTTATTTTTTAATCTTTTTTTTCCACATGAGCATTTCTCATGCTCATGTGCTCGACCAATCACCATGAACTTACGTCTGGACCATTCACTGTGCCCTTACGTCACTGAAGGTTCCTCTTGTGTCGTTTAGTTTAAATGTCCCTCAAGAATGGTGTTTTAACAATTACGATCGTTCCTAGATCATGCAATGTGGACACAAAAGAAAAAGGGATGGTTCCTCCAAAGGTTCTTAGAACTTTCTACGTGAAAACTCCTGTGACCGATTGATAGTTTTTTAGGGTTTTGTAAAATGTAGCAAGAGTAACAGCTTTCCGTTAAACGCAGCATCACCTCGAGTTGTCTGTCTACACGGGTTGTCTGTGAATGCATTGCAGTCCACATGGTGCAAGTCGCTGAATGCGAATGACTTCCGAGAGACTAAGCTTGGACTTATATAACTTCAAATTATGTCACAAAGCCCCCCGCTCCTGATATGAATCAAATCGCATCAACATTCCTCCACTTCCGGTACATTTACAACAGTTTTTCACAAATGTTTTGCTCCAAATGTACATCAATATTGATGTACAATGTTGATTGTTGTTCTAACCAGACCTCAACCATGTCTGTGCGTACTGCGGCTGCCGTGTTTCCGATACTTTTAGCCTAAAAAACGCCAAGAAGATTAAAAATAATAAAATCTGAGTAAAAACAATATGGGGCTGGCCCCCTAATAATGGCCCAGTGCTGACTCATCGTCAAGATGTTGAGAATAAGCTAGAGCGATTCATTTGGCTTACCCCACCCCCAGGTCCCATCGCACCCATGAAGATGCCCGGTGGTTCCCCCTACTCTCAGTACGACATGTTGAGCGGAGACGCGCTGGGGGACAACTGGCATCGCACTCCCGGGAACAAAATGGCTCCCAAGGCCGCCGCCACCACCAGCTGGCCTCCTGGTGAGCCACTCGCAATGACTCTTGATTCTTATATACTTTTATTTATGATTTTTACCATTAGATATGGTCCCATCCATTCGTTTTTAACATTATACAGGAACACACTTCAAGCAAGGAACTTTTACCCATGGTCTGAATGAAAACAACATTCAAGATATCCAATGTTTTAATAAAATCTTAAAATATATAAAATATTCAGTCCTTAATTTGAGGCACGCGTGGTACCTTCTTACTTTAAAAATGGTAATGAATGAAAAATACAATTAGATCTTCCCCCCAGTAACAGAATTTGATTCTAATAAGTTACCAGTATCATGTTCAATTTCTCACCTTTATAACAAACCATATTTCATGAAGATCGGTTGAGAATTAAGTGAGGTACAGCTGATTTTGTAGAGAAATCTCTCAATACACATTGTATTTGTTTACTAGTGGAGCTAGACCATGACAATAAGATGGAAGCACAGGCGCACAGCGGCGATGTACAGCAGTTCATTCACGTTGTGCCCTAAAGTAGCAGCATCATTGCGACATACTGTAAAACCAATCATTGCATTTCAGAGTAAAATCCAGCACCCGTCTTTCTCGTCTATCTTCTTTTCACTGCAACTCTGCATCAAGTTTAGGGAATTATTACTTTAAAAAGTAACAGCGGCCGTAAGACTATTTTACTATGATGGTTACATTTTGCAATTAATCCATAGTTGACATGCCGAACCGCCGTGGGCGATCCATACGGATCAACTACATTTCGTTAGACCGTGAATACCTCAAATATAGAATTGTCCATTATTTGACTTCTCTGTATTTGTTTTCAAAGATGTCCATCTGTGATTTCCATTAATGACTCACCTTTTCCCCAAGAAGCGACCAAAGTTGAGTTGTCACTCCACACACTTTTGCTTTGACACACTCCCTTCACCGCTCCCTCCTCGACAGAGTTTCACCCAGGCGTGCCCTGGAAGGGAATCGAACGTGTCGACCCTGAGTCCGACCCTTACATGACCCCTGGGAGCATGATGGTTAACTCCGGCTCCCCGAGCCTCAACGACTCCGACCACCAGTTGCTACAAGATAATGCAGGTAAATCCACTGTGGGCAGCGTCTGTAGGGGATCCTTACTGGAAGATAAGTGATTCATGAAACGGGTTTCTTGCCAGGTCCTTGTGGTTCTTGAATTTCGTCCGCAAAAATGTAATGTGCTGAAGTGATTGTAAAAAAAAAAAAAAAACCTTGGAAAAACGCAATCGTTGAAAACCTGTGACCTGTGAAAAACCACTGACAGGTGAAGTGAATAACATTGCTCATCTCGTTCCAATGGCACCTGTCAAGTGGTGGAATATATTAGGCAAGTGAACAATCAGTTATTTAAGTTGATGTGTTGGAAGCAGGAAAAACAGGCAAGCGTAATGATCTGAGCGACTCTGACAGGCGCCAAATTGTGATGGCTAGACGACTAGATCAGAGCATCTCCAAAACGACAGGTCTTGTAGGGTGTTCCTAATATGCAGTGGTCAGTACCTACCAAAAGTGGTCCAAGGAAGGACAACCAGGGACAGGCTCTTGAGCGCCCAAGACTCAGTGATGTGCGATCCCACAGAAGAGCTACCGGTGCACAAATTGCTGGAAAAGTTAATGCTGCTATGATAGAAAGGTGTCAGAACACACAGTGCGTCACAGCTTGCTGTGTATGAGGCTGTGTAGCCGCAGACCGGTCAGAACTGAACCATGAGCAATGGAAGAAGTTTGCCTGGTCTGATGAATCCCATTTTCTTTTACATAATGACGATGGCCGGGTGTGGGTCCGATCTTATCAAGCATCTGTAGGATGTCCTGGAACAAGCCAATCCATGAGGGCCCCACCTCGCAACTTAGTACTTAAAGGATCTGCTGCTAACGTCTTGGTGCCAGATACCACAGGACACCTTGAGATATCTTGTGGAGTCCGTGTGTGTGTGTGTGTGTGTGTGTGTGATGAGATTAACATTTTATTTTTTCTTCATAAAGATCACATTGAAAATGTATTATGTTTTACGTGAAGTCCTTAAAATGCTTTAAAAAGTACTTGAAAATCCTTGAATTTCATTTTGTAATGCCAGAATTAATCCAGGGTTTAGTCTCAAGTATCAATTCATCTCTGCGTTAAAAATGTTGCTCAACCACTTTAAATGTCTATGTTAGGTTGTATTGCTGCTTTGAATGTTGTACATTTTTCAACATCTTGATTCATTGTGCCTGTTTGTGCTGGGCCTGCAGATTCCACCCCTCCCCTGAACACCTTGCTGCCTTCACCTGGTGCCTGGCCTTACAGTGCCTCAGACAGCCCCCTCAACAACGCACACAACACAGGTAACGCAAACACAAGCCACATGCATTGTTGACACCAGAAGAGCTCTCAAGTGCTGATGTGAAGTCGTCTTGTCTTGAACCTCATGATCTTAACTTGGACCAGGGGTCTTCACCCTTTTGCAGCCCAAGGGCCCCTTGGTGTATAGAGAAACAGAGCAGGGACCCCCTAGTTTATTTTTGAAATACAGTATTTATAATGCCTTAATAACCTATTTATATACTCGGTTATGATGATTATGGTCACTGTCTTTTTATTTTAGATTGATTTCCTTTAGCCGCAGTTTTTGTGGGGGGGATAAATGCACTGAAATCCAAATTTTTCATGTTTCTATTTTTCATGGTTTCACAAACCAAATATTTTAAATGTTTTGTTTTAATCTAGTCCAGGTTTGACTACTATAAGTATGGTAGTTTTTTTTTTTAATCTAGACCTGCTCCTCCCACACCTGTGACATCCACCTTTTCTGTTTTTACGAATCTGAAATCGTGTTTTAGGTGCTTTACCATGTTTTTATTTAAGTTCAGTCATTCACCAGTTGTCTGTCAGACGCAGTGACTGAAAATTCCAAGGTTTTTGAACATTACTCAAAAACTGGAAATGGTTAGAGTTTACTCAATATTATTTGAGCATTAGTCTAAAATGCATAAATTTTTCACAAAAATAATTTTATCAAAAGTCTCTGAATTGTCTGGATCTTGTCTTTGGTGCTCAAAACGATCAGTGCTATGTTGTACTGTAATGTCTCCTGTCCTCTCCAACAGTAAAGTACACAGATTATAAGACCAGCTGGCCCCCGGAGCCCATCGGACACAACAAGCCCTGGAAAGCCAGCCGCAGCCAGCTCAGCCAGTCCCAGCTGTCCCGGCCGCCGCCAGGACTGGCCAGTCAAAAGCAGCCGTTGCCTTCTCCTTGGTCTGGGGGAGCCCCGCGATTGGCCGCCAGGGGCTGGGGCACCGGCTCCTCGGGCACCACCGGTAAATCCCAGCCATTCCCATGAAAGCTTTTGCCCGCTCCTTCGTCCCACCAAACTACCTGTTTCTAATTGAGCTGATGTAATCCTGAATTTACTCTCTCTCTCTCGCGCTCTCCACAGCCTCCACCTGGAGCGACGGTAGTGCCCGGGGAAGCTGCTGGTTGGTGCTCAGCAATCTCACACCGCAGGTACATGTTTTCAATTGCAACTTATTTCAGGAATTTGAATTTTTTCTGAATTATAAACAATCGTAATACATTTTGAGGTTTTTATTGTCCTTGAATATAAAATGTATTGGCGGCTTGTATAGCCAAAAGCCCTGTAAAGTCCTCCAGGCTGATTTAGTCTCACTTTGCGTGTCACACTGTCTGTCCCTGCAGATTGACGGCTCCACCCTGAGGACCATCTGCATGCAGCACGGCCCCCTGCTGACCTTCCACCTCGGCCTGACCCAGGGCACCGCTTTGATTCGCTACAGCTCCAAGCAGGAAGCGGCCAAGGCCCAGAGCGCCCTCCACATGTTAGTCTCATACACGTTCAGTGCTTTTTCCCTGATCAGAATCTGTTTTATCCTGACACATACATTCAGCTCTACTATTAACTATTCAGCTCTACTACTACTATTGTTCCGGTGAGGTTTGGTGCGTTTCTTTGCAGACAATTACAAAAGAAGCTGAACAGTCTGGGGGTATAAAGGAGAATAAAAATAATAATGAAATAACATTTGTTATAACATTGAATTGTCAAATGTTTAACGAAAAAATAGGAAACAGTCAGATATATAAAAATATACAAAATGCGATATTTAGTGTTGGGTCGAGTTGTTTGGTTCTGCAGCTTAATGTTTCTGGGTGGAACTCGCACTTGTGAAATTTGGTTCCACATTACCTAGTGGTACAATTCGGTATTCCGGTCGGTGTTTGTCTTCATATCGAACAGTTTTGAAAATTCTTACACTGGCCCAAACCTTGCGATAATATGCACAGTATTAATTATTGTTATGTGTATATAGGTTATAGTTTATAAATATGAATTATTACTATGTACTATCTAGCTTATTACAGTAATGTACAGTGTACTACTGGAGTTATTGCACAAGTTGTGTGTGTGAGTGAGAGGTGGGGGCAGGCGGTCTGTGTTTCGCTCTGTAAACGACTGTTTTTTTTTTTTACAAGGTGCGTCCTGGGCAACACTACCATCTTGGCGGAGTTTGTGAGCGAGGAGGAGGTGGCTCGTTACATTGCACATTCCCAGGCTGGAGGAGGCAGCGGCGGGGGGGCAGCGGTGTCCCCTGGCTCGGGGCCTTCCGGGACCAGTGGTAACGGAGGAAGCGGCGACAGAGGAGGAGGAGTGGTTGTAGACGGAGGCTCCGGCGGAGCAGGGAACGTGGGGCCGGGGCCCTCCGGCTCCGGCTGGCAGAGCCTGGACGCCGCAGGCAGCTCCCCGGACCCGGCGGCCAGCCAGGGCCCCGGTCTGGGCATGTTCGCACCCTGGAGCAGCAACGGGGCCGTGGTGGGAAGCGCCGGGGGCATGGAGGGCGGGAGGCAGGGCCTGTGGGGGGGGATGGGGGGAGCGGGGTTCCCCGGCAGCAGCCTCTGGGGGTCTCCCGCCCTGGACGAGCGACACCAGATGGGGAGCCCCGCCGCGCTGCTGCCGGGTGACCTCTTGGGGGGGGGGGCCGACTCCATCTGAGGGGCCTAACGACTGACACACACACAGGTTAAATCCATATTGTGTTTTCATTGGTTCATGAATATGTATTTATTCACACAAATGAATATCATTGAAATCCAGCTACACTGGTCACTGAATGTGCAGATACACTGTCTCTCTCTCACACACATACACACACACACACACACACACACACACACACAGCATATGCACAAGTTATTTTCAAAAGCATACATTTACCTGTTTTTACCTTTAAAATGAAGACATTTACCATCAAAACTTGAGAAATTTGAAAAAAAAAAAAAAAGGTCGAATCCTTCAGACTCTTAGGACTCAACTGGATAGCTCTTATCTTTTTACTTCAAATCAGAGACGCTCTCACTCAGGCACGTACTCCAGACAGGCTCAGCCAGAGCCGCACACGAACAACTTCATCTACCGCAGTTTTGTTTTTGTTTTTTTTAACTACCATTATTATTTTAGTGTGCCTCATTCTCTTACCATCACCATCTAAAACGGCCGAATCTCAAATGTTTAGGACTTTGCAGACTGAGCCCTTATAGCCGCATATTCTCAAAGTTTGTGTGCTCCAGAGCTTAGAAAGAGGGGGTCTGGAGTTTTGGTGAGGTGGTGGTGCTGGACAATCAGGGACAACATGGCACTGCTGAGTCCTAAAGGAGCATCAGCGGTGCAGAAGCTGGACAGAAGCAGGATCAGGACCCCCCCCCCCCCCCCCCATCCCCCTCCCTGAGTACAGATCAACCCTGATTGAGAGTCACCACCTCGGCCAAACTTGCACTGTACACGGCTCTGGGCACGGCGACTCATGAGGTGGAATCCCTCCATTTTTTTTTTTTTTTTTTTTAATCGTTATCATTATCATTTTTATTTCTTCCCAACAAACAACTACATCACACAACGGCTATACCCCAAGAACTTTCCAGGATGACAGTGTTAGAACAGTAAGGAGGCCTTTGCTTAACGTCCGCAATTACACCCCTCCCCCCCTTGACTCGACTCTTAAATTTCACAAGCCTAAATCTTAAAATGTCCCCCTCATTGTACGTACGTACGTCAGCTGTTTAGCATTTCTTTCCTGTTATGTTTTAAAGAAAAAACAAATGTGCAGAACATTGCTGGGGGGAGGGGGGGTACGGAGATGTCCCCTCAACCCCCCCTTTCAACGCTGACCTCCTGGGGTTATCTTACCACGTCTTCTGTAACTTGCATACAGTGGAAGTTGAAGAACATTGGCACTAAATGCATATGTCTCTTAATTTGTGTTTTTTATCAGCTTTTTTTTTATATATATATATTTTTTTGTCCAAATGCAATAAGAATGTTTTTCTTTTTCCCTTTCCCTTAAGAAGCAACCAATTGAAGGCATTTGTATGGGGATGCCAGAACGCACCCACACCAAGCAGAGCTGGAACGGTGTTTTATAGACACGTTAAAGACGTTACCTGATGTTTTCGTTTTTCTTTTCTTTTTTTTCTTTTTTCCTTTTATGTACCAATTTAAATTAAGTCAGTCTTTGTTATCACTCCTGTTCAGGATCTTTTTGTTTATCTCGGATGTTACAAAAAGGAAAGGAAATTAATTTAAAGCAGAAAAGAACAAGATAATAAAGGTTGAATTCAAAGTCGCTGGGTGTTATTTTTTATTTTTTTATTTTTTTATTTTTTCTCCCCGCCTGTTGCTTACAGTGAATTCACCTGTATTGCAACACTGTTAAGTTACAGTTACTTTAAAGTGAATTTAACTCTAGCAAAAAGTAGTACTGAAAAGTGATTTTATTGAATATTTATGGAATAACGCTATAATCAAAAACATTTTGTTAAGTTTACAGTGGGTGGAGCCTGACAGTAACGGATTATAAAAGTATATTACCTACTTTACAACAGGGTTCTTACCAGCTCCTCGAGGTGCTCATGAGATGAAGTGCTTGAACTTTATCCTCAGGAATTTAAGTACTGGAATAACTTCAAAATAGCCCCTTTTGTGCTGAAGTGCTTGAAGTCATTGAGAACCTGTAATATTCCTCCTGCTTTTGTTTTTCAATTCGTGACGTAATAAAAAATCTTCCAGAATCGCTTTTGACAGTTTGTCAGGGAAATGTAAATTTGACCCGGCATTGTTTGAAATGGAACCCTTAAAGTAGTAGATGACAATGAGATAAATTAGATAAAGGGAGTGTGAAGCTGTCGTCACGTTGCTGGCGCAAGCCGCCATATTTGGGGGATCATTTGCATTGCCGGTGAATGTCGGTCGGCATTTTGGAGTTAAAAGATGGCTTGAAAGTCTTGTTCGGCGGAAAAACTGCCACAGGAAATCTCACAACCATCTTGTGTGAAACCTCGACCCTTCTTTTTCTCCCTTTCTCCATTTTTTGTGCATTTTGTATATTTTAGCTATTTCCGTTATGAAATTGAATGGAAGTGATCATCCAAAAGTCGCGACCGGAGTCCATAGCAACCGTCAAACTTCACATTCCCTATACTAATATAAATAATAGACAATGAGACTAAGATTAATATTTTAATTAATAAAATTCACATTGGAAATTGATTATATTTGTTTTGTGTGAATTCATAAAAAAATTTAAATAGTGCTTGAGAACTATTGAAAGTCCTTGAATTAGATTTTGTAATGCCAAAATGAACCCTGTCACAAATATATTAAAGTAAATGTCGAACCGCTTAATTGTCGAACCGCTTGAGCTAAACCGAAGGCTACGAGAAAATAAATTTTTCAGAGCAGGTTAAGTATCGCTATTTAATGTAGCAATAAAAAGTTACTCTTCTTTGAGATTCGGTTCTTGACAAGTCACTCAGTAAACAGTTGTTCAATTTCCAGATTCCAGATCTAGTGCATTTTATTTAGATGTAACGCATGGGAGAGTGAGATGATAAACGAGCCAGAGGGGTTGGCCAGCTCAGAGTTGTGAATGGAATCCTTACAAGAAAGAATCATTTAATTCTGTGAAAAATATTTACTTTGGTGGACTGCAATGTAGTCCTCGCTCACCCACTCCTTTGCAGATGATTTAAAAGATTTGTTCGCTACAAACTCGTCTTGCATCAGAAATTCAATTTACTGTTTTGTAGATGGAAAGACAAATGTGGTCCATCCACAATTGTTCCAATTGACGTATTCAAGAACACAATACAAATAAACACAAGCACTGTGACGTGATTGTAGTGTATGTTCCAGTGGCGTAGGCAGAAATTGTATTTTGGGTGGGCCATCTTTTCCCAGGGAAAAAAAAGGACTTCTAAAAACGTAGAAGAAGAAAAGAGATCAAATATAGACAAACACAAAACACAGCACTTTTTGTTTTCAACATTCTGCAAATTACAAATGCAATAACAGCCCAACACTCACGATACAACATGTTCAACCTACAGAGCTCAAACAACAGAGCTCAGTCTATAAAGGCTTTAACAGTGGAGATTTAAGACTGGGGGTTTAGGGGGACTGGGTGTTCGGTGGGGGCTGGAGTTTAGGGGGCTGGAGGTTTAGGGGGACTGGGGGTTCAGTAGGGGCTGGAGGTTTAGGGGGACTGGGGGTTCAGTAGGGGCTGGAGGTTTAGGGGGAACGGGGGTTAAGGGGGACTGGGTGTTCGGTGGGGACTAGAGGTTTGGGGGACTGGGGGTTCAGTAGGGGCTGGAGGTTTAGGGGGTTAAGGGGGACTGGGTGTTCGGTGGGGGCTGGAGGTTTGGGGGGACTGGGGGTTTAGGGAGACTGGGGGTTCCAGTAGGGGCTGGAGGTTTAGGGGGAACGGGGGTTAAGGGGGACTGGGTGTTCGGTGGGGACTAGAGGTTTGGGGGGACTGGGGGTTCAGTGGGGGCTGGAGGTTTAGGGGGAATGGGGGTTTAGGGGGACTGGGGGTTCAGTAGGGGCTGGAGGTTTAGGGGGAACGGGGGTTAAGGGGGACTGGGTGTTCGGTGGGGACTAGAGGTTTGGGGGACTGGGGGTTCAGTAGGGGCTGGAGGTTTAGGGGGTTAAGGGGGACTGGGTGTTCGGTGGGGGCTGGAGGTTTGGGGGGACTGGGGGTTTAGGGAGACTGGGGGTTCCAGTAGGGGCTGGAGGTTTAGGGGGAACGGGGGTTAAGGGGGACTGGGTGTTCGGTGGGGACTAGAGGTTTGGGGGGACTGGGGGTTCAGTGGGGGCTGGAGGTTTAGGGGGACTGGGGGTTCAGTGTGGGCTAGAGGTTTAGGGGGACTGGGGGTTTAGGGGGACTGGGGGTTCAGTAGGGGCTGGAGGTTTAGGGGGACTGGGTGTTCGGTGGGGGCTGGAGGTTTAGGGGGACTGGGGGTTCAGTAGGGGCTGGAGGTTTAGGGGGAATGGGGGTTTAGGGGGACTGGGGGTTCAGTAGGGGCTGGAGGTTTAGGGGGACTGGGGGTTCAGTAGGGGCTGGAGGTTTTGGGGGACTGGGGGTTCGGTGGGGGCTGGAGGTTTAGGGGGACTGGGGGTTCGGTGGGGGCTGGAGGTTTAGGGGGACTGGGGGTTCAGTAGGGGCTGGAGGTTTAGGGGGAATGGGGGTTAAGGGGGACTGGGTGTTCGGTGGGGGCTGGAGGTTTGGGGGGACTGGGGGTTTAGGGAGACTGGGGGTTCCAGTAGGGGCTGGAGGTTTAGGGGGAACGGGGGTTAAGGGGGACTGGGTGTTCGGTGGGGACTAGAGGTTTGGGGGGACTGGGGGTTCAGTGGGGGCTGGAGGTTTAGGGGGACTGGGGGTTCGGTGTGGGCTAGAGGTTTAGGGGGACTGGGGGTTTAGGGGGACTGGGGGTTCAGTAGGGGCTGGAGGTTTAGGGGGACTGGGTGTTCGGTGGGGGCTGGAGGTTTAGGGGGACTGGGGGTTCAGTAGGGGCTGGAGGTTTAGGGGGAATGGGGGTTTAGGGGGACTGGGGGTTCAGTAGGGGCTGGAGGTTTAGGGGGAACGGGGGTTAAGGGGGACTGGGTGTTCGGTGGGGACTAGAGGTTTGGGGGACTGGGGGTTCAGTGGGGGCTGGAGGTTTAGGGGTACTGGGGGTTCAGTAGGGGCTGGAGGTTTAGGGTGACTGGGGGTTCGGTGGGGGCTGGAGGTTTAGGGGGACTGGGGGTTTAGGGGGACTGGGGGTTCGGTAGGGGCTGGAGGTTTAGGGGGAACGGGGGTTAAGGGGGACTGGGTGTTCGGTGGGGACTAGAGGTTTGGGGGGACTGGGGGTTCAGTGGGGGCTGGAGGTTTAGGGGGACTGGGGGTTCGGTGTGGGCTAGAGGTTTAGGGGGACTGGGGGTTTAGGGGGACTGGGGGTTCAGTAGGGGCTGGAGGTTTAGGGGGACTGGGTGTTCGGTGGGGGCTGGAGGTTTAGGGGGACTGGGGGTTCAGTAGGGGCTGGAGGTTTAGGGGGAATGGGGGTTTAGGGGGACTGGGGGTTCAGTAGGGGCTGGAGGTTTAGGGGGACTGGGGGTTCAGTAGGGGCTGGAGGTTTAGGGGGACTGGGGGTTCGGTGGGGGCTGGAGGTTTAGGGGGACTGGGGGTTCGGTGGGGGCTGGAGGTTTAGGGGGACTGGGGGTTCAGTAGGGGCTGGAGGTTTAGGGGGAATGGGGGTTAAGGGGGACTGGGTGTTCGGTGGGGGCTGGAGGTTTGGGGGGACTGGGGGTTTAGGGAGACTGGGGGTTCCAGTAGGGGCTGGAGGTTTAGGGGGAACGGGGGTTAAGGGGGACTGGGTGTTCGGTGGGGACTAGAGGTTTGGGGGGACTGGGGGTTCAGTGGGGGCTGGAGGTTTAGGGGGACTGGGGGTTCGGTGTGGGCTAGAGGTTTAGGGGGACTGGGGGTTTAGGGGGACTGGGGGTTCAGTAGGGGCTGGAGGTTTAGGGGGACTGGGTGTTCGGTGGGGGCTGGAGGTTTAGGGGGACTGGGGGTTCAGTAGGGGCTGGAGGTTTAGGGGGAATGGGGGTTTAGGGGGACTGGGGGTTCAGTAGGGGCTGGAGGTTTAGGGGGAACGGGGGTTAAGGGGGACTGGGTGTTCGGTGGGGACTAGAGGTTTGGGGGACTGGGGGTTCAGTGGGGGCTGGAGGTTTAGGGGTACTGGGGGTTCAGTAGGGGCTGGAGGTTTAGGGTGACTGGGGGTTCGGTGGGGGCTGGAGGTTTAGGGGGACTGGGGGTTTAGGGGGACTGGGGGTTCGGTAGGGGCTGGAGGTTTAGGGGGAACGGGGGTTAAGGGGGACTGGGTGTTCGGTGGGGACTAGAGGTTTGGGGGGACTGGGGGTTCAGTGGGGGCTAGAGGTTTAGGGGGACTGGGGGTTCGGTGTGGGCTAGAGGTTTAGGGGGACTGGGGGTTTAGGGGGACTGGGGGTTCAGTAGGGGCTGGAGGTTTAGGGGGACTGGGTGTTCGGTGGGGGCTGGAGGTTTAGGGGGACTGGGGGTTCAGTAGGGGCTGGAGGTTTAGGGGGAATGGGGGTTTAGGGGGACTGGGGGTTCAGTAGGGGCTGGAGGTTTAGGGGGACTGGGGGTTCAGTAGGGGCTGGAGGTTTAGGGGGACTGGGGGTTCGGTGGGGGCTGGAGGTTTAGGGGGACTGGGGGTTCGGTGGGGGCTGGAGGTTTAGGGGGACTGGGGGTTCAGTAGGGGCTGGAGGTTTAGGGGGAATGGGGGTTAAGGGGGACTGGATGTTCGGTGGGGGCTGGAGGTTTGGGGGGACTGGGGGTTTAGGGAGACTGGGGGTTCCAGTAGGGGCTGGAGGTTTAGGGGGAACGGGGGTTAAGGGGGACTGGGTGTTCGGTGGGGACTAGAGGTTTGGGGGGACTGGGGGTTCAGTGGGGGCTGGAGGTTTAGGGGGACTGGGGGTTCGGTGTGGGCTAGAGGTTTAGGGGGACTGGGGGTTTAGGGGGACTGGGGGTTCAGTAGGGGCTGGAGGTTTAGGGGGACTGGGTGTTCGGTGGGGGCTGGAGGTTTAGGGGGACTGGAGGTTCAGTAGGGGCTGGAGGTTTAGGGGGAATGGGGGTTTAGGGGGACTGGGGGTTCAGTAGGGGCTGGAGGTTTAGGGGGAACGGGGGTTAAGGGGGACTGGGTGTTCGGTGGGGACTAGAGGTTTGGGGGACTGGGGGTTCAGTGGGGGCTGGAGGTTTAGGGGTACTGGGGGTTCAGTAGGGGCTGGAGGTTTAGGGTGACTGGGGGTTCGGTGGGGGCTGGAGGTTTAGGGGGACTGGGGGTTTAGGGGGACTGGGGGTTCGGTAGGGGCTGGAGGTTTAGGGGGAACGGGGGTTAAGGGGGACTGGGTGTTCGGTGGGGACTAGAGGTTTGGGGGACTGGGGGTTCAGTGGGGGCTGGAGGTTTAGGGGGACTGGGGGTTCAGTAGGGGCTGGAGGTTTAGGGGGACTGGGGATTCAGTAGGGGCTGGAGGTTTAGGGGGACTGGGGGTTCAGTAGGGGCTGGAGGTTTAGGGGGACTGGGGGTTTAGGGGGACTGGGTGTTCGGTGGGGGCTGGAGGTTTAGGGGGACTGGGGGTTTATGGGGACTGGGGGTTCAGTAGGGGCTGGAGGTTTAGGGGGAACGGGGGTTAAGGGGGACTGGGTGTTCGGTGGGGACTAGAGGTTTAGGGGGACTGGGGGTTCATTAGGGGCTGGAGGTTTAGGGGGACTGGGGGTTTGGTGGGGGCTAGAGGTTTAGGGGGACTGGGGGTTCAGTAGGGGCTGGAGGTTTAGGGGGAATGGGGGTTTAGGGGGACTGGGGGGACTGGGGGTTCAGTAGGGGCTGGAGGTTTAGGGGGAACGGGGGTTAAGGGGGACTGGGTGTTCGGTGGGGACTAGAGGTTTGGGGGGACTGGGGGTTCAGTGGGGGCTGGAGGTTTAGGGGGACTGGGGGTTCAGTAGGGGCTGGAGGTTTAGGGGGACTGGGGGTTTGGTGGGGGCTAGAGGTTTAGGGGGACTGGGGGTTCAGTAGGGGCTGGAGGTTTAGGGGGACTGAGGGTTCGGTGGGGGCTGGAGCTTTAGGGGGACTGGGGGTTTAGGGGGACTGGGTGTTCGGTGGGGGCTGGAAGTTTAGGGGGACTGGGGGTTTAGGGGGACTGGGGGTTCAGTAGGGGCTGGAGGTTTAGGGGGAACGGGGGTTTAGGGGGACTGGGGGTTCAGTAGGGGCTGGAGGTTTAGGGGGAACGGGGGTTAAGGGGGACTGGGTGTTCGGTGGGGACTAGAGGTTTGGGGGACTGGGGGTTCAGTGGGGGCTGGAGGTTTAGGGGGACTGGGGGTTCAGTAGGGGCTGGAGGTTTAGGGTGACTGGGGGTTTGGTGGGGGCTGGAGGTTTAGGGGGACTGGGGGTTTAGGGGGACTGGGGGTTCAGTAGGGGCTGGAGGTTTAGGGGGAACGGGGGTTAAGGGGGACTGGGTGTTCGGTGGGGACTAGAGGTTTGGGGGACTGGGGGTTTAGGGGGACTGGGGGTTCAGTAGGGGCTGGAGGTTTAGGGGGAACGGGGGTTAAGGGGGACTGGGTGTTCGGTGGGGACTAGAGGTTTGGGGGACTGGGGGTTCAGTGGGGGCTGGAGGTTTAGGGGGACTGGGGGTTCAGTAGGGGCTGGAGGTTTAGGGGGACTGGGGGTTCGGTGGGGGCTGGAGGTTTAGGGGGACTGGGGGTTCAGTAGGGGCTGGAGGTTTAGGGGGACTGGGGATTCAGTAGGGGCTGGAGGTTTAGGGGGACTGGGGGTTCAGTAGGGGCTGGAGGTTTAGGGGGACTGGGTGTTCGGTGGGGGCTGGAGGTTTAGGGGGACTTGGGGTTTAGGGGGACTGGGGGTTCAGTAGGGGCTGGAGGTTTAGGGGGACTGGGGGGACTGGGGGTTCAGTAGGGGCTGGAGGTTTAGGGGGAACGGGGGTTAAGGGGGACTGGGTGTTCGGTGGGGACTAGAGGTTTGGGGGGACTGGGGGTTCAGTGGGGGCTGGAGGTTTAGGGGGAACGGGGGTTAAGGGGGACTGGGTGTTCGGTGGGGACTAGAGGTTTAGGGGGACTGGGGGTTCATTAGGGGCTGGAGGTTTAGGGGGACTGGGGGTTTGGTGGGGGCTAGAGGTTTAGGGGGACTGGGGGTTCAGTAGGGGCTGGAGGTTTAGGGGGAATGGGGGTTTAGGGGGACTGGGGGGACTGGGGGTTCAGTAGGGGCTGGAGGTTTAGGGGGAACGGGGGTTAAGGGGGACTGGGTGTTCGGTGGGGACTAGAGGTTTGGGGGGACTGGGGGTTCAGTGGGGGCTGGAGGTTTAGGGGGACTGGGGGTTCAGTAGGGGCTGGAGGTTTAGGGGGACTGGGGGTTTGGTGGGGGCTAGAGGTTTAGGGGGACTGGGGGTTCAGTAGGGGCTGGAGGTTTAGGGGGACTGAGGGTTCGGTGGGGGCTGGAGCTTTAGGGGGACTGGGGGTTTAGGGGGACTGGGTGTTCGGTGGGGACTAGAGGTTTAGGGGGACTGGGGGTTCATTAGGGGCTGGAGGTTTAGGGGGACTGGGGGTTTGGTGGGGGCTAGAGGTTTAGGGGGACTGGGGGTTCAGTAGGGGCTGGAGGTTTAGGGGGAATGGGGGTTTAGGGGGACTGGGGGGACTGGGGGTTCAGTAGGGGCTGGAGGTTTAGGGGGAACGGGGGTTAAGGGGGACTGGGTGTTCGGTGGGGACTAGAGGTTTGGGGGGACTGGGGGTTCTGTGGGGGCTGGAGGTTTAGGGGGACTGGGGGTTCAGTAGGGGCTGGAGGTTTAGGGGGACTGGGGGTTTGGTGGGGGCTAGAGGTTTAGGGGGACTGGGGGTTCAGTAGGGGCTGGAGGTTTAGGGGGACTGAGGGTTCGGTGGGGGCTGGAGCTTTAGGGGGACTGGGGGTTTAGGGGGACTGGGTGTTCGGTGGGGGCTGGAAGTTTAGGGGGACTGGGGGTTTAGGGGGACTGGGGGTTCAGTAGGGGCTGGAGGTTTAGGGGGAACGGGGGTTAAGGGGGACTGGGTGTTCGGTGGGGACTAGAGGTTTGGGGAGACTGGGGGTTCAGTGGGGGCTGGAGGTTTAGGGGGGCTGGGTGTTTATGGCGATTGGGGGTTCAGGAGGTGTGGGCTCATCAAACCACCCTCTTTCCACACCCAAACCATTTTATCGTGCCAGACGTGGTACAAACAGTGTAATCCATCTCCTCGATCCTGTGTTTCACTGTTATTTTCAGTTGAGCTGCCTTGCTTTTTTAAACCATTAAAACTTGTTTTCTAAACGAATAAACGTGTTCAAGCTGAGGGGCTTTCCAACTGAAGGAAGGCAACCAACCTGCCCAAACCTGGCAGGCTCCTTTCCTTTCCAAGGTCGGAGGTGTGATCACTTCCTGGCAAGTGGAAAACTGCATCTTATGGGATGTATTGGCCATTTAAAGGTATTTCAACGGTTGAAAAGGACTGAGGGCACAATGCAGGGAAAATAATGCAGTCTTGAGGATAATTGCAAATTAAATAATTTCTTTATTTTATATCTAACCCATCCGTAAATCATGTTAATTATAGTCTAGTTTCCAGATATAGGCATAAACAAGGATTCTAGACGTACCAAACACATATAAACATCGGAAACAACACTATAGCGTTGCATATAATCACGTAGATGTCGTATGACCCATATAAACGGCAAACACTTCCTGGGGCACGATCGCGATTATTCTGTTACAGGAGTCGTTTCACCAAGACACCTTTGCTATCGCCACGCACATTAAGTTGTGTTTTCACACGTTCTGACAGTTTGATCCGGATGAAAGCAGCTGTAGACGGACTGAAAGAAACCGGGCGATGCAGCCTGAAGACGTCTGCGCGGTGGCCTCTCGGCGACATCCGGGTACCTGCGGAAGTCTTCGCATGACGTCATCGGCGCTGTCAGCGCTGTGTTGCTGACGGGGCGGCTCGCGGTTTGTTTGTTTGTTTGTTTGTTTGTTTGTTTGTTTGTTTTTCTTTTTCTTTCTCGTCTCCCCTCAACCGGGCTACCGTGTGTGTTTGCTGTTGGTGATGGTGGTGGTGGTGGTGGTGGTGGTGGTGGAGGAGGAGGGCGCAGACTAGCATCTGGCTTGAGACGTCGAGCGCGTCCGTGCGCCGCTGTCCATGGTACCGTGTGAGGAGGAGAGTTGTTCCCCCAAGACGCTGACATAACCCGGGTAAGGCGGAGACATGGGATGCGGGGGCTGGGCGGGGGCCGGGGGGCGGGGTGTCCATTGACTGTTCTCTGTGTCTGGGGCAGAGGGAGGGGTGGGGGTCGTATGGGGTAGGAGGTGAAATGCGGTCAGTCAGGGAGATGGAGGGGGAGCGGTTAAAGAGTGACAGATGTCTATATACTGTATATAAATATATATCAAGGTGCGGTTGTGGATGGATAGTACTACGCTTGACACAAAATGTTATGGTGCATTTTTTTTTTTGTTTCTGCAGGGTTTTTTAGGGTGAAAATGAGGGAAACGTGAGGGTTCAGGGTTGTTGTTTTTTATTGGTACTGGGAGCCAGATCAGCAGCAGCAGCTTGGGCCTGTTGATGTGGGTGCAGTCACCCCCCGGGGTTCCAAATGCTCCAGGAATGGAGCAATGCTCCTGGGTTGTGGTCAAAACTGTGTTTTAGTCCAACACCCCCCCCCCAAATAAAAGACTTAATTCACTACATGTTTAACCTCATGTGTCCATGTAACCTTATGAATTCCAGCCTTGTAGTAGGGGCTTGTAAACAAGGCCTGTGCTCATTAAAAGCGTTTCCTTATGAAATGAGGACAATGTCGTATTATCATGCACACTTCTGTGGTCTAAATCGGTCATTCTCAAACCTTGTTTTATTGGCGCTTCTCCACCGCATGGAACCGGCTCAACTCGACTCGACTCTACTTGCCTTTTTCGTTTTCCATTGGGCAAAAGTTGTGGATAGTACCTGGTACCTGGTTCTTATTTTGGTACCGCCGCCGTCGAGGTTCCAAGCGAGCTGATGAGACACTGAAATGTCACGTGAAAAAACTGCAGACTACTGATTGGCCACAGAGAATCCTCACTGAAGTTTTTAAGAAAGGTTAAAAATATGGCAGTTAGCATCCTCTGGGTTTCTAGAAAGAAGATGGCAAGAAAACCAGAAAAGCTTTTCCAGCCACACACCAAGAATCAAGAACACCATCCTGTCGACAGCCTCCGTTGTTCCTGTATGTGTTGTGTTGAAGATGACGTCACAGCAGTTTCTTGCAGCGTCACTATGGGTAGCAGCCGCTACCCATCTGCTAAGTACCTGGTACCTAATTGAGTAGAGTCAAGCTGAGGCGGTTCTGACCCAGACCCTGCTTTTGAGAGTCCAAATTATGGTTACGGTTGCTTCTCGGTCACACAAGAAGACATTTGAGACATGAGAAAATCGTATTTTAGTCTAGGTGTTTACTGAACTGTACCGAATTATAGTGTGGTTTACTGAACCATATAGTCTGTGATGCATTTTTTCACACAAGAATTTCACTGTTGACGCAGAGATTATGAGCGATAGTAAATTGGTAAATAAATGTTTATTGTCTAATTTACATCCATTAAGGTGGTTTTATGCTGGAGTAAATGACAAATAAGCTTTTTAAAGGGGAGTAAAAAAATATAATGTGATACATGCATTACTAGTCTTTTATTTTGTAAAAGTAAATGTATTTAGTTTATTCATGTATGTCTATTAAGTCGAAAATTTTACTTATAATTTGTTCATCAAAAAAGACCTTTTCACTGTCTAAAAAACGGTCGCCTGACATTTTTTGACTTTTAAGCCCTGAACCCTTTTGAAACTTTTTTTTGAAATTTGAACATAGAGATTTTTTTTTTCTATTTTACACATTTCTTCATATCTTCATGTTTATCTTAATGCTAACTGATTCGAAAAAAACAAAAACATGTCAGTGACCCACTTACTTCACGGTGAATGAAGTCTCTTTATCATTAACGTTTTTCACACCAACCCACCGGCTTCAGGGTTTAAACTGGGAAGCTTTGCATTCTTTATTATAGCCTTTTCGTCGATTGCCACATTGACAATGACCGCTTTTTTTTGTATGTTGTTTTTTTTATTTTTTTAGAGAGAATTTCGAGTCCGAGGAGTCATGGAGCTGAGGGTAGGAAACAAGTATCGTCTTGGCAGAAAGATCGGGAGTGGATCATTTGGAGACATTTATCTCGGTAAAGATGTTAATGGGAAGTTTATTTTGCGTGTATGTTATATGTGTGTTTAATGAGTCTGTTGAGTAGAAATTGTGATTCTATAGCGCCTCCTCCGTCATTGCTCCCGCCAGGTGCTAATATCGCCACCGGAGAAGAAGTGGCCATCAAGCTGGAATGTGTGAAGACCAAACACCCACAGCTCCACATCGAGAGCAAGTTCTACAAAATGATGCAGGGCGGAGGTGAGCGGAAAAGGGAGAAGGTTGAATAGTTAGTATTTTACTTTTAGATTAGCTTTTTGCTGGATAATAACTTTCTAACTCTCACTCTCCTGTCCCTTCCCCTCGCCTCAGTGGGAATCCCGTCTATAAAGTGGTGCGGGGCAGAGGGCGACTACAACGTGATGGTGATGGAGCTCCTGGGACCCAGCCTGGAAGACCTGTTCAACTTCTGCTCGCGCAAATTCAGCCTGAAAACAGTCCTGCTGCTGGCCGACCAGATGGTGAGAGGGACACACACTCTAAACCTTGTTTTTACCTAATTTATTCCTGTTCTTGTGTTGAGTCGGTTAAAGCCCAAATGTATTTATAACCTCGCTACCTAAACACTATATACCCATACCAATAACTCATCCTGTGCATACGATCACATTTTTATATTCTGAATATTTTCATATAATTTACTATTTCTGTTTACTATTTTTTTTTAATTTTATTTTTTCAGACTGTTAATCTGTGAATCTTTTTTTGCTTAAATACACATCGTCTGCAGAAACATACCATCTTCACCTTGACAAATTCTTTGTACATGTAAATGCACCTGGCAGAATAAACTCATTTTGACTCTGATTCTGAAAAAAAAAAATGCTTTTCATGTATCTATCGTCTTATGTCATCTCGACATACTGTAAAGGACGTGGCTATTTTTAGTTGTGGATCATTTGAAATTAGAATGGCAATTCTCCACTAAACCTCCGAAACTTGTTCCTTAGATCGAGGCAACGCCTAAATCCCTACATGGTGTCTTTAACCGCGCAGCCTAATCATAAAAGTGGTCTCCAATCTGGGACTTGTCAGCTCCCTAAAGCCTGTGGTGTCTCTCCCAAGCCTCCTTAACTGTCACATATTATGCATCTCTCTAAATCTGAGTATTTGTTCGTTCTGGGGCCACTTCCTCTTTCTACGCCTTTGACCGCTTACTATAATCCCCTGCCTCTCGCTCTGTTCATCCTCTACTCTCTCATCCCTATCTTTTGCGCTACTACCCCCTTATCCCTTTTATTAATTTCCATCTCGTCTCTCTTCCTCTTTGTCTCTCTCCCCGACTCTTCCCCTCGCGCCGCAGATCAGCCGCATCGAGTACATCCACTCCAAGAACTTCATCCACCGAGATGTGAAGCCCGACAACTTCCTGATGGGCCTGGGCAAGAAGGGAAACCTGGTCTACATCATCGACTTTGGCCTGGCTAAGAAGTACCGGGATGCCCGCACGCACCAGCACATCCCCTACCGCGACAACAAGAACCTGACCGGCACCGCCCGCTATGCCTCCATCAACACACACCTGGGGATCGGTAAGGCCCGGCTCATGGTGCATGTTGTCATGTTTTCTCCGGTTTTATAGAACCTACTCTTTGACTAGAATGTTTAGACATTCCGCAGACTGCCGTGAAACGCTCTTGAGATTTCAATAAACAACCATTCTTTGTGCTATTCGGATTTTTCTATTATTTTTCTCCTTGGCATTTTTTGGGCTAAAAGTGTCTGACCGACGACAACCGCTGAACCCGCGGACATGGTTGAGGTCTCATTAAAATCAGGACATATCAGACATCTCGTGGTTCAAATTTGATCCATACCGATCTACATTTGGAGCAGGAACTAGTGAAAAACCGATTAAAATTTACCGGCAGTAGCAGAAGGTTTGCGCATTGCCGAGACGCCAACGTTCTACTACATCCGGTCGGGCGGTGGAGCGAGATTTGAGTTTGCGGAGCGGAGTGCTTTATGACATCATCATCCAATTTGTTATATATGTGCAAAATGTGTTCTCTGGGGGGGCATTTGCATCATGTGTGCTGTAGACTCCGTCGGTCTGTAGTGGTTGCTTCGGGCAGTATCTGCTTGGTCGAGACAAGCTGACACAACACCCAGTTTATCATTTGATACTTTATCTCTTTTGCCTTTTTTTGTAAATAAACGCATTCTGTTCGCATCTTACCCGGTGCCGTGTCCCTCCTTATTTCGCAGCATTCAAGCAGTCATAACTAGGGTTGGGCACCAGTTCCTATACGATCTGTATCTACCGGCTGTCGATTGAAATATTTTCCCTTTTGAGAGAGACATCAAATCTTATAGATAAAAAGGAAAGAACACAAAAAATAAAGAAATAAAAAATATATAAAAGACATAAAAATAATAAAAAGTCAGTGTTTGAAGTGATGCAGAAAAATATATCCTTTTGGGTACTATAAATTCCGCTATTTGCTTATATTACTTATTATGCCTATAGTAAACAACAAATATTAGAACATATTGCATTGTATGAACAGCAGCATTGTGTGTTTGGAACAGCAGTGGAAGTGGCAGATTTCACACCTCCTGTGTTCCCGTCCACAAAGACCTATGAGTTTCAGGTCCCAGAAGACCAGAAGTTGAATGAGAAGATAGGTACTCTGACTATGCATGACTGATACCGTTTTCACACCAAAACTAGCGGGTTCCCATTGTAAACGATAACATAAAACTGTAAAACAAAGTGGTTTGAGCCGTTCAAAAAAATCAGATCGTTCATGAACAACCCAACACTACAGTAGAAGCAGCATGGAGTATCCATGTTGCTGGGGCGCACCCATGCATGGATACTCCATACTGCTGGTGAGCACCATGCTGCCAGTGCTGCCGGCTGCCCTAACCCTAACCCACAGCGGGGAGCGGGAACCGGCTTGGGGCGATGCTGGAGTGACTCGGAGCCCGGTGGAGAGCATGGGGGTTCTCCGCTATGCTCCTGCATCGCGACGCTAAGGTGGCCAAAATTAGCGGGTCGACCCGGGTGTCCTGTTCACATCAGTGCCGGATCTCAAATGACCCGGGGCTGAGATCCGGGTTTTTCATTTCCCACTGATGACAAATTCTGGATTTTACCGGGTGTTATTGGGTTTTTGGTGCGGTGGGAAAGCGGTATGAGTCATGTTGTGGACTATGTATTTCTTGCTTTAGGGGAGTACATTTGTTTCACAGTTTGAGCATGATGTTTTGTCGATGGCTAGGTTAAACAAAGTGCATCCAGACAAATATTTTATTAACAGCTTAGTTGTTTAATGCAGAGTTCAGCTCATGTGACTCTGGCCTGGTTTTCCACTCGCGGACAGGTTTTTGGAGATCGCCGGGCAAAGCTCCAAAACGGTGGAAAATCATATCGCACTGCTGTGAGTGACAAGCATGTGGTGTGAAATGCTCATAACGCGATCCAACTGCTTGCTGAGTGCTCGCAGATGGTTCACTGATAGCCGTGAGATATCAAGCATGTTTAATATCTGGTTGTGTCAGGATCGAGTCGGGAGTGACACAACAAGCTACAGTGTGTGTGTGTGTGTGTGGGGGGGGGGGGGGACAGATGGGCAGACGGAAGTGCACAGAGCAGCAGCCAGAAACACACAACATACCAATTTGACTTTTCTTCTCTAGGTTTTTGGTAATTAACGTCATGTATAAACATTGTCCTATAATTACACTTAACAAACTGTAATGAAAAGCCAGAAAGTGTTTGTGATCTTGAGTAATCATCCCATAATAATTCTAATCGCAAATTAATGTTAAAGTTACATAAATGTTGTCTGCATAACACTATAGACAAATAATCTACTAAACTGGATTTTACCATTGTGCATTACTAACTTAAAAAGTACAATAAAGTAGTAATTACAAATAACATGTATTTATATATTTTTAAAATTGCATTAATTTTTTATTATTGTTTTGAAACATAATTACAAAAGTTATTTTTGTTATTTTTACAGATGCTGAAAAATAGCCAAAAATCTAAGACAATAAAGTAGCCATTGTCCAAAAATCCAGTCGTCGAGGTCGGTCACAATATTAAAAAAAAAAATACTGAAGAAAAATCTGATGAAAAAAACGCTAATGGAAAAACTTTCAATGTAAGTGTTGATTCCCCATACGTCTGTGTGGGGGGGGGGGGACAGATGGGGAGACGGAAGTGCACAGAGCAGCAGCCAGAAACACACAACATACCAATTTCACTTTTCTTCTCTAGGTTTGTAATATAGTTCTTTATTTAAATTCTGAAAACCACAAGACTGCAAGATTCCCGATCACAAGACAGAAACTTGTGGAGTGTGAACAGTACAGCGATCTGACAATTTTGAATGTGGTGTAGTGTGCCCATGGCATAAGAGGAAATAAGATAGGTATCGGATTGGTATTGGTATCGGCAGATACTCAAGGTTGCAGTGTCGGTAATGGACATTAAAAAGTGGTATCGAGCCATCCCTATTTCTGACATCATCATCCAAAATTATATAAGTCCAAACTTCATCTCTTGGCAGTCATTCACATCCAGCGACTTGCACCCTGTGGACTACATAGCGTTTGCTTCACGTAGACAGACAACCCGAGCCAATGCAGTGTTTAATGGGAACTTGGAAAACTGTAAACTGTGCTGCGTTAACAAAACCCTTAAAAACTATAATCAGTCGCAGAAGGTATTTTTGCACTGCAGGAAGTTCTAAGAACCTTTGTTCTTAAGGGACATTCAAACTAAACAACAACAGAGGAACATTCATTGACGTACTGTAAGTGCACGGTGATTGGTGAAATTGAAAAAACACATGAAAAATAATATACTTTATTTAAAGTATACATGTATTTATTCATACAGAAATTATTTCCAAAACATTTAATTTATATAAAACAAAACAGCCCACTATCACCCGGACCTTGACGTGGACATGCCAGACTCGGACCGACCCTCGGTCACGACAGGTTTTACTCGGTGCGACAAGTCCCATCGCCCTGGGCGGCGACTGGTTCCCAGCAAGGGGAGAACACAGTGGATCACCGTTATGGCATTGTGCAGACCTCGTATCACAGTGTGGATAACCAACGCTGAGGTAACATATATCAGCCTCTGAGAGTAGAGCTGTATTACCACAAGCATTACGGTGAGTTATAGCAATGACAAACCCTGGTTTACAGCTACATGGAGTCAGCTACTTTTTGTAACTTGTGCTGCGTTTCACAGAATCCGAAAAACTGTAATACGTTTCTAAAATTACTAAACTGGACCCCATGTATTGTTGCCTGCAGCTGTATTTATTATTATTATAAGAAATTTGTTTTAAAAAACTGTCATAATCTTACCGGAAGTAGAGGAACGTTGAGACGATTTGATTAGTTTCAGGAGCAGGCCGCTTTGTGACATTATAACCCCATGTTATAAAAGTCCGGTTTCCATCTCTGCTCATTCGCATTTGGAGGGTTACACTGTGTAGACTGCATAGTGGTTGCTCCGTGAGACAAGCAACCAGGAGACAACAGCCAATGCAGCGTTCAAGGTAAACTTGGAAAATCGTGCTGCATTTCCGAGAACCTGTATAATTCTAATACGTACCTAACATGGCTCAACTGGACCCTGTGTATTGCTGCCTGCAGCTATATTTATTATTAGGCAATAGCCTGCAGGCCTGGAACCCTATTGTAATTGTATGGCAGCCTCTTATTGTTATTGTAATAGGACAAATGAGGAAAAATTCCCTGAATTTTGAAGCCTAAAACTACCTGGAAAACCTACTCCAGCATAACACACAAACACGGTTACGTCTTGTTTGAACCACACTGTCACAAAGACCTCATGGTTAAAGTTTCATCCAAATCGATCCACAAATTTTGAGCGATTTTAACAGTATAGTATAGTATAGTACATCTGATGCTGAAATATGTCCAACCCGGCTAAAACTATCTGGAAGACATACTTTGGCATTAGCTATGAACACTGTTGAGGTGTCATTTAACCCGCAATCTAACAAGGATCTTGTGGTTTAAATTTAATCCAAATCGATCAACATAGAGAGCAGATATTAGTGAAAAACGGAACAACTTTGACCCGAAATATTCAGCTGGTCTTAGTTAACTGATAGGTGACATGTTTCATTCTAAAATGAATGAGATGATTATTTACAGTAAGGCGCGTTATGACGTCATTATTCACTATAAATGTACGGATTCCGATTGACAAAGTCTCGTTGGACCATGTACAGTGGGTGGTGTGGAATCGGTCACTCTGTAGTCTTTAGAGGTTGCCAAACGATCAATTTACGTGTATATTTATATCGCTCGTTACCTGGTAGATGTCAGTAGATCTGTTTTTGTGATTGATATTTTAAATCCGTGGTCCACATTACTTTGCCGGATTTATGAAAAAAATATTAGAAAATTGTCCTTGAAATGTCATCCGAGCGTCCCCCGAAAACACTGTAATGTGCGACTCTGTGATGAGTTCAAAATCCAAGGTGGCGTCGGGAAAAATAGAAGCTGTGCAATACCCACAGAAATATCACGTTTGTTCAAGTTCAAGTTCAAGAGATTATTTGTCACATACATATACATACGTTCATACATATATGCAGTGAAATGTCATGACACCCGGTGATTACGCACAATAAGCTCTATAAATACTAAAAAATACCAAAATGTGCGTAATCGACACAAGGTGCTCGCGCAGGCAGCCGCAAGGGGAGGCGCCACAATCGCGATTCTGGGTCCTATAATTATATAATAGAATTAATTGACTGTGTTGTATTAAACATGGATATAAAACAAGTTATAGATGGTAGAAAATGTATTAATATTCATCACAATCAAGACAGTCACTACTTCTGCATGGGAGCTCTGTGAAATGGATTTGGACTTAGTGATACTAACATACGATTTTTTTGTGTGTGTGTGTGTGTGTGTGTGTGTGTGTGTGTGTGTGTGTGTGTGTGTGTGTGTATTTTTACACACTCACATATTCAAACATGTATATGTCCACAAAGTTTGTCGAAACGGAACTTAATGAAAATGTAATCCAACTAAAAAACTAAACTCAACTTTAGTAAAGAAATACGTAAATTAGACTGCTATCCTAAATTATCGTAAATACATCATAATTGACGTACACGACACACAGTATCTACCATCACAGAAATTGCAGATGTACTTCAATGCAACAAGGTATGTTATAACAATGACAACATTTAGTTTAAAATAAAAAATAAAATACCTTTTTTGGTAATTAACGTCATGTATAAACATTGTCCTATAATTACACTTAACAAACTGTAATGAAAAGCCAGAAAGTGTTTGTGATCTTGAGTAATTATCCCATAATAATTCTAATCGCAAATTAATGTTAAAGTCACATAAATGTTGTCTGCATAACAATATAGACAAATAATCTACTAAACTGGATTTTACCATTGTGCATTACTAACTTAAAAAGTACAATAAAGTAGTAATTACAAATAACATGTATTTATATATTTTTAAAATTGCATTAATTTTTTATTATTGTTTTGAAACGTAATTACAAAAGTTATTTTTGTTATTTTTACAGATGCAGAAAAATCTGATGAAAAAAACGCTAATGGAAAAACTTTCAATGTAAGTGTTGATTCCCCATACGTCTCCGTGTTAAGAGGTTCATTTCACCAGGATTATTTACAATTTGGAGACTCCAGAAATAAACAATGTGCAGCAATGAGTTTAACAGCGAAAAACAAAATTCAGAATGTTTGCTCATGGACAAATGTGCAAACATTCAGTTTCTAAACATTGTTTTCTTTACTTAAAAAAACAACATACAACACAATGTTGAAAAACACTGTTTATATTACATTTTTATTCAATTCAATTTCTCATTTATTTTATTTTCTTAAGATTGCCATTTTAATGACATTTATTGGTTATTTTACATGTGATCTTTATAAATACTGTGATATTTGTTTACTTATTTTGTCCAACTGTTTTGGACAGCTGTTTAATAAAACAATTATCTGGGTTGTTTTGTCATTTGTTGTTCTAATTTACAAATTAATCTATTTTTCAATTCAAGCAATATCAAAACTACAAACTCAGCGATTTTGAACAATTATTTATAACTGACCTTTCTCATACATCTATGTCAAAATCATAAATTAAAATCAATGATTGATGTCTCGTTGAACTGGAAATATTTCATACGTAATGCCATAAACGTTAGATTCATGAAATTACATGCAGTGTAATTACATTATGTTTACATCTCCAGGGCGTTCTGAAGGTCAGTCAGAAAATTCTGAAAAAACAATTTAGAGATTAAAGATTATCAAGAAAACTGTAATACTTACCTAAAACGAATACACTGGACCCCGTGTATTGCCGCCTGCAGCTATATTTGTTATTATTATTATTATTATTATTATTAGGGATCCAGACCGCAGGCCCTTATTGTTATTGTGCGGGAAATAATTCTCCGAATTTTGAAGCCTAAAACCATCTGGAAAAGCAACGAACGCATAACACATGAACACGGTTACGTCTTGTTTTGAACTGCACTGTCACAAAGACATTGTGGATGAAGTTTCATCCAAATCGATCCACATACGGAGATATTATCAAAAAACCGACCACATTTTGAGCGATTTTAACATAGGCGAGCCAAAATATGTCCAACCCGGCTAGAACTATCTGGAAGTCGTACTTTGGCATAAAATAGAAACACGGTTGAGGTGTCATTTGAACCGCTATGTTAATTAAAACCACAAGGATCTTGTGGTTTTAATTTCATCCAGATCGATCCACATACGGAGCCTATATTAGTGAAAAACTGAACAAATTTGACCCAAAATATTCAGTTGGTCTGGTTAACGTCACACGTCTGGTTCTATAATGAACGAGATGAGATTTACAGTAAGGCGCTTTATGACGTCATCATATTATTTACTATAAATGTACAGATTCCGATTGAGAGTGTCCAGTTGGACTGTGTCTAGTGTTCGGTGTGGACACGGTCACTCTGTAGTGTTTCAACATTACCAAACTATGGATTTTCGTGTATATTTAAATAGCTTCTTACCTGTGAGATGTGAGACCTCTGTTTGATATTTGATATCCGTGGTCCACATTAATTTGCGGGATTAATGAAAAGTAGAATAAAAAGTAATCCTTAAAAATGTGTCAGCGTCCACTTGAAAATAACGAAATGTGTGACTGAGTGATGTGTTCAAGATCCAGCGAGGCATCTGAAAAATAGCCATGCAATTTTAATTACCCACAAAAATACCATTACGTTTTTAATGTTTCATGGACGCGTAATTTACTGAAAATGTAATCCAAGGGAAAAACTCATCAAATAAATTACGTGCTCGACACGGCACCAAACGGCCACCCTGTCACTGAGATTGCAGCTCTTTTTCCACGGACAACACGGTGAGTTCCAACAATGAGAAGCTCTGGTTTACAGACAAACATGGACAGTTGTTTTAAGGACAGGAGGGTTGCCCTATGTAGACCGCATAGTGGTTGCTCTGCAAAAACGAGCAACCAGGAGACGGCAGACCGGGGGGAGCTCATGCTACGTTGAAGTGAACTCGGAAAATCGTGCTGCGTTTCAGAGAACCTCGGAAACTGTACCACGCACCCAACACAACTAAACTGGACCTGGACCATTATTATTATTATTATTATTATTATTATTATCATCATCATCATTATTGTTATTATTATTATTATTATTATTATTATTATTATTACCAGTACATGCCCGTTCAAAAAGTAAGTATTTCTAAGACATTTTAATGTCACAGTTTAACAAAATGTCAAGGATTCAGTCCTGTGTTCCACAGTGGAAGATGAAATTGCCAGTTAAAGTCATACACCGTGGAAAGACACTCTTTGTGAGCCCTGAAGCCCCCCGCCCCCCACTGGCTCCGCTGCTAATGCATGCCGTTCAAAATGGCACTTTAACAAAATGTAAGACAACTTTGCAATAATAGATAATCATCAAATGTGAAAATATAGGTATATTGGAACTTCAGGAGGATCAGTGGAGTCCAGGTTTCTTCAGTCAATGATTAAGTCACATTTATGTGGACTGCCAGGCGCTCTGCTCGCTGCGTAGGGGTCTCCTTCTCTCACGTGCATGTGTGACTTCGAAGATCATGCTCCCGGCGTTCAGCTCTCATCTCCAGCGCTTCCTCTGCCCTTACGATAGCAATGCGCCGACATCGCTTGCCAGGCATGCATCTCGTGCTTCACATATTGGTTGATGATGTCACAAATCACCTCCCTTTAGTGGAATTAGATGATGTCACAAAGCGCTCCAACTGCACAGAGCGGCTCGCTGTTTGCTTATTTATTCAAAGTTTATTAATATTACACGTGTCGCGTGTCCAAATTGCACCAAATTCGACACTGCATGTCCTTGGGTCAGCAGCAGTACACCTGCCAAGTGTGAAGTATATTGGATGAGCAGTTGTCGAGATAATCAAATGACATACATACAGACAGACAGATTTCTAGAATTGTAGATAGGTTATAGATAGATAGATAGATAGATAGATGGATAGATGATTTTCCACGACATGCCCAAATGGAAGTGTTGATGGGATTATACACAGGATGTTGTCGTGGAATTTCAGACCTACTTCGTGTGAAGAGCTAAACTCACGTCCTAACTTTACAAACAATCTCTATTGGTTCTCAGAATACAATAATACAAACAATTATCTATTGAGATCTCAAGAGATTTTTCACAGCATATAACAAGGCAATCTGCGGAAAAGTAAACATTCTAGTAAAAGAGTTGGTTATACAGGCCGCTTGTCCTTTGGAAAAGTACTGGTGTGTGTCAACATCATATTGTCTTATCTCCACACACACAAGAAGAAGATGAGAATGTATTATGGCCTTCATGAGCTGGAGAATGATAAGCTACAGACATAACTCCAAGGGAGTCTGAGCTGTACTCCAATCCTGACGCTCCTAGTCATGTGAGCATAGTTTATAAGAACAAAGCATGTGAGCATTGGTTATATGAAGCATATATTAAATGCATAAATGATTGCATTTTTCTATCACAACGTCAAAGCATCTGCTTCATGAAGTATGGCAGTGTTCTGTCTCTTTAACTTCATTGTTAAATTAAAGTGTATTGAAATTTTCAATTTTCCAAAAAATCCACTTCTTAACACTGAACATTCAACAACATTTATGGCTACATACAGGAACAGATCACTAACTACATACGGTACGTGGCTTTTGGATGTGGCAAGTCAGTCTATTCAACTAATGAAAAGGCCTGTAAGCAAGTGGGGCAGTATGAGCCAGGCCAAACATGCACACGGGCAATTTCTAAGCGATTGAGGTGCATTTGTTATGTGTTTGTGCCTGTATACGGTAAACATACCTTGAACTTCCTACTAATTTCTACTTGTCTGATTTTCCTCTTCTCACCAGCCCTTGCTTCCCATTTTTTTTTTAATCTTTACTGTTTTCCTTCCACAGCCGCTTTCTTTCTCATCACTCCTTTCCCAGCCTGTCGGTTATTTTCCAGAGGGGGAATGAAAATCTCCTTTTCAAAAACATTCATCTCTTGATTTCAATTACTCCATCAAGTTATCCACCTGTAGCCAACATCATGACAGGGGTGAAATAAGGTTCCACTGTTTTGCAAGGGCATCAATGAGCGCAGCAGTTTGGGCTGTCCTTGAGGATTCTGGTTGGTTAACTAAATACAAGCGACCCATAGCAATTCTTTTCACCTACACCTTCATTTTGCCATGTTTCGCCATTGGCCATTTCACCATTCTCCTGCAGGAGAGAGGTCTGGGCACCTCTTGGTGGCACCACTGTTTCCATCTTCTCCTATTTTAGTTGTGATAATGTAAAGGCCACCTCCAGCCAATTTCACTATAAATATGGTTTGAATTATGTTATTTCACAGTAAGTGGGGTTACCTGCTTGGATAGTCAAGCTTGGCATTTTTAACTCTTGCTGCTAGAATCAGTTGATTGTCAAAAATGACCAGTGGTGACAGTAAACTTAATGTATTGCAAAAGGGAGTAAATGGCTCAAAAATGCCAAAGGTATTGTAGGTGGCCTTTCATTCTTATGCCTCTATCTTCTCCTTCTTTTCTTCCTCCCTCCAACAGAGCAGTCCAGGAGGGACGACCTAGAGTCCCTGGGTTACGTCCTCATGTACTTCAACCTGGGCTCACTGCCCTGGCAGGGTCTCAAGGCTGTAACCAAGCCGCAGAAGTACGAGCGCATCAGCGAGAAGAAGATGTCCACGCCCATCAATGTGCTGTGTAAAGGCTTTCCCTGTGAGTAGATGTGGTTGGTTCACTCCGCCATCGATGTGGTCCCTGTTACCCGTGGTTCTTCCAAGTGGTTTCGACCCTATAAATTGGCGCTCGCAAAACTGGCTGAAGAGAATCTTTGTGCCCCTTCACCAGGACTGAACCAAGAAGCAAACTGGAGACCTTGATTGATTGATAGAATCATTCATCCAAGTCAAAATACAATAGTTTTTTAAGTTTCAGTTGATTGGCCAAATGACACCGTGTGGCTCATGTGGCACCAAAAACAGCATCGATTTTTGATATAGATAGATATAGTCTCGTACAATGATAAAGTGAACAAACTTTATTCTTACAACTTTATTATGACATCATGCACTGAATCTTTACTAAAGCAAAGTTTGTTTAAGCCAGGTACAAGGCAAGGTCAGGTTACAAACAATGGTCACTAAACAAAACTATTTATTACATTCTACTATTGTTTTTTGACCCTATTTGCACTGTGGGTAGTCAGAGTTTGAGAGAGTTTGATTTATTAGATGTATATGTATGTGACAAATAAACCTCTTGAATCTTGAATCTTCAAGATTGATCTTCAAGATGTCCTCTGGGTTTGTCTAATATCAAAATGATTTGGCCTCTGGGTTTTGTCTAATATCAAAATGCAACTCTTTCTCATAACCAAAGCTGCTTTGTACTGTAGTACAAATATACACAAATTTTATTTTCACTCACTATATTATTCTTTATCTGTTTCTACCAGCGGAGTTCTCCATCTACCTGAACTTCTGTCGCTCGGTGCGGTTCAATGACGAGCCAGACTACACATTTCTGAGGCATCTCTTCAGAAACCTCTTCCACAGGCAGGGCTTCTCCTACGACTATGTCTTTGACTGGAACATGCTCAAGTTTGTGAGTGCTTTGTATCCACCCTTAACCTTTCTGCATGTTAATCTTTCTGCACGCCGGATGCTATTGACACTTACACCGATCAGCCACAACATTAAAACCACCACAAATAACCACTAATGTTGTGTAGGTCTACTTCCTGTCGCCAATACAGTTCTGAATGGTCAAGGCATGGACTCCACAAGACCTCTGAAGGTGTCCTGTGGTATCTGGCACCAAGACGTTAGCAGCAGATCCTTTAAGTCCTGTGAGTTGTGAGGTGGGGCCCCCATGGATCGGGCTTGTTGATCCAGCACATCCCACAGATGCTCGATCGGATCAGACCCTAACCCCGGTATGGTGTAGGTGTGGTGTGGTTTGAGCAGCCACACATGTCTTGGTTCTAGGTAATTAGGCCCAGGATCAGTGTGGATGTACTGTATACCTGGTGCTCATTAGCACAATCAACGAGCAACAGGTAAAACCCCCATCCCCACACACATAGGAGGAGCCCTTGTCATGACATGTTTTTCATCTACTCCTGGCTTGTTCCACCATGCCTACTCACTACAATAAACTTGTGTTTTCAACTCCATCGCCTGTGTCTCTGTGTCGGAGGGCCTGCACTGTGTGGCAGGCCACATGAGGTACTCCATCATGTGCTCCACATGATGTAGAAGAAAATGTGATTCATCAGACCAGGCCACCTTCTTCCATTGTTCCATGATTCAGTTCTGACGCTTACGTGGCCATTGTAGGCGCTTTCGGCGGTGGACATGGGTCCGCATGGGCTGCAGCTACGCAGCCCCATGCGCAGCGAGCTGCGATGCACTGTGTGTTCTGACACCTTTCTATCATAGCAGCATTAATCTTTTCAGCAATTTGTGCTACAGTAGCTTTTCTGTGTGATGGGACCAGACAGGCTAGACTTCAGATGGGCGCCGATGACCCTGTCGCCGGTTCCCCGTTTGTCCTTCCTTGGACCACTTTTGGTAGGTACTAACCACTGCATACTGAGAACACCCCACAAAAGGGTTTTGGAGATGCTCTGATCCAGTCAAGCCATCACATTTTGGCCCTTGTCAAAGTTGGATCCGATTCTTACAGTACGCTTGCCCATTTTTCTTGCTTCCTCTTTTTTTTTTTTTAACCTGTGCTGTCAGCATGCTTGGCATACAACACAGAGTATATATGCCATTGCATCTAGAACAGAGTTAATCTGCAAGTGGAGTTGAACTTTTCAGCCTCTATCCATTTTTCCGAATTCCAACACATCAACTTCAAGAACTGACTGATCAATTGCGAATTTATCCCACCCCTTGACAGGTGTCATTGGAACGTGTATATTCTAAGTGTCTATTCTAATCTCTATTCTATTATGTTTCCGTATTGGAGGTTCAAAGCTTGTTCCACAGGGATTTCTTCATCCCATATTTCCAAAGGCCTACGAACACTTTACAAAATTTCGGGTTCAGGGCAGGGGTGCAGGAATCGGGGGGACACCGATTTTTTTATCCCCCCACTTTCAGGTATTACGGTAATCGAACGTTGGTGACAGTGGCGCCGTTAGGGGTGGGTGACAGGGGCTTCAGCCCAAAATGTTTTATGAATAGCCCCTGTTATAAAATCGCCCTGCAGGGTCGGCTCTGTGTCCCGATCGCTCCCTCTCCGGCGGTGCCAACTGTGCCCACAGCGCCCCAGTGATGGGATGCACACAACCGGTGCGCCAAAACAGTGTGTTTTTATTTGAGATGTAGATTATTTTATTTTACTAGTTTCTTTTTGGGACAAAACAAGCACCATGATGTCTATCACTCTCTTACCCCCTCCCCACCTCCCAGCATGTCCCTCCCTACATGGTCAGTCCCATACCCATGGTTCAGTGTTGTAAAACAAATCTTTGCAGTCTTCAGTCATCCATTTTCAGTTGTATTCTAAAGATGTCTACTAACAGAGAACGGTCTTCTTCTGAGCGTTGACCTCATTGCCACAAAAATAACGGACAGGAATCTCACCGTCCTTGCTCTCTGTTGCAGGGGGCCAGTCGCACAAATGAGGACGGGGAAAGGGAGAAGAGGGAGGGGAAAGAGGGGGGGGAGCGAGCTGGAGGAGGAGGCCAAAGGGGAGCAGGGGGGCGTGTTGTGCCCCCGGGTCCGACTCCTGCCGCGGTCAACAGGGTCCGGAACGGCCCCGATGCGCCGCTCGCTAACCCGGCCTCGCGCGTGGGTGTCCAACAACTGGGTGAGTCGCATGGGGGGGGGGGGGCAAAAACAGGAAAGATGCTGTTGGGTTTGAGGTCGTGTGTGTACACACATATGGCTGTATACAATGTGAGCCCTCAACTAATTTTCCCTCCGGCCTCCTTCAAAAGCAAGGTGGGCTTTTAGAGTCAGACTTTGACTCCAGTAATAAACAGGGAAAAGTATGTAGACTGTGTTGTATTGTATTGTACATTTTTGTGTGTTTGTACATCAATGCATGTGCATTTTTTGGTTTTCATCCATGTGTTTTCAGGGAACCGCTCCCCACAGGCCGCCACCCGTGCCGAGCGGGAGAGGAAGGTGGCCATGAGGCTCCACCGAGGCACCCCCCCCAACGTCTCCTCCTCTGACCTCAACGCGCGCCTTGACCAAACACGTGTCAACCCGTCGCAGGTTCGAGATGAGGTCATACTAGGTCAATCTAGTGTTAGGGTTAGAAAACGAAAAGGCTCAAGTTGAAGTTTCAATTCAAGTTTATTTGTCATTCATCCACATACAAAGTATACGGGAACGAGATGTCGTTTCTCATGGACACAAAATACAACATAGTCACAAAACATATTATGTTGACCCAAAACACAAACACATAACACAGAAAAAGGAAAATAAGTAATAATAAAAAAAAATTTAAAAGCGTATCCAACATGTGATGGGGGGGCAGTGTGTGGAATAGTGGTGGGGTGTGGGGGTGAGGTGCTTATGTGGTTAATGGCAGCAGAGTGTTCAGAAACATGAACACAACTCAAAATTAAAAAAAACTACGAAGGCGACGTCTGTGGCATGGTGTGACTGCTGCCCTTTAAAGTGTGGTCCGCTTGTAAAGTGCGTATGTGAACAGTACACCTATATGTAAACAAATAGAATGGATAATTTAACAGAATAAAAACAGTGGCAAAGCAATATGAATTAAAACAGTGGATTATAATATCTAATATAAATAATGCAGTACAACTGTAATTTGGAAAACTGTAAAATTATAAATAATATAAGTAATGCCTAACTAGTGAACCTCAGTGATAGTTATACACAGTATAAATAAAAAGCACAACAGTGATGATAGTATAAAGTGTTGGTGCAGGGTAGTCATTCGATTATATAAACAGACCATTGCAGGAGCAGGGAGGTATAGTCCAGGTGAGTTGTGTATGTAATGTGGGGATGTTCCTGTGTGCGGGAGGGGGGGATCCAGCATGTGATGTGGGTACGGGAGGGGGCATTGTGTGGAGTAGGGATTTAGTATGGGGGTGAGGTGTTTATTAGATTAGATTCAGATTAGATTCAACTAATTGTCATTACACAGAGTACAAGTACTGAGGCAACGAAATACATTTCTCTGCATTTTACCCATCCTAGAAACTGACGTATCTAGGTGCAGTTGGCTGCCATATAGGGGCGCCAGGGGAGCAGTTTAGTGACTTGCGCAAGGACACATCAGCACGCTACCAGGAGGAGCCGGAAATTGAGCTGGCAGTGTTCCGATTACTAGATGACCCACTCTACCTCCTGAGCAACGGCTCCCCATGGTTGTGGTTGATGGCAGCATGGTACTCAGAAGTCTGGCAGCTTGGAGGAAGAAGCGGTTGCACAGCCTTGCAGAGATGGTTCTAATGTTGCGAAACATTCTGCCTGATGGCAGAGGGGCAAACAGGCTCTGTGAGGGGTAGGAGAGGTCCTTCATGATGGAAGAGGCTCTGCGTGCACAGCGCCTCTGAAAAATGCCGTGGATGGAGGAGAGAGAGACCCATATGATCTTCTTGGCTGTCCTCACTATGCGTTCCAGGGTCTTGCGTTCTGATGCTGTGCAATTCCCAAACCACACAGTGATGAAGCCAGCCAGAACGCTGTCCACATTGCCTCCGTGGAGAGAAGTGTGTCAGGGACCTAGTTGGGTGTCACTGTCGTTGGCCTGTGGTCTTGTAGTCTTTTGAGGCCTGGATGCTCAGCCACATCGCTATTGTCCTCGGTATCGCAGAAGTTTAGAATCTTCTGTGCATACTGGTGTTCTGCTTTTCTGATGACACGAGAAAGCTCAGCCCTCGATGACCTGAGAGCTACTCCATCCCCCGATCTGAAGGCTGTTGCTTCATAACAGTGACATCCTCAAAGCACTTCTAAATGTATCCAGTCACAGTCTGTTTATTCATCTACACACATGTGCTGGCCCTAGGTAGCTGCCTCCCTGAATATGTTCCAGTCAGAGTTCTAAAAGCAGTCCTGCAGGGCAGGTCCTGTGTGCCTGCTTGGAATGTTTCAGCAGTGATATCTATGCCAGGAGTAGCATAACAGATAAGTGGTCTGAGTAGCCAAGGTGGGGGTGGGGAATCGCATTGTATGATTCACGGATCTTGGTGTGCACTATGTCCAGTATACTATCCCCCCTTCTGGCAAAGTTCACAAGTTGGTAGAACTCGGGTACTACAGTCTTTAGGTTGGCATGGTTGAAGTCCCTGGCTACAATGAAAAAAACATTGGGGTGGGAGGTTTGTTGCTCGCTGATGGCGCCATTGAACTCGCACAGCGTCTCGTTAGCATTAGCGCTCGGGGGAATCTACACCACAACCGTGGTAATGGTGGAGAATTCCCTCGGCCAATAAAACGGCCTGCACTTCACTTCTTTTGAAGAGTTAACGGTTGTGACCAGATGTCTATTCGTGCTCACTATGGTATTCTGAAAGACTTGAAATAGGAACTTTTGAATTTTTCACTGTAGCATTATCAAGGGTATCGATTATTTTCCAGACAGTGTTTTTCCAATGTCTGCACAAAAAACGTGTATTCTTATGCAGATTTTTGTCGATTTTGGCGTATTTTTAAACTACTGCATTTACAGTATAACCCTAACGCTGTCTCCTATCTGTGCCCTTTTAATGGCCTTCTTATGTCTTTCTTCAACATCCCCCACCCAGGTGAGCGTGCCATTTGACCATCTGGCAAAGTGACCCCTACCTTCCCTCGAGCCACCCCACTGCTTACTGACAGGTATGGAAATTTTAGAAAGAGATGCAAACCACCTCCACACAGCAACACGACTCAAGGGGGGTTCTATGGCTGTTTATTTTTAGCAAGTACCCAAGAACTGCCCTGTGTGTGTGTTTCAAAAGTACCTCCTATTTAGTGACTTCAAGTTCCTTCTCGGATCTTTTCTTATTACCGACGTGATTGTTTGCACAAAATTTCTTACTATATATTTTATTCAGAAGTACAGTATATGGAATTATATAGACATATGCTCTGAAAACGTTCATCGTGCTTTAAGATATTGTAATGAGTGTAAAGTCAGACATTACACACCTCGGCTTTGTTTCACAATTTATTTATTAAGTTACTGATGCTGCGGAATGAATGAATGCATACACCAGGAAAAAGTAACACATTTTGTCCCTTGTTCCCTGTGCTTTGACAGCAGTTGCAGGATATCACATGCACCTTCAAGTACTTCGAAATACAGTAGTCAGGTGAAAACGTGAATGGATCGAAGAGGATGAAATGGATGAAATGGATGAAAACATATCAGAAGTGGAAGGTCTGGAGCTGCCAAAGGGAAAGAAGGTGCCGGCATGTCTGTGGGTACACTGCTGCCAGGAGGGGTCCATTGGAGAGCTACAGGCTAATGATGCAAGATGGACCCCAATAACACTTGCCGGGATCTCGTTGATACTGGGGAACGCTTGTTAATACTGGATGGGGCCGCCCATCTCCGAGACCCCTCTTGCAAAAAAAAACGACATTACAATGACATCAATGTGCAAAAAAAAAAAAGGGACTCATTTTAGTTATCCTGTCACTGGTTAAGATTGCTAAGGTGACATGCGTTTAAAGCTGAAAATGTAACTGTTTTTCAATCCGCTCATGTGCGAGAGCTACCTTTGCTGCTTTTGCTGTCCTTGATCATAAATTAATATATAAAAAACGCAGTTGAATGTTGGGCTCGATGATGGCGAAATAGCCCTAGGTGAAGCCAATGAGACAGTAGTATGACACAAAGAGAGACGGAAAGGTGGAATGAAAGGGGTAGAGGGGAAGTTGCCGGAATGGTGGCCGTGGGGAAGGTGCGTCGATGTCCCGATATCAAATATTGTTCTTTCTGTTGTTTTGCCAATACGTTTACCTATAGGATAGGAGGGGAAGGGGGCAATCAAGCAGAGGAAGAGGTGGAGGGAAAGAGATGGAATCTATACTCACCAATGCTCCGTTTACCCCTAGTAAAGCCACGTCTAAAAGGCTTGAGGCACAATCAACCTAACGTAGAGGGACATAACAAGCATCGCCCCAATCACATAGTCCTTGCAATCCTCGCCTGGCAGACTGCGGCTTTGGTGTAAATGTTTATTCCCTAGCAGTCCTCTTAGCACACACAGAAGGCTCCTGGTTCCCATCCTCCATGCGGATGCACAATAGGGTCATGTCATTCGGGAACGTCAGCAACAGGAGCTTGGCCAGTTGATTTGCGAGGCAGTTTTAGGTCAGGAGAAGGAGGGTATGCATTGAGAAGACGGTGTGTATGATATGATCCAGCCTTAGTCAAACTAAAAAATAAGATTGTATGGTATTGCAGCTAGTCTGGTGTTCACTTCATGTAGTTGTTCTTTTTAGTTTTACTCTGTATAAAGTAATACAGGGATGGTGGACCACGTGCCCATGCAGTACTCGAAATTTGCCCTTTTGAGTGCCAAGATTGCCAAACGGCATACTCTTGGTGCCACCTGGCACGTGCAATCCCTGATGTACTGTACAGTATGTTAATTCCTTTTTGTGTAAAGCCAAAATGTGATATGATTGTCTAAAAATACCGTGGGGCAAAGGAGAAAAACTGACTATTTATCTCTGGAGGTCTTGAAGGGGTGGGCTCACATTTCAAAGGCTGAAAAATGTCCGCCTTGCAGACCTGGGTCAAATTGTAACAGAAACTAGTTTTGCAGGTTTGCTGCACTGTTAAGACAACCACAGCAAACGATAGGAAGAGTATACATTTAAAGGACATTGGATGATTTAAGTCCCTTTGTCCTGAACCTAACTTTGTTTTTTCTTCTCCCAGACTCAAATCACTTGTTATTGCAACGAAATGACATTTACCCGTGCTTGCTATCGCTTGTTCCTAATGTTGGGGAAACAAGTCCTCGTCAATGACCTCAGCCAGAATAGATAGAAGATAGACTGATATTATTAAAATGTACATTTCTTCTACAAATTTGCCCGAGGCCTGCTTAAGTGTAGGCACGTTACTATGGATGCTTCAGAGGGGATGGGGCCACCTGTCGATCTGCTGATGTCTTGTAAATAACCTTAACATAGCTATTAGGCTTTATTACCACAGTATGATATTTGTGTATATTTTATGAATCAATAAAGATATGCACAGTGTATAATGGCTTACACCTCTTGTAAATATAGTAGAGGGATAGGAAGGGAGAGAAGGTGTCTGTGTGTGTGTGTGTGTGTGTGTGTGTGTGTACGTGTGTGTGTGTGTGTGTGTGTGTGTGTGTGTACACGCTCCACACTGGATAAGGGTGGGTAGGGGGTTAAGGGAGATAAAGTGGGGCTCTCTGTGGGATTATGGAGCATGGTATGAAGGAGCGGCAAAGAGGGAACATTTATTTTCTGCGTGCGACATACTGTGCCGTATACAGGTTTTACGTATGTCCCGTCAATATGGGCATTTTACAAATGGTATTGAACTATGGGTTGACCGATGTCAACCAATATATCAAAATTTACAAGCAACACAAAGATACTGTAGAATAAAATGCCGATTTTTCAATTAGTCAAAGGGCCTTGTTGGCAATGGGAAACGTACGTTAACACACACAGATAGGTAATGCTCCAGGTGAATGATTAAGTGTAGATTGGCAGAAAAATATGTCACAATTGAAGATTAAAAAAAAACAAAACAGATAAACTTCAAGTATTCCACGCAATAAACTGTCCGTCAGACGCGGTCCGGGTCTCCAGGGGCGAAGTCACCGCACGCGGGTCAGTGGATGGGAAGTAGAGCTGCGCCTGCGCAGTGCACCGCCGCAGATTCCGCTCCCTTCCTGGCGTTCGACGGTGCCTCGCTGTAATTGGCTGAGCCGACCCGTCTCGCGGAACGGGTGGAGCGCCACTCGTCGGGAACTTAATCCCCGGAGGTGGGTGGAGGTAGGTGGGTGGAGGTGGGTGGGACGCGTTCGTGTGGCGCCTGTGACACGCAGTCCCCCCCCCCCCCTAAGGGCCGAATGGACTCGTGAAAAACAAGGCGTTTCGAGCCCCGCGCTACGACTGAAAATGGCAACCGCGTTGACAACGAAGGGCAGAAGTGTTCGAGTGAGTTCGCAGCAGCGGCTCGGAGTTTCGGTCGCTTCGTTTTGAGTCCACGGAGCACGGAGCGCCGGCTGGATGGGGAGGAATTAAGGCCGTTTGGGAGTTATTTCAGTGCGTGGAATTGCTCTTCTGGACGCGAAGTGGCTTCAAAACACCCACTGGACGCAGCTGAAGAGGTATTTAGGGTAAGTCCGTGCTCAGAACAAAAACGGATGCGATAAGGAACGGGTTAGGTTGGGTAACACTGCATTTAGTAAACAATTCATCATCATCATCATCATTCTGAATAATAATAATAATAATAATATCTCCTTTATTCCAGAGGTAATTCTTTGTCAGTTTAGTTAGACTTTTATTTCAGGGCTTTCGTTTAAAGCTCATTGGGAGTGGAAAAATAATTGCCTTACAACCTAAAAGTAGGTTTTGTTTTTGGTAGTTGCAAAATGTCAATTTGAGGTTTGTGTGGGTGTTATCAGATTTCCTTTAATTTCCTTTATTGCCAGGTTAATGTTTGATTTTTTTTTAATCTCACCCCTATTTGTGTGCCAGTATCTTCTTGCGTCTTTATTGTCCCCGAGGGGCAATTTGATCGTCAACACAACCAATACAGATCATAAAATGGATAAATATGACATACATTCATATAACATACAGTTGATCATCATAATGAAATTGCAATGAGTCCATCAGTCCTTTTGTTAGGTGTGTGTGCGCAATATAATCTAGGCCTATGGCTGGTTTGAAAAGCCAACAGCCGAGGGAACAAATGATCTCAGATATGTTTGATTTGGCCCTTCTAGGGAATGTACCTCCTCCCTGATGGCAACTCTTGGAACTGCATGAAGAGGGTTCTAAGGCTCTTCCACAATGGCCTTGGCCCTCCAAGTGGCTCTAACTTGATAAAACATGGCCAAGATCATTCTAGTTAGTGCCAATGGTCTTTTGGCAAAGTTTAACAATCTTCCCAGCCTATTTCTGCTAACCATGCTGAGGTTGCCAACGGTGAATAGAACATCTTCAAGAGCAACTTGTCAATGTTAAAACCCCTCAACTTTCTCAAGCAAAACAGCCTCCGACTGGCCTTTTTGCAGATGGATTCAGTTTTGGCATCAAAAGTAATTTTGTCATCCAGGATGGTGCCCGAGTACCTATATTGGCTTACTGTCTCCACAGCTATGCCATTGATGAAAGTCGGTTCCGTGACAGAAGGGTTTCGGCGAAAGTCAATAAACATCTCTTTTGTCTTGGAGACATTGAGTTGCAAGTAAGAGTCATTGCACCATTTGATGAGGCAATAATCAATAAACACTTTTGGTGATGGAAGCTTGGCCGACAGAACGACCACAAATTCTTTCCATGACATGGGAACTTTATTCCGTGATAAAGAGAGAGCTGGAAAATCAATGTGAAAATGCCACGCAAGGACACAGCACAGTTTTTAAGCGGTCGGCTGCTGATGCAGTCAGGCTGGCTGTGGCAGTTCCACCTGCCGCACGCCACCTGAGTGGTGTTTTCAGGGCCCTCTGACACAGAGACACAGGCAGGGATGTTACAAAAGCACCAGTTTATTGTAGAGAGTGGGCAATATGTAACAAGCCGGGAGCAGATGACACGTCGTGACGGGGGCTCTACCGTGTGGGCATTTGCTCGTTGACGGCCAACAGGCGTACAGCCACATCACACCTGAGACTCAGGCATATCAACCAGTTAACCTGCCACTCCTTGTATTTGTCACGCTGAGAACCCCAAAATAAGCAAAGTTTTTTTTTCAATACGCATATTTCCTCACCTGTGCTTGCTTGGTTTCATTAATTTCATCAATCTCAATCTGGCCACCCTCTGAAGAAACTAGAATATCTCAGGTAAAACTGGTTCGACTCCTCTGCCAGGACGGACGGAGTCAGACTCATCAGGGTTAAACACCCCTTTTTTGTTGTCCAATGTCATTGTCCTCCTGGCAATAATCATTTCTTCACAGAAGGTAATATACTGTAGCTCGATACAGTGACAGTCAGTTCATCTAAGTCAGTACATTAATCTTTAAAAACATCCCAGTTGGTACTGTGAAAACAGCCATTCAGTTCATGAATTGCGCCCTCTGTCCACTCAGCACCCTCTTTGTGCCCAGCTTCCCCTCTCTTGAGGGCCGATTGATAGACTGGGGCTTGAAGGAGGCAGTTGTGGTCAGATGAGCCTAGTGGTGCCATTGCATAACATTTAACAGCTGTCTTTACGGTGCTATAGTACAAGTCCGTCCCGTCTCGACTACTGCAACGCTCTCTTAACAGGCTTGCCGGCCTGTGCGGTGAAGCCACTGCAGATGATACAGAATGCGGCGGCGGGACTGGTGTTCAACCAGCCACAGAGGGCACATGTCACTCCGCTGCTCATCGAGCTCCACTGGTTACCTGTAGCCACTCGCATCAAGTTCAAGTCTCTTATGCTGGCCTACAGAGTGATTGCTGGGAATGCTCCCACCTACTTAAATGCTCTTGTAAGAGCACATGTTGCCCCCCGGATGCTGCGCTCGTCAAATGAGCGTCGCCTGGCTCTGCCGGTTGACAACCATGGCAATCCAGGTTATTCTCATTTGTAGTTCCACGTTGGTGGAACGAGCTGCCAAAAATGACCAGAGCAGGGGCCTCCCTCTCTGTCTTTAAGAAGCACTTGAAGACCCAGCTCTTCAGTGAGTACCTCCTGTCCTAATCTACAATTACTTAGCACTACCTAGCAGTATTTATTGTTACACTAATGTCTCTGTCGCAATGTAGCTTGAATGTTATTCTCCCTTGTAAGTCGCTTTGGATAAAAGCGTCTGCTAAATGTAATGTAAATGTAATGTAAATGTCCCAAAAATGTATCATATGTTTTTGGTTAGCTTACACACTGGTAGAAATGACAAAGGGGCTTCTTAAGACTACACGTGATAAAAACAGCCGAGTATTGAATGTGGGGCATTGAGGGAAATGCTTCTTTTACATGTAGTAAAATTTGCCAGAATAATACAATCCAAAACGTATAGGCGCCTGGCTGTTTGTACTGTAAATCTTTGTTTGTTGTTGTTTTCTTCTTCTGGTCAATATGGTAATCCGTGTTGGCCGTCACCCATACCATTTCTTATAATATTATGGACCCCACACAACCAGTTGTGTTGTGTGGGGTCCCACCCACTCCCTCTCTCCCATCTGTTGTTTTATAATTCCTCTTTGTTTGTGGTAGGTTATTAATGTTTGTAGTAGGTCATTAATGTGTGTGTCTGTCTGTCTGTCTGTCTGTCTGTCTGGGTTTTTACCAGGTTCTTGAGGTGTTTGGAGTGGGTGAATTTCATCCTCAGAAATTCAAGTACTGGATTAAAATTAGCCTTTTTGTGCCGAAGTGCTTGAAAAGTCCTTGAAAGATTTTGAGTATCGCTTCTACCACACAGGTGATGCCAGGGAAATGTCATTTAATCCAGCATGGTTGAAAATAGACACTTAATGTGTATATAATATATGGAGGATTATATTTTATCTTGATATCCTCAAACCCAAAGTCTTTGGCATTTTAGGTCTCTGTCTATGCCGTACTTTTTATTTTTTCCGAATTACCTTTCGTGCTAGGGTCACACCGCCAGCGACGGGGCTGCAGCGTGAAGCCATGCAGCCCTCGTCTCGTCGCCATGTGGTCACAGCGCCGGCGATGAGGCTTCTCTGCGCATGGTGTTTGTGGGCGTGTCCACTCAAAATCGACACGCTGTTGTGTGGGCGCCAAACATTTCAAACCTCTCCATTTTCATATTTAATACAAATTATATAGCTAGATGGTGCTGTGTCTGCTTATTTATTTTATATGTATTCTTATTTTATATATTATTCCCTAGAAATATATAATTGTCCTTGTTGGAGAAACAAAAAATGACATGTTCCTTATTTTATTGATAGTATAAGGGTTGTTTTTCATTGGAAAAAAAAAAAAAAAAAGCCTAATCATGAACAAATACGCACTGGTCTGCGAGTCTTATTTTCCAGGGCTCAGCAGCATTGAAACCTGCTCAACTTTCCTTGTATCGCCGTGAAGCTGTCAGCTCGTCGTTGCTCCGCCCCCTGCAGCTGGATGAAGCCGAGCTGCGTTTGAAATGCATTGTAGCTTGTCGCTATGCAGCGCCCTGTCGCTGGTGGTGTGACCGTATCATCGGTCGCATGCCCGTTGGCCTGCTTTTGTTATTTTCCACATTTGTGTATGTAACCCTTTTTGATATGAAATAAAATACCTTTTTCTTGTCCTCCATTTGGGGGAAAGAAAAAGGCTGTAAACCTACTTTTGAGATGAACTTTTCAACAGACGGACACACTTTGAACACTTTGTTGCAGATGTGGCGGATTCTGAGGAGAGACATACCCCTCTCGGGCAGGCTGGGCGACGGCTCCCTGCTCGCCGCAGCACCCGCACCGCAGCCCACGGTGGCGCCGACAGGGCCCAACATCTCCTGGCTCCCAGAGGCGCCGCTGCTGGCCCCGGACCGGCCCATCTTCCTCATGACCCCGGCGGCACAGGCGGTCTCCGGTTTCTTCGTCTGGACCGCGCTCATCCTCACCTGCCACCAGGTACAGAACTAGCCTCTGAGAAGGTTTTTTTTTTTTTTTTTTTTTTTTTTTGTAATTAATACATAAAGATACGGCTGTGAGATTTGGCCAAATGTTAATATAGTAAAAATTAAAAAAAACACATAGCAAAGCTTATTTTTGATGTGGCACAGCATGGGGAGGTGCTTGTCAAGGCTCTCAAATTCACAGTGGAGGAAAAAATTTGCGACTTGTATCAAATTACGACTTATTTGCAAATTGAAGATGTAAACTTTAATTCACTGAAACCTTGAACTAAAACACAACACAATTTGATGTTTAGCAACAAAACATGCCCGTTTTCCATCAGCACAGCAAAAAGTGGTTTCCAATAAAAAGTTGTAAACAAAGGACAGTGGTTTTTTTTCTCCTCCGTCTTAGGCTCTGTGTGCTCTGGGAGTAATTTGTGTACGTTTCATCTACCAAGTCCATCAGCGCTAACTGGCTATCCTCCCCCTGTTGTAGAACTCTAGCAAGCAACTCAGGACTCCAGGACACATTTGCCTCAAAATTGTGGGGAGTCCTGAGTTTTGTTTGCTCTCTACTTTGGCCCATGCAAGTGTTTCCCAATTGAGCCATTCTCAGCGGCCACTGTAGGCAGACGTAAAATCTATTATTAAGAAGGAAGCATGAGGGAGTGGTCAAAGTCGGCATTTTCTTACAGACAGACAGAGACAGAGGGATAAAGAGACAGGAGATGTATTTGTATGTTTCTCTTAAATGGAAAAACTTGGGCAACGGAAAACACACACAAATACGCACTTGCTTAGTGACACTGGATCAGGTGTTGCTTGGCAACTTGGGCCATGTTTGTGTTCAGGAGAGTGAAGGCACACAGATAACAGAGAGCGGGTGAAGGAAGGGAAAGATGGATGGTCGATCTGATGTCCCTGAAATACAAAAAAAAAAAAAAACCCTTCCCTGCATTCCTATTCCATGATCCCTAACTGTGTAAGAGAGAACACACAGCAGGGGCCATTGTATCCTTGTTTACTTGGGATACCTGAGAATGTAAAAACAGCCCTTGATCAGAGCGGGTCCTTTATCTGTTTATCTGCCCTCACACACAGACATACCTTTTTTAATTTTGACTCATTTCCGACCTGCCGTATTAACGCATTTTGTGCTGTCCGTCTGTCTGTCTGTCATTTAGATTTGACTATTTGTTATTTTTTGTTATTTGTTTTTACACTTTTTTTTCTATTTTACCATATTATTCTTTTTATTCTCCCTTTTTTTTCCAGACAGTTCAGCCTTTTTTTTACTAATTGTCTGTAGTGAAACTCACCAGAACAAATTCCTTGAATATGTAAATGAACCTGGTGAATAAAAAAATGTATTTCCGATTGTTTCTGTCTTTAATCTCTCCCTTCTGTCCATTTTGTCACCCCTTTCTTCCGCTCGATCTCTCTTTCCCATTTGTTTCCCACATTCATCCGTCCTGTCCCAGATCTACATGCACCTCCGCTTCTACCGATCCCCCAACGAGCAGCGGCACATCGTGCGCATCCTCTTCATCGTCCCCATCTACGCCTTTGACTCCTGGCTTAGCCTCCTCTTCTTCACTAACGACCAGTACTACGTTTACTTTGACACCGTCAGGGACTGCTACGAGGGTAAGGTTGACGTGCACACATGCACACCATTTTAATTTCCTTCTCACTTTGGGTTTGATCAGGGGTTCCCCATGTTGGGGTCGCGGCCCCACATGGCGTCACCAGATATGTGCAACGCGGGGCCACAGGAACAACTAATATATTGATATGTGATTGAGATATTTTTAATAAAAAAAGAAAAAACCAAAAAAGTTCAAGTAGGTTTGAATATTATTTCTACATAATCAAATTTGAGCTGGCTTCATGCTCTCTGATGTCATAAAACTGCCAACGTATCCGGCTTTGACCAGTTATGTCACTTTTGAAAGTACAGAAGAAATATTATTATTATTATTTAACCTCAATCTTAGAGGCCAAAAGTGAAATATAACAAAGAAAAAACTGCTATTTTTATAAGACTACTTCTGAATACACTTCCTGTGTCAGCTGGTTGACAATGTTTTAGGACTTGTGTGTGTCATTCTGCCGTCTTGAACAGATGGCTCTTCTCCGCTTTTCACTCTCCCTTCCCTTTCCCCGCTCACGTCCTCGGTCAGATTTTTCAAGCCAGCACAACCTGTTGCGTGGCAACCGCGCTCATCGCGCTCTCCCGAATACACCAGACGTGCGCGCCCACACAATGGCTCGCTCCCTCCCGACCAAACTCATTCAAGTTTCCTGTTCAGCCAAGCGTAGGCCCTAAAACTGCATCACCGTGGCGACGACCAACGCTCAAGCGGGGTCCCATAGGGGGGAGAGGGAGAGAGAGATCTCGCTAACCAGTCGATCGATCGATCCTGGACTGAGCACAGCATCTCCCTATACACTCCTGAAAGTGTCCAATTTGCCGGTCAGTTTGTAAAACTCAAACTCCACCCTGAGGCAGGCTGAGAGCAGACCAATCGTCATCTGGGCCGGGTCTACTGACCCCGCACAGCGTTCCTTCTGCTTTTCCAAATGACCAGCTTTGCCACCCCGGAAACGGTGTTTACCAGGACATGGACAGATTTGTTTGACACAGTGTAAACAGGACCGAAAATAAAGATTTTAAAGGAGAAGCTCTCCTCCAGACCCCGGACCCACCGCTCCAGTAGCCCGAACAGCCCCCCCAGCCTAGGACACAGAGCAAACAGGTGCTGCAGCGTCTCCCTCTCAGAGCAGACGACGCATCCCGCCCCTGTGCTGGAATCCAGGCGTGCCAGATACTTGTTTGTGGCCACCGCCCCATGCAGAATCCTCCACTGGAGGTCGCCCACCCGCTTGTCGATAGGGGGCTTGTACAGAGAGCGGTAGCAGGGGACGCTCCGGGGCTGAAAAACTGGGTCCACCCCGACAGCCGCACCCCTGCCAGAGAGCATATGTGTGCCACCTTGACGGAGGTATAGTAGGCGGCTTTCTTGCCTACTGCCTCAACCCCCCCCCAGCTTGGGAGGGGCAAAGGTCAGGGGGATGTCCCGCTCCTCCTCCCACTGCACAGCCGAAGAGACCATCAGCAAAGGACACACAACCTCGCCCTCACCATCCCATTGGTCAGTCAGAGCACGGCTGTCAGTAAAAGCCCTATAGGCCACTGGCAGTGAGGCACAGTCTTCATCCACCAACCTGTGCACCAGTCTGGAGGACCTGATGCCAGTTGTTTTCATGAGCTGCTCCGCGGACGCCTTCAGCAGATGACCCAGCTTGACGCACCCAGCCTTGTGCAAGCTGGAGCGCAGGCTGGAGGAGGAAAAGAGGCCGGAGTCCAGCAGTGGGTTCCCAAACAAAGGCTCCCTTTAAAAACCTGCCATTACTGCAGCACTGACTAGTAGAAAGGAGTCAGCCCTGTCAAGTCCATCCCCTCGGTCCGCAGCAGAAGCTGCTTGTGATAAGAGAGGCGCCCCGCCCGCCTCATCAGCACTTTCGCTGTGTCCAGCCAACGCAGTCCACAACCGTACAACAGCCTCTGCGCCGTTTGCATGCGGAACGCCTTGACCTTGGATGCAATGTCAATGAGGCCCTGACCCCCCTCCTGCACCGGCAGATAGAGGGCTGCAGCTCTAATCCAGTGCTGACCGGACCAGAAGAAGTTGACGATAACCCGCTGGATCTCTTCTAGTGCATCTGGTATTGCTCCGAGCCCAAAAACACCCCCAAAACCTTCATTCCTCTCGTTCCCCACCTCAGGCCCCCTGGTAGCTCAGGAGGCGTCCCCCCCCCCACCTCCCCACCTGCAAGGCCTTGCTCTTCTCCCAGTTTACCATAGCAAACGAGGCCGTCTGATACATCCCCAAGCAAGCCACCAACCCCTGGACGTCATCCTGGTCGGTGACGAAAACATTGACATTGTCCGCATAAGCGGCGACGACCAGCGGCGGCCCCTGTGGCAGCCCTAGTAGGGAGAGCCCACTCAGCCTGTTCCCTAAAGCGTGCAGAAGAGGTTCTATAGCAAGGGAGTAGAGCTGGCCAGAGATGGGGCAGCTCTGCCTTATCCCTCTCTCTACAGGGAGTGGACAGCTCAACCCTCCGCCCACCTTGATCAGGCAGGATGCTCCCCTGTAGAGGAGCTGCACATAGTTAAGAAACCCTTCTCCGAACCCAAATGCCTTCAAGGTCGAAAACAGAAAACCGTGGTCCACTCGGTCGAAAGCCTTCTTCTGGTCAAGGGATAAGACACCAACATCGTTGTTATTGAAATTACATGGGTCAAACAAATCTCTCATTAAAAACAAATTGTCCTTAATGGATCGGCCCGGCACTCAGAAAGACTGGTCCATGGAAATCAACAGCCCTAAAACTCCCTTCAGCCTATTGGCCAGGACTTTCGAGAAGAGTTTGCAATCCGTGCAAACCAGTGCAACGGGTCGGGAAGAATCATTTGGATTCAGTGGATGGTTCAGAACTGACTGTTCGGGGACCTTGTGGTTTTGATTCCAGCATGGCTCTCTCGCTTTTTTTATTTTAATTTTATTTTTTTATTTTTATTTTTTCCCCCATACGGTGTGCAATACAATAAAACAGAAACGTACAAAAATGCACAGGCATAACGTTTGAATAACGTATTATAAATAAAGGGAATCATAAATATATATATTTTTTTAATATATTGCTCAGGGGAGCAACTGCAAAGTTGTGGGTGGTCGGCGTCAGCTGTTCCTGGCCACCACGTCACACAAAGCTGGTCACATGACCTTCGGGCTCTGTTTTCCTTTGTTGTTGGCTGGATGGCTGTATCGTGACACCATAGTTATTGTGGGGAAATGTCGTGTCAAAGTCTAGTCCGCTTGTAAGTGTTTTCACTTCATCCTTCCCTGTTCTGGCAGCAGAGCGATTGCTAAAGCCGCCAAAATCACAGGCTTCAACCACCCATCTGTGGACTGCGCACAATGTACTGAATCATAAAGGAGCCCTCTAATCTAGCGAGGCACCTCTTCCAACGACCGCCTTCCTTGGGGAGAACAGACCACTGCTTCTTTCCTCTAAGCCATGCTCCCACTGAACCCTCCTGTGTAAACATACCTCATAACTCTAAACTCCGACCTCCCCTCTCACACCCACAACACCGGACTGATGTCACAGAAGCCACTTTAGACCTTGGCTTACTCACATTGCTCAACATCCCGGTCCAGAATCGGTGCCGTTGCTAATTAAGTCAACAGCTGCCTTTTCTTTCTTTCTTTTTTTTTTTAAGTGATGTTGCTAACATTACCATCTAACCAGCTGTTTTCTGCTCTTTCTCCTCAGCTTTTGTCATTTACAACTTCCTGAGTCTGTGCTACGAGTACCTGGGTGGAGAGAGCGCCATCATGGCCGAGATCCGGGGAAAACCGATCGAGTAAGTGCCCGATATCCCTGCTCTGGTTTGAAAATGTCAAAAATGATATACAAACTAAAACATTCTATTTATAAAAATATTTGTAAAATATTATTCATATATATATATATAATTATAATGTGTGTGTGTGACAACAGAGTTACAACAAAGCCTGAAACAACTGAGCAATAGGTCGTTCATTCCCCTCCAGTTTTTAAGAATACCTTTACTGTTGTTTTGTACATCTCTCACAGATAAACCAAATATATAATGTGATTCATAACATTTTGCTGCTAATCTTCAATCTAAACAAACGGTACTCAACTCATCTAGGGTCAGGATCCGCTTTTGGTTTTTAGTCATTAGGTCACAGACCCAATATAATTTAATCTTGGGACCATTGGAATTTATTCCATAAAACAAATTTATGCATTAAGCCACGATGAATTGGTGCACTGTTAAAATCAGTGTGATTAGCTTTAACGTGGAAAACTTGAGTGAGGGGAAATTGCGGTGTGACAGCTGTATGATGGTGTGGGATGTTGGTGATGCAAGGTCACACAGATCAAACGCCGCAGTCATAAATGTTGTTTCAAAATAAAAGTATGGCATCAGAAATCCGATACAATGAAGAAAATGTAGATTTTTGAGTAAGTGGACATATAGAGCCCCACTAGATCCACTAGAAAAAGAGAGGCTGTTTTGAATCAGGATCCACCACTTGAGAACCACTAAACTAAAGCGTAGCCGCTTCTCCAGGTCCAGCTGTGTGTACGGTACATGCTGTCTCTGGGGGAAAGCCTACTCCATAGGCTTCCTGAGGTTCTGCAAACAGGCCACGCTGCAGTTCTGCGTGGTCAAACCGCTCATGGCCATCATCACCGTCGTCCTTCAGGCTTACGGCAAATACAAAGACGGAGACTTCAAGTAAGTGGCAGGACTCGCTTTGAAAAATTTACAAAAACAATGTATTGAACAACTTCGGAAATGAGGTTGGTCAGGACCAGTACGCATGTTATATAAATCGAACACAGGTGTAAAATGATTTTTATTTTTTTTTATGTTTCTCCTTGGACTGTATTTAATCTGCAAGTTGAGTTCAAATTCTCAACTTGCCAAGACAATCTTTATTAATCGTCAAGAACTGCTTACAATCACTCAGATCATTGGATGACCTGTGGACTGTCAAGAGCACAGGATCCACCTTCACTTTATGGCCCCTTCAGAGGAAAATCTTACCTTGTTTTGATCAACTAACCAACTAATCGTCATGGCCTCTCAAAGAGGGTTATAATTATCAAAACATGGAAACAAACAATGTACTTTATAATACATAAATTGAAACAAATTAGGTCTCTTCCTGTAACTACTATTGCATTAAAGGACAAGAAAAAAAGTGTGTGTGTGTGTGTGTGTGTGTGTGTGTGTGTGTGTGTGTGTGTGTGTGTGTGTGTGTGTGTGTGTGTGTGTGTGTGTGTGTGTGTGTGTGTGTGTGTGTGTGTCCCAATTAGTTCTGGTGTATGAGGTGATAAACGTATGATAGTGCCTCCGAGCAGCAGAAAGGTTCCGCAGCCGTACACACCCCACGACCGCAAGAACATTCCGAGTGCAAAGCACTGCAGCCACAGAGGAAACCCAGAGCCCACCGAGCAAGGGCCACTCACTCTCCTGAGATGTGCAAATTACCTTGTGTTTCCATTTTGTAAACTACTCATCTGATGTAAATTCAGCTTACGGTTTGTGGAAGTTTTGCCTACCACACGGCACCCAAGTGGCGTTTTCAGGGACCTGCACAGAGACGCAGATGATGGGGTTGTAGACACACAATTTATTGTAGAGAGTGGGTTACTTGGAATAAGCCCAGGAGCAGATGGACATGGGCTCCTCTCTCCTGAGTGTGTGTGGGGATGGGGGTTTTACCTCTTGCTTCTGAGACCAACCAATGAGCAACAGCTATGCCGCCACACTGATCCTGGGTCCCTAATAACCTAGACCCTTGACAGGTGTGGCTGCTCAAACCGCACCAGCCCCACACCACACTGCATTTCTGACTTTACAATTTAAGGAAAGCCAGTTTAGCCATGATTTACTTGTCGAAAAACATCACCAACATAATTCTCTCTCTCTCTGTCTTTCTCTCTCGCCCTTCATTGGACCACAGTGTGGCTGGCGGCTACCTGTATGTGACCATCATATACAACATCTCTGTCAGCCTCTCCCTCTACGCACTGTTCCTCTTCTACTTCGCCACCAGGGATCTGCTCTGCCCATACAGCCCCATGCTCAAGTTTTTCATGGTCAAGTCAGTCATCTTTCTCTCCTTCTGGCAGGGTGAGAGAACACACACACAAAAGATTACTCATGTTCATGCCATTTCTGATGAATCGTCTTAATAACCCCCCTATAAGTCATTTTTGTTTTACTGTTATATCTTTGCTAATCAAAGCTAACTGTGGTTGTCTTAGTCACAGGAAAAAAAATGAATTATTCTTAATGAACTTGTGATTCGTTATAATCACCCATGTCATTATTTATACATGTTATTGATAGTTAATTTTATTGAACTAATTTGCTCATATGGTATCTTATGGTACAGTTTAAGTTTTGTGCTATTTTGTTTTCTAGTTTATTGTTCAATTTTTTTTGGTTCTAATCATTATTTATTGTTTATTATGAAGTAAATTATTTATTATATAATTATAATGTGATTTATATTATAAATGAGATATTGCCAGATTTCCATTGTTTATTCCCATTGTTCCATTGTTAATTTTAAGGTGTATTGTTAGGTTTATTATAGGTTTACTGTATATTTCCAATTTTTGTATCTTTTAGTTAATTTTTAGGTTTGTTGCATATCGCCTGTGACACTGCAATTTCCCTCTGAGGATGAATAGTAGTATCTATATATCAGCATCTAAGTATCCATCCATCCATTATTTTTTTTGCTCAGGCTTGCTGCTGGCCATCCTGGAGAAAGGCGGGGCCATCCCGCTGATTAACTCCGACGAGGTGTCAGTCGGTGAGGGCACGGTTGCCGCCGGTTACCAGAACTTCATCATTTGCATCGAGATGTTCTTTGCCGCCGTGGGCCTGCGTCATGCCTTCACGTACAAAGTCTACATGGACAAGGGACTGGATTCCCAAGGTAAGGAGGGAGAAAATTATCTCAATGACCTGTGGTTTTTGACTACCTTTGAAATCTTGTTACATTTAGTTTTCTTTATTTTTTTGTTGCTGTATTTTCTTAAGCCGTCGCTCACCTTTTCCTACTCTAATTCTCACTTGACTAGTCACGCTTATTCGACTTTTTCACCCTCTTTTTCGATTATTTCTTCTTCTTTCTGTGATCCACCTTCGTGTCAGTAATGACATTTTTTTTTTTTTTATATATATGCAACACTGGATCCCTCTGTTTTTCTTTCCTTCTTTCCTTCTCTTCCCCCGTGCTGCACTATAAAGGACCCATTCCTACATACGGACAGTTTGGTACGTCAAACAAATCGAATCACTTCTCCTATCTTTTGGGGTGAATTTTGCTGGAAATTCTTTCCATTTAGAGTCCTGTATTGCTGTACATATAGATCCAAAAAAAATAACAAGCATAAAACATCATTATTCAAATAACATGCAAGCAGGCTTATATTAGAGGCAGGCTTTTACATCTAATTTCCTCTGTTTGATAAGTATATTTGATCATATTTTAGTAGTAGTATGAGTTTTTAAATCAAACTTCCATCTGGATCCCGTGCCATGCGATCATGTGTATGGTGGGTGGGGAGAGAGAGCTAGTAGCTTCCCTAAAAGTCACACTTTTGGTGGTAGCTGTCGGGGGAAGTACACTTTTCTGGTGTGGTGTGGTGTGGTGTGGTGTGGTGTGTGTGTGTGTGTGTGTGTGTGTGTGTGTGTGTGTGTGTGTGTGTGTGTGTGTGTGTGTGTGTGTGTGTGTGTGTGTGTGTGTGTGTGTGTGTGTGTGTGTGTGTGTGTGTGTGTCAGTGGTTTTAATGTTGTGGCAGATTTGTGTGTGTATACAGTATATAAACCATTTCATATTTTCTGCTTGATATTTTAACAATTCACACCCCTCCAACTGTAACCTCGCCCTCTCCACCCGCCACACACACACACCTCATCCCCTTCCTGTGGCCTCTGCATCATTCGCACACCACCGCCCTTCTCTCTCAACCCGCTCTTCCTCCCCTGTCCGTCCTTTCTGGAGAAGCGCTCTGTATCTCTAATATAGTCCCCCACCATTTCAGGCCGCTTGGCCCCGATGAAGAGCATCTCCAGCAGCCTGAAGGAGACCATGAACCCTGGGGACATGGTCCAGGATGCCATCCACAACTTCTCACCGGCCTACCAGCAGTACACACAGCAGTCCACGCTGGAGCAGGGCGCGCCCCCGCCCGTGTCCCGCGCCCACGCCGCCACTGGCCCACGCAGTGACACAGAGAAGACTCTGCTGCTCAGCTCAGACGATGAGTTCTAGACACCAGGCGATCGATCACTGCACATCTACACTCTGCCAACGGCCATGCCTACAGCCTCAACTTAGTCTGGACTGTTTGGCGGAGGCTTCACTTCCTTTCTGATCCGCGCTGCGTGATGAGCCGAAGGACTTTTTGTTTTTGCTCAGCTGCGGCTTTGGGAAAAAATTGAAATGTAAAATAATTTGTAGACATCCCCCCGCCATTGAATTTTAGTATATTTATTTCTTTATTCATAGAGGGCGACTGGTGGAGCAACAGCTTTCAATTACAAATGGATTTAAAGGGAAGGGTCAAAAAAGTCAGATCTCATTGATTATCAATGGGACCGACGGAGCTTAAATCTATAACTTCATGTTTGTGAGTAATAGGGACGTAATAAGTCAAGCTCTTGGACACTGACTAGACCTAGTGGACGACTGCCACCAGCTCACGGGGATTATATATGACTGTAAAGGGGCAGGGGTGGGGGGCAGTGCTATTCCTATACTTAGGGATTAGGGCTCATGCTTGCTGGCGATGGGTGAAATGTAGGTTAACTGCAGCTCTCGCTACACCACCAATAGTCCTTTTTTGTGTGTTACTATTAAATTTCTTGGTCAAACATATTTGGTTGTAAAATGGGTGCTGCAGCTCTCCTTTGGCTGGAGAGAGAAAAAAAAAATCATATCAGAGACTTTGTTAGTACATTTTATTACATGAGCCATTCACGCTCGAGATCTTAAAAATGACATTCACCGAAACTCACCAGGAAGCGTCTGATAACTAAATCTGACCACCAGGGAGCAGTGTCCACACACATACACACACACAGAGAGAAACCCTTATCTGTAAAGCTCAGATCAACCATTATCGCAGGTTATGCCCGAAGCACATGTGACGGAAAAATAATGGTTTGTGGAAGCTCTTCAAGGCCGTCCTCCCTGGCCGGCTGTTGTGTGTTTTTGTCTTTTTCTACTGCCCACGAAATTCTGGTTCTTAAATATACAGAGAATATAGATGCCACTGCCAGTCGACGTTTTTGTCTGGATAGATTTGTTGTTTTTTTACTTTAACTGGGTTGCTTGATGCCGGCAGTGGCGCTTTTATTCACAATGTTGGTCATGAGATGTTCAATTAAGTAAATGTTATCAAGGGATTTACAGATACATTGTTTTGTTTTCATTGGTCTTTAGGTTGGTATTTAAAAAGGTTTGTTTTTTTTCCCATCATGTCCAATTTCAAATATCTAGAATGCAGTGTTCCAGTTTCAGAGGAAAGCCATTCAAAGAACACTTCTGCCCTCCCCCACCCCACCCCGTAAATTTTTCTTATGCACTTTCAAACTCCATATCAACGGAGTTGCACGAGAGACAGGCAGAGAACGCAGGAATCTGTTGTAAATGTCATGTATTAAGTGTGTTCTACAGGAGGGATATTAGTGATGTATGTTTATGTACAAGAAGGGAAAAAAGACTCTTATAACTGGCTTTTTTTCCCCAAATGTTTTTCATCTTTTCTAGTTATTTGCGTATTATAAAGCTGCTCATATTTATTTTGTTTCAAAAAGATTTTTTTGACAAACATTGACAAAATATCTGGAGAAAGAAATAAAGATGTTTAGTTTTGTCCTTGTGGCTCAGTTTATTCATTATGGTTTTTATATTATATATATTATGTATGTGTCAAACTCACATTAGACATTATGCAGTAATGTGGGTTTTTTTCTGTTTGTTTTCTTTTTCACTGTTGAAACACTTTCACAGATATTTAAGAACATGTACATTTATTCACACAAGGGAAAACCTGACTGGAGCATCCTGCAATTTCCTGAAAGGTTCTGATTAAAATTCTGATTGTATGGATACAGGATGATGTGTGTGTATATGTATATATATATATATATATATATATGTATATATATATATATATATATATATATATATATATATATATATATATATATATATGTATATATGTATATATATATATGTATATATATATATGTATATATATATATGTATATATATATATATATATATATATACACACACACACATATACATACACATACACACAACTCACAAAAAGTTAGGGATATTTGGCTTTCAGGTGAAATTTATGGAAAACGTAAAAAGTTCAGGCTACAGTGATATTATATCATGAAAGTAGGGCATTTAAGTAGAAGCATGTAATGGTGATTTCCTCATCTCAAACAATTTATTGAAACAAAAGCCAACAACAGTGGGTTTACCACAACAAAAAATGTCAATGTCTCAATAACTTGTCATGTGCCCTCGAGCATCAATTACAGCTTGACAACGACGTCTCATGCTGTTCACAAGTCGACTTATTGTCTGCTGAGGCCTGGCCCCCCACTCTTCTTGAAGGGCGGCCCTCAGGTCATTGAGGTTCTGGGGTACAAAGTTACGAGCCTCTACACGGTGACTCAGCTGATCCCATAGGTTTTCTATGGGATTCAGGTCTGGAGAAAGTCCAGGCCACTCCATTTGAGGTACCCCAGTCTCCAGCAGCCCATCCCCAATGATGGGACCTCGATGAGCTGGAGCACTGTCCTCCATGAAGATGAAATTAGACCTGTGTTGTTCATGCAGGGGCACAATGACTGGATTAATGATGTTATTCAGGTAGTATTGGCTTGTCACTGTACCATTCACAAAGTGTAGGGCAGTTCTGTATTGACTAGACACACCTGCCCACACTGTAACACCACCACCACCAAAGGCTCGTCTGGTGACAACAGTGGCTGATGCATAGCGCTCTCCTTGACGTCTCCAACATCGTTGGCGGTCATCATTTCTGCTCAATGTGAATCAACTTTCATCAAAGAACAGCACTGAGGCCCACTGGTGCCTTGTCCGGCGTAGATGCTCCCTGGCCCATGCAAGACGATGATGCCTGTGCCTGGTGGTGTGGTCAGGTACCCTTTCAGGTCATCTAGCAAGTAGACCACGCCAATATAAACGGTTTTGAATGGTTTGACGTGACACTTGGGTGCCTCTCACCTCCCTTAAATGTGCCTGGAATTGAGTGGCATTCATCATCCGGTTCCGCAGGGCACTGTTCACAATGAAGCGGTCATCAGTGTGGGATGTGGCCAAAGGACGTCCACTTCTATACCTTTCTGTGACTCTTCCAGTCTCTCTGTGTCTCTGTTGGAACCTGCTGATGACACTCTGTGACACTCTAAGCTCAGTGGCCACTTCCCTCTGAGAACATCCTGTTTGAAGCCTCACAATGGCGAGGTACTGTTGATCAGTTGTTAGGTGTCGTCTTGGTCTCATGATGTCAAAATGTGAACAGCATGATGAAGAGGACTGTTTAAATACCAATTCTAATTGAACCAGGAAATGTATTGGTCGATTCATGGATCAAACACCTGTTGTGAATTTTGCCGTTCAGCTCCTTGTTAGAGAACAGCAAGTTGTGCAAAAAGTACTGAAACATTGAACAGTTGGACATGTGCATTCAAAAGTTTAGAGAAGGTCAAATTAAGTTCACCTGTAAAGATTATAGTGCATTTTAGGTTCATCCTGAAATTTCACCCGAAAGCCGAATATCCCTAACTTTTTTGAGTAGTGTATAGGTATGTGTGTGTGTGTATATATATATATATATATATATTTTTTTTTACACATATATATATATATATGTGTGTGTGTGGGTGTTGGTAGGTAGGTAGGTAGGTATGTGTGTATATATATTTAAATGTGTTAAAATGAACGTTTGTTCACCATCAGCGGTACGTCCCACCATGTTGCCTTAACATGCCAGATGGATATGTATAACCCCTACCCCGGAACAAGAAGCCCGATCCATGAGGGCCCCACCTCACAACTTACAGGACTTAAAGGATCTGCTGCTAACGTCTTGGTGCCAGATACCACAGGACACCTTTCAGAGGTCTTGTGGAGTCCATGCCTCCACGGGTCACAGCTGTTTTGGCAGCACAAGGGGAAGCTACACAATATTAGTGGTTAGGGTTATTCATGTGCCCTGCCTCTGTTATTAGTATGTGTATATTTCAAGCAGAAAGTATCATATATATATATATATATGTATATGTGTATGTATATGTATATGTATATATGTGTGTGTGTGTGTGTGTGTGTGTGTGTGTGTGTGTGTGTGTGTGTGTGTGTGTGTGTGTGTGTGTGTGTGTGTGTGTGTGTGTGTGTGTGTGTGTGTGTGTGTAAATAACTGTCATGTGCTATTTAATGTACTTCCTGAAAACAAGTTATCAAAAGAACATTGAGAAGCCAAGTTAAGGTAATTTAATTCAACTATTGATTAAGCACCTACATCTTGTGAAAGAAATGTCTTATTGAATCGTGTGTCAAAGCACACAACGTTGGACAAAAGTGGGAGCACAAGGTTCGGCGTTCAACCAAAATGAGTTTGGAATTGAGCCCAGACCAGTGGCTCTGACAGGGCAAGTCCGCTCTCCATGTGAGGGCCACAAACAGTACCGCGCCGCATCGGCGGCGGCGCTGTTGTGGGGGCTGCCTGCCGCACACCTGCCAACCTGCACGCAATTTGTGTACATACCAAGCAGGTCTTGGTCAAAACAGTGGGGTCCAGAAATGACGAGCTGAAACTACGCACAACATGAATGAATTGGTCCGTTTTCAGTGTCAGAAATATTTTCCGATTCTGTGCCGGTCAAATTCACACACCGATACTGTTCTTATGTACCGTCCTCGTAACACTGCTCCGATACTCAAACCCGATACCAACGTAATGTAACGTAGTTGGAGCTCAAAAAAAAAGAGAGAGAAAGGAAGGAAATGTCGGCTGTCTGGAGGTACTTCAAGGTAGAAAGAAAATTAGATATTAATATTAAATTGTTTATCTATCGCCTGACTATATTCTCACGTTGTGCAGAGTGCGTTTCTACCGCCGTCACAGCTTCGCCGGTGAAAGTTTTGACTCTTTTCTGAGACTCAGAGTTCTGAGGTTCTTGAAGAGTCACTCAGTAAAACGAGTCGATTTGAATCACTAGGTTTAGCGCACGGTCAGCGAAGGACTTCCAGTAAACAAAAGTGAGAAGAGTCTGCAATTTATTTCATTTGCTTATTTTTAATGATTGCAATTTATTTGCAAAGTACCATATAAGTATAATATAAATGTACATTTGCGCTTTTGAAGTTTGAACTGGACATTTCCATGTTAGTTATATGTTGTGTTCTACTAAAACTCAATGAGAGTTACAGGTTGCATTATACTGAAACTTGGTGGCAGTCCCATATTGTATTTTACTGGAACTCTGACAGTTTCATGTTCTATTATTGTTCCATAGTGAATAATCAACAATATTAAACACACAAGTGTCAAAATCAGCAATCTCACTCTTGTGGTAAATGAAAATTGCAGCTATAGTCCGTATGTGCAGCTGTTCAGTCACATGAGCGTCGTCAGATCACGCAATGTATTTGTCATTGACGTACAGCAGATCGGAAATCGGAATCTGCAGGTCAGACTTAAAAATCGGAAATGGGAATCGGCCAAGAAAATTGCAATCGGTGCACCTCTAGTTGGTAAACATGTTTGGTAACTCTATGAGATGATACATTTCAAGGGGCATGTCCTAATGAGATGAGTTTGTATACTGTATATATGGTTAGTCGTAGTAGCTCGCATACGATGTGATGATCCTCGTTACGAGACGGCTACGGTGTGAATTACTGATGGAGTCATTTAGCTGCAGTAACTCAAACAGCACAGAGACTCCCTGTTACACTGTTGTGGTCCTAAAAATATTTTCCCAAGGTTGGCAGGTCTGCTGATGCATAGACATTAACAAAACTCACACACCAGTCTGATCTAATGTACCCAGATTATTAGATATAAGATTATTATATCATACCATATTGAGTATTTTGCTGTATAATGTTTAGTACTCCTCACTAAACAACCTACTGTTTGGCTCTCTGACCAGTCTGTATTGCGCACGGAGTCTCAGCCTCAAGCGTCTCATCTCAAATCACTGTTCTCAGTCTCAGTGTCGTTCCCGCAGTCTGTCAGTATTCACTACACTAGCGTTCACAATCTCCAAGACTGAAATAATGCTAAGGGGGCGAGTCCTCGCTTATCGACCAATTTGCTTAACGATTTGGTCGTAGGAACGGAACTCGTTCGTTACGTGAGCAGTACCTGGATTTGATTACATTTTAATTTGTATTTTTCTGTCATATACGTTATATAGTCACAGTATAACAAATGTGTGCATGTTTTGAAGCCATTGGCTGAGTAGTGACAGTGCAGTACCCAGTAGTGACGATGTCATATATTGGACTACAGTATATGTGCTTGTGTACTTGTTTAGTAATCAAAACTAAGAGCATGTAAGAAAACAATATCTGTGACTCGGTGCGCTGGTTGGAGGCTTGCACGCAGTAAAATCCCGCAGTGGTTAAATTTTGTACATCCTGTTATGAAAGCCACCAGTGACGAGAACCCTCTTGCTCCATCTGCAATCGGTACACAATGTGGTATTTAGGATTCCCTGGGAAAAAAAGTTATTTTGAGAAATATTATGTAATTACCATATGCTGTCCTAATACCCCTAACTGTCATTTTTTGCCTATTTGTTAAAATATTTCCCGTGTCATATGGGCAAATAGCATTAATTTTCTTTCCACAATAATTGCACAATATTCTCTCTTTTTTTAATTATAGGCGATTAAGATGTATGGCGTCAAAGAAAACATTAAAATATTACTAAAAAACGTGACAGTACTGTAAAATCATAACCGCTCTTCACAACTAAGAGATATCGTTGGTCTGGATACCCAAGTCTCTTTCTGGACTGTACATAATATAAATATTCATATGTAAATTAATGTGTATGTGATGGAGGAATGTTAACAGACTGTATGGAATGACTGCATTGGCTGACTGTGTATGGCTATGCCTCGGTATGCCGGTCAGAACACATTTGACAGGACCCTAGGTCAGGTTTCCATGCTTTAATAATGCACAGGGAACCATGGACAGAGTGAGTGATTTTAGTGAAAGGAGGGATTTATTTTTTACCATTGACACACTAAACCACAGGAACTTTCCCCAGGAACTAGGAACCTTTGGAGGAACTCAGTGCGTTTCCACCACAGAAACCAGGGTCTAAATTAAGTTCTGGGGGCAAAGTCCCAGGAACCAAAAGTCCCTGCTCGGGGGGGGGGGGTAGTCCTTTTCAAAAGTTCCGGAACTTTGGGGGTGGGGCATGCAGCGCTGAACATTTATGATTGTTCGAGTACTCACAGAATTTTATTTCAGCCACTATTTAAAAAAAATCGGTTTATTTTTAAAACCGTTTTCAATCTGTCCGTTTATTTTTCTTAATGTTCCGTTTGTACAAAAAACTGAAAATGAAAACAGTTTTTTATTTTGAAAAAACAAAACACGATTGTATATAAATGTATGAACACACAAAGTGGTGCATGCTGCATATCGTGTAGTGAATACAATTTTGGCCTCGTACACAGTAGACCCAGGTTTGATTCCCCACGCATCAATGTTTTTCAATATGTTTTAAAGTTGAGGATAAAATCTTGATTGTGAGAGTGAATATTATATATAAGGACCGAAGAATTAAGTGGATGAAGAAAGACAACCAAAGTGATATTCCACTATCACTTTGGCTGGCTTTCTACATCCATTTCATTCTTCTTGTTGGTGTATAGGCTCCTGCATTACTGCCACCTACTGGACTGGAGTGGAGCAGTTTGTTGTATAGTTGCACGCAAAAATGACTTGTAAAAACAGACACTTTTTCATGTGTCAGTGGACGGGCTGAAGGAACCTTTGAGTTCCTGGGACTAAAAGATTTGGATACTTTGGATGGAAACGTGACCAAACAACCTTAACTACTGGAAGTTCAGCCTGGAATGTGCCAGCCTTGTGGTCAGGTCCGACTCCTCTTTGCAATACTATAGTATTACACTAGTATTGTATAGTATTGACGTAATTTCCTTGAAGGACTGTTACTCGTTATCAGTGGGCCTTTTTAACATGCATATTTTCTCCAAAAAAAAAAAAGGGCCCGATGAATAGTCAATAGGGCTGTCGGCGATCTCTGGCAAGGCTACCAGCCGTGCCATTGGTCTTGTATAAAGTCTGTCTTCGATTTGGATTTCTGTTGACCTCACTAACCTGTCCTTCCCAGGAAACGCTTTGACCACTCTGCCGATGCACCAGAAGGCTCGAGGCACTTGTAGGTGGATCATCATCACCACCTGGCCAGCCTTGAGGGATGCAGCATCATGGTTCCATTTTTGATGGGTCTCTAGACCAGGTAGATGGTCCCTCACAAACCGAGCCAAAAAGTGGTAAGTGAGGATCCGGCTATGTCTCCAGTGGCACTTGCTTAGCTGCTCATATTCGGGATAAATGACCCGAGGTAGTGCACAGTCATGCTGCCCCATCAGCAACAGGTTTATAGGCTACTGGGTCCAGGTCAGCAAGGTTAGAGGACAAGCACCCTAGAGGCTTCACATTAAGCATGCCTTCCACTGCTATAAGTACTGTTCTGAGCGGCTCCTCCGTCACTGTTTGTGCACCAATTACCTTGTATCTGATTGCATCTCTCTTTAGCACACACCACCGAAGCGTGGGGCAGCTGAAGGGTTAAAGTGTAAAGCTATCTGGTCCGTCGTCAATTGGTCCTTTAGGTCTGGCTCAGATTAGCGAAGATTTGTCTTAACTCTTTCTCCCCAACTTTGAAGTTTGTGCCCTGGTCAGAATGCAACTCTGCCGGTGTTCTTCGCCGAACAAACGTAAGTTTGTGAAAATTGAGAAATGAGAAATTAGTTGACTGTGATGTTTATCAGGACAACCAGGTGTACACAGCGTGTTGTGAGACACTTAAAAAGTATCCCCCACCTCTTCTCATTACATCTGCCGATTCTAATAAGGAACAGCCCGAATAATAAGGAACAGGAATTGCAGCGCTTAAGTGTCATAGTCCTGTATTAGGAGCTTTGCTATCGGATGACTGGGTTGCAGAACAATTGGGTGTATGGAAGACTCCTGTAGTCCTTCCACCCTCCTCAGCCGGCCTCTGACTCTGATCAACTCTGTTGTCTCATCGAACTCGGGGACTACAGTAGGCTGAGAATACGGCTACTGTTCAGCACAGGTTTACCAGTTTTGAGTAGTTGGTATTCATCACCAAAACTGTCTTGTTGGCCTCTATGGATGAGGGGAAATTTGGCCTTACTATAGAAGACTGCAGCTGGTTTGCCATCTTCACTAGCCACCCCGTAAAACCTTGGTGCTGCTTTGTCCAAGAGTTCACTTCAGCCGTTGAAGTTATCTGTGTCTGGCAATGTTGGGCTTGTGTCGATGATGGCCAATCTACAGGTAACAGGTCTCGTCAGCTCACCAACATCATACATTTGACAGGAGGATGTTTTGACTGGCCAGTTACTGGAATGCTGTAGGAGGAATGAGGGCCCCTTACTCCATTGGTTAGACAGTGCTAGATCTTTAATGATCTTCCCTCTGGTGAGGTCGTCTGCTGGGTTATGTGCAAGGTCCACATACCGCAAAGCTTGGAGGTCTGTTAGGTCCTGGATTTCTTCAACCCTTGCGCCTACGAAGACCTTGAAGCGACATGGCTCAGATTGAAACCAGTTGGGCACAGTCATGGAATCTGTCCAATACACAATTGCCAGAGTTTCCGTTAGAAAAAATTGGTGGCGTCTACTTGTCCTGGAAGATCTGTGTTTATTGAGCTTAAAAACAATTGATATGCAGTCTACTGTATATAGATAACGACATCATTAAGGAATGTAGATGTGTAATATATTTTTTTGAATATTCAAAATACAATAAGTCCCGTCAGTAAATGCAATTTAAAAAATAAATAACTAAATAAGTAAATAGAAACTACGAATAGTACTCCTTGAAATCAAATAATTTCCGTTCATGAACAATATTTAACAAGTGCAGCCGCTTTAATTAATATTTTACTCAAATAACATTTTGATCAAATCAAAAACAAAATAAATATGGCAGGTAGGTCTAATTAAATAAAAAAGTTTGTGGTGTTGTCCACCTTTGTCAGGACGTCCCGTGGACATATTTTACATAATGAATACTTACCGTCTGCTTTGGGTTGGAAGTTAAATATCAGATTTTCCCGGTCAAAAACCGGCAATTACCGGATAACGGAAATGCTGACATTTGCTTGATGGCTACGATTAGTTCCTCCCTAATTAGCTCTAACTACCTAGTTCTAGTCATAGTATCGAATGCTGCTTTTTTGGGGAAACTCTAGATCTCGCCATGATGAAAGTAACTTGGACATTGCTTTGTGAGTCCTCTGACCGCTGTTATCCCACCGATCCACATGCCCTTTCAGAGGCATCGGCGAAAATGTGTATATCTCTGCTGACATCTACACTGTCCATATTGGCTGTAACCTAACACCTCTGTCTGGTAAGCTGATTGAGGTGTTGGAGTTCACTTTCCCAGACATTCCATTAATGTTCCTGAAGTAGTATCCTCTGGCAAGAGTGGATCATCCCATTCCCACTGCTTATCCCACAGCTTCTACACAAGAACCTTTGCCCGAGTGGTGTAGGGCAGGATGAACCCAAGGGGATCATTTTGGAAGGCTAGGACCCTTTATACGTTACGGAGAGTAGGTGTACCGCATTCAACGTGGCGATGGTTATAGCCCGGGATATCCTCCCTGCACTGCCAACTCAAACCCAGAGTCACAAGACCTTGTGATAGCCATAGTTCGGTGCTGTCAGATCTGGCCTCTTTAGGTAGATGTTTGACCGCGTCTGGCTGGTTGCTAGCCCATCGCAGTTTGGTGACTAGTTGCTTAGCATCTTTCTTGCTGGGTAGGCTTTGCAAGCAGATGTCAGTGTGGAAGAACCTCTCCACCGAGAATCTTACGTCTTCCTCCAGGTGGCTATGGTTGACAATGTGTTGCTGGAGAGCAAAGTGCCTGTAGCCCCAAATAGTAGAACCTGCCACTTGAACAGTATATGTCCGGTGCTGAAGCCTTGTCCATTCCACGCCAAATAAATCTGAGTAGGGGTCTGTCCTCAGGGAGGAGACAAACCCGATGGAACGTCCTTATAATGTCACCACCGGAGAAGTACTCCCAGGAGTGAGCGTTATAGTGTTTCCGTAGGGAGGCCATAGGGTAGGAGTGATCTGCAAGGCTTAGTCTCTGCAGTAACGGCATCACTGATATTGAATCTTTTACCTGGCCAAGGTGCTGACGAGATGCGGCATGAAATGGCAGCATCTAATACGGTCTGAACATCCTGCTGAATAGTTCCCAGGGCTACGTCTTCTGATGTTCCCTGCAGCCCTAGTTTGGCAGCAATAGCTGCCAAGAGGATGATGTGTTCAGACCAGTCATCTAAGACAGCATAAGTATCCAACGTGCGGTTGCCATGGTGCAGGAGGACTCAGCTGCTCCCTTTTGGCCTGCCTAGGTAATGTGTCCCAGGTTGTGAGCTGACATGGCAGGCGCCTCATTTAACCATAGTTTACCTCATGGACTATTTGCAGATTGTCTTTGATCCAAACAGTTTTCTGCTCAATGATGAAAGCTGGAAATGGTGTGCATTTACTCAAAAAAGTGATCTTTATTATTGCAGAATGGACAGTATGCTCTAAATGTACTCCTTTTCCTTGCTACTGTCTGCGGTTGAATGGTTGGAACATTGGGAGGTTCCCTGGCTCCATTTAGAATAGTGACATACCGGGAAGCTATTCTTTGTTCCTTTCTCTTGTCCTGTCTGTAACCCTGGCCTCTGAACCCTTTATCCGTTGCACTCTCCTCACCCTAGCACCAGGACTCATATTGGAGCCAGTCTGAAAAGTCAATGAGAGTGTAGACCGCCCTTGGTATGTGGAACATATAGCGACGAAACGCTGCTCTTAACTCAGCTGGCAATTTTGAGCAGATGGGAGACATGTGACCCACACATTAGTTCAGCATCCCTGGCAGGGCTGAGGGTTTTGAGCATTCCAAATAGAGCACTAACTTGGAGGGTCAATCTTTCGAAGGCCACAAAGTCACCTCTTCGAATGTTTGTGCAATTTTGTTGCATGCTAGCTGGTGCGGCTTGCCACATTTCTCATTTAGTGCAGCCATAGTGTCTGTGAATTGTGTTGGTGAGTTCAAAAAGGCGTCAGCCACTAAACATGCCTCTTCCAGCTTTAGGTGGTCGACTAGCACATGATATTGGAAAGGTTCAGTCCAATTAGTAGGTAACAGGTTTTCCAGGGCTATTTTCAGTCTAGGGAACTCACTTGGGTCCTTATCCACGAAGTGTGATATAGAAGGCTGAGGTCCATGGTAGGAGGTCTCGACTGCGATACATGGTGGTGTCTGTGGGTAAGCAGCACAGTAAGGTGGTTCAGTCTGGTAATGGACAGCTGGTCAATAAGGGATTTGTAGTGGTCTGAATGCTACATGTTGTGGCAGCTGGTAACCTGGAAAACTAGGTTGTGAAGTTTGTAATCTGTAGGGGGCGTGTCATGACATTCTGTTCAGTAAAGTTTTTGATAGCCCTTGGCACTGGTGGGCTGAATGCTGGTGGATGATCAACAACTGGATTGGCCATTTCTGTTGGTAGGTGACCGATCGGATATAATCGGGGCTGTTGGATTCTGCTTTGCACGTGTGCCCTGCCTCTGCTCAAGTCGGGCTCATAATTGGAGGTGGTGCATGCTGGGATGGATACAGCCCATCTAAAGGCTCTTTACTGTGGGGAAGTTGTCTAGTTTCATCTTTAATTATCTGCAGCTCCGCGGCTTCAGCATGGTCAGCTCTGATTGTGTTCTAGTAAACTGACTTGGTAATCTGAATAACAAGCGAGTCCTCCGTATTATCTGAAGGTGAGACTGGAGAAGATTTAAGTATTATGGGTCTCTTTGCTTAAAGTCCTCTCTTAAGGTTTGGACTGTTTCCCATAGAGTTTCTGCATTTCCTTCAGCTCTTTGTGAGCTTTGTGAGCTCTGACCGTTGCTTTCCGAAGAGTTCGTCGTAGGGGAGGTAGTGATGGGAGTCATCCTGGCAGCATCCTCCTGGAGTGTTTGGTACTCATCTTCGTGCCCATGTGCATGCTGTGTAAAGTGCCCTACTAGATAGGGGGGCATAGAATTTCTTCCATCTTTATTTACCTTAAAATCTGCCAGGTAACCTGGCAACCTTGTCTGACAGTGAGGCCGATCTGACTGCCACTGATTCCTCTGCTAGTTTAGGATCCATTTCCCAAGGTAAATGACCATCCTGCTCGAAGGACTTAATGTAATGGAGGAGTTAACGGACTGCATAGAACTGCATTGGCTGATTCTGTATATGGATATTTGCCTCGGTATGTCGGTCAGAACACATTAGACAGGACCCCAGGTCAAGTTTCCACGCTTTAATAACAGCAATGCACAGGGCACTGTGAACAGAGTGAGTTATTTGAGTGAATGGATTGATTTATTTTTATTTTTATATTGGACGCACTCATACTCAAAAGTGCCAAACAACGCTAACTACTGGAAGTTCAGCATGTAATGAACCAGCCCTGTGGCCGGGTCCGACTCCTCCTCTCTATTGCACTGACGTAATTTCCTTAAAGGACTACTACTCGTTATCATCCCCGGGCGCGTCAACGATTGCTGCCCACTGCTCCTGGCTGCCCCCAATGGAGGAAGGACAAGCCAGGATGCGTTAAATGCAGAGGCCACATTTCACTGGCCACCATCAAAGCATGTGCGTGGGCGTGTGTGTGCATGTGTTGTAGTGGTGTGTTGTGTGATAATAAAAGATTCTTCTTCTTCTCTTCTTCTATCAGTGGGCCTTTTTAACAGTATATATCAATATTAAATCAATTACACCCCCCCCCCCCACACACACACACACACACTTCTGCAAGCACAAGCAAACACAATGTTATGTACAATATATACAACATTTATTTTTAATTATTAATATATAAAATAGACAATGTACTTAAAGTTTTTACCATTGAAAAAATACATATAATAAATACAAAGACCATCTTTTGTTTTGCCGTATTACAAAACATCCAGCACGAGTTTTGACAGATTCGAGAGACGAAATGTGACCGAGAATAAATGCTTTGCAACATCTGATATCAATATAGCTAAATATACGTCTCTTACATATAATGAGGGGGTATCTGTCCACACAATATAATAATGTGTTACAATGCCTATTTTTCAATGTCATATTGCTAGCCCTAAGTCGACGCCCAGCCTACTGGTTAGCACAGTTTTTACTGAAACAACTGGATTAAGGTTTTCTAGTGAATTAAGCACCGTGTCCCATCTGAAAAGGCCTCCTCAGTTCACATCCCCTAACCATCTTTCCACCACTTGTCTACCTTCTCGTTCCCTTCGCCTCCTCACATTTCCCTCCGCATCCCTCCTTCCTCCAAGCACCATCTCATCTTTCATCTTCCCGCGGACCGCGCCCTCATGCCAATTCAGAAAAGACCTTAATTACCCCCCCCCCACCCTTCTCGCCATAAATAACAAGTCACACGCACAAACATTATCACCTTGGTACTTAAATAATAATCTCCCCTACGAGAAACCACTATGAAATTAGAACAAACGCGGCGAACACGCATATATAGAAATAAAAATCCACATATAGCAACATGGCCATTTTAGCATATTCTACTCAGCTCATAACAGTTAACATTTTGGGGAAAAGAAAAAGTAATCATCTTGAGTCAAAGTACAATAATTAGAGGTGGGAATAATCCCTAAACTAGTCATATGCAAGTACTTTTGAAATAACATAACATCACAGCACTCGTTAGCTTGTCTTTTTAATAATATTGATTTTTTTTTTAAATACAAATAAAATATAGATTATAGCTCTGGTAAATGTTGCTCAACATTTTTGTCTCGTGTGGGTACGCACAAACACACACGTGTGTGTGTGTGTATATATATATATATATATATATATATATATATATATATACACACACACACACACACACACACACACACACACACACCTATATATATATATATATATATAGATAGTGTGTGTGAACGACTAACTAACCTATGCGAAGGATTTGCATTGATTTCGCGTAATCTCAGCCGGATGTGGCGATTCATTTTTGATGAGAGCTTCAGCAAAGCCGGCACACATCTGTACTTTGTAATCTAAAGAATTCAGAATCTTTTTTTTCCATTTAAATACAGAGCCACGACAGGCTGAAATACAAAAAAAAAAGCACAAGGACACTGATGGGTCGTGGAAAAAGGAGCACAACCAATTAGCACTCTGACAATACCAGACGCCATTTACACATATGTTGAAACAGAAAAAAGAAATAAATCTGTCGACTGCCTCCCTTCTCTACAGAAGGCATTCTTTCACTCTCCTCTTCTTAAAAAAAAAAGGCCTCGGATTAAAGAGAACGGAAAGCCGCCACCGGCCCCCAAGTCCATCCGCAAAAAAAGGAGAGAACTGAGGTGGCCAATGAGGGGGGGGCTTTGTGACTCCAAACACACAAACAAAACAAACACACAAGCGTTCATTTTCAAAATCAAAAATAAAAAGGTAGACAGACAAAACCCACCCACTGCTCTGAAGCAGAGACGGACCAGTGCAGGGTAGAGTGGCGGGATGGAGCGCTGGGAATGTCGGCGGGAGCGTGGACAGAGAAAAGCTCCCCGCCCCCACTCCAAACACCGGGTTTCGACACCGCTGTCCCTTGTTTCGAGTTCAGCCGGGGCCACGTGTTAATCAAGGGACCAACATGAAGTGTGTGTGTGTGTGTGTGTGTGTGTGTGTGTGTGTGTGTGTGTGTGTGTGTGGGGTGAGGCCTGAGATCATGTGACTGCCCATGAATGCAGAAGTATGTCTAATAAGTGCTTCTCGAGATCTTCCTTTTTTTTTTTCCCTTGGGGGGGGGGTGTGTGTGTGTGTGCATGCGTGCGTGCGTGGGTCTGTGTTCTGCTAAATGGTGTGTGTATTGCAGTCTGTGTTCCACGGCGGCCGGTTCCTCATCCTAGGAGCCCCCCTGCTCTCTCTGTGGCGGCTGCTGCTGCTGGGGCGGCGGGCTCTTGACGATGGTGATGACAGAGGCGGTGTTGAGGCGCGGCGCCGTGGCGAGCAGGTTCCCACCGCCGGACTCCAGGCCGCGGGCGAACCTCTGCAGGGCGGCAAGACGTGCACCAAGGCCCTCCAGCTCGCGCCGCATGCCGGCGTTCTCGGCGCCCAGCCGCTCCACCTCGCGCTGCAGCTCCTTCTTCTGCTGCTCTAGGGCCTCGCGCTGCGACACGCGCTTCACGCGGCAGCTGGCGGCGTAGCCCCGGTTCTTCAGCGTGCGCCGCCGCTGCTTCAGCTTCTGCACCTCCTCGCGGGAGAGGCCGCGCAGGTGCAGGTTGAGCTCGCGCACCGACAGCGACATTAGCTCGCTGTCCGACAGGATGGGCACGTTCTCGCCGCACTCCCTCTTCACCTGGAGCGGAAACGAGAAGACGGAGACGGCAGGCGTGAGTACGGGAAGGAAAATGACACCAGGAGCGAAAAACAAAGACTACATATTTATTTTGACCGCGTACAAACAAAGCAGCGGCCATTATGATGAGTCACTGGCACTGAATTAACAGGCCTGTCCCGCTCTGCTCTTACCTTCAGGGCTTTGCTGGTTCGTTCGGATGTCATGCTTGGACTTTGTCCACTGGAGTTTTTTTCCCCCCCTTCAGAATCCTGTCAACACAAATTCAGACAACCTGAGGAGGAAAAAGAAAAAAAAAATATTTTGAAAAAGACATTTCCAGTCAATTTAAGTGTTCCTTATCCAACATGACATTAAAAACGCTCTCACAAGACGGTCTTGTGTGTCAACTGGGTATAAAAAAAAACCGAACGAAAAAAACATTTAAAAAGAGAACCCAAGGCTCCTCCGCTTCCTTCCCCAAAAGTGGCCTTTCATTCATGTGTGCAATTTGATATGAAAGGATAATAAGGGTTTGAAAAAACGAATCGAAATAAATAGAGTGCCCTCTCTGCTGACTGGAAGGGGGGTGGGGGAGTCACGGTGAGCCCGGCCCCCTCGGTTGCTCAAGGCAGGTGTTGTCCTCAGAACACTTCCTCTTATCAGCTTTATCAAAAGAAAAATAACCGGACAAAAAGAAGAAAAAAAGAGAGGAAAAACCCCACATGCTCCAGTGGTTCCTTGTATGGCAAACAGAAGATTGGTTATTTGTCGAGATCACTCGCTTTCTGTTGGTATTAGAGGTTAAATCAGGGCCTGGTGTTTTGTTAACAGTCAACAGTAAAGTCTGTTGATGTTTAAGTTAATTGTCAAAATAAGAAGATAGTGTACACATACTAATGTACGCACAAATTTTAGCTACATGACAGACCTGAAATTGGAATCTGTTCACACCGATTAACGACTTGAGTTGGCTATAGGATCACCAAAGCGTCACCAATAACATCTCAAATCCCTGCGATCGCCACAAATGATCCAAGAACGTCACAAATCAATTGAGATCCAAGAAATCACCACACAAACGGTGGCTTGTGCTTTGCCCAAATCCCCATAACCAGGCATGTGAAACTATTCATCCATCTCCCATCTGTGCGCACATACTCCGCATCACATTACCCTGAGTGTTGCAAACTCAAACAACGCCCCCCCCCCTCCCTCCTCGAACCAGTAAAGTGTCTTTAAATGGCCCTGAGACGAGCCAAGCCCCCGAATACTGCATTTCCCGACAGGCACCGCGGCCAAGTCGACTATAACAATGGTTGCCCAACCACGAGACGGCGGTTGTAAACCGACGTGACCGTTTCCTAAAGTCAGGGTGATTCAGCAGTACTGTCTCCCCCGCCGGTGTCCTCGGTACACGAAGCCGCCAGCCAGCACCGACGACCCGCGTTCCAACCTACACGCTGTGTTTATCCGTCATTTGTCGGGGGTTTTGTTTTTTTTCGCCGTCGCTATATTTAGATCGCGCCGTATTAAAGCTGTCAGATAGAAAAAGGCACGACAAACCACCACGGGGGGAGAGCCAACAAACCACATCCACGGCGAGAGCAAAGAGAGAACAATCTACGACGAATACATATGTATATCTGTGTATGTGTGTGTTTACAACAAGGAATTCCGGTGTGGAAAGGGGGGATTTTGGAGTTAAAATCCGTTTAATCGGAAAAGTACATTTCCATATACAAGGAATTTGTCCTGGGTGGATTGGTGCATTATTGCGTAGTCGTTAGAATAAGCATGAAAAAATGACCAAAAAATACAAATATATATATACACACATAAACAAAGGATTCAATGCACGGGCTAAATCGAATTTTTAAAAGGCTATGGCAGGGGCTAGGTGGCTGTATGGTTGCTAGTGTTGACTGGGTATACATATAAACAGCATATTCTGTACAGGTATTTTACTGTATGTTACTTCAACAATCCGCCCATGCCCTTCCACGGAACTAAGTAAACAGCCGCCCCAAAGTGCGCAGGACATCCATGTTAGCTTGAAATCACTCCCTTTAAAATAGATTTAAATGTACAGATCCATAAGGTGAGGCCGCACGCTCCGCGGCTTGAACGGCGATCGTGTTTTTGTGGGGGAAACGTACCTCCCGAATACAGCGTGTTCGGCGAAATCAAGCATAACATTGACGTATTCATTTTGCTTAGGCTGGCTGAAAAAAAAAACATGCTGCTAGCGCTTTAGCATGGAGGGTGTGCTAGCGGGCTAGTCGCGGATCACAGCGATCGGTCGCTTACTCACTTGTCCTTGGTTCGAGAGTTGTGGACGAAAACCAGTCGCCGGCGATAATTTGTCCCCCCCCTCCTCCTCCTCCGCCAAGTATCTCGGGAAATGTGGAGGTTTTTCCCCAAGCGCAACGCGGCGAATCTATCCGCTGGGTCGAGGCGAGTCTGGCGACAAAATGTCAGTCCGCCTTTTCCCGGAATTACTCCGCTCTTTGAGGTTGGATTCTTTCATTCATAAAAAAAAAAAAAAAAAAAAAAACACACACACACACAGCGACACTGACGTAAGGCCCAAAGAATGGGGGCGGAGCTCCCCCGCCCCCGCAGCGTACTCTGCAACGACGTAAACAAGGAATCCCTGCGTCCCGAAACCTTTCCACCCCGCCCCACCCCTCTCCCTTCCCCATAACAAGCCCCCCGGAGCGGTAACAAGTTAGCTGCTGTTTAACGCGGCGCAACGCGCAGCAAGCCCGGGCGCTTGTGTCGAATGCGGGGGGGGGGGGGGGCGTAGGGTGAATACTAACACACGAAAAAAAAAATCCAGCACGCCCCCCGCATTCCTTTAATAACAGCAAGAAACAATAAAGGCGCTGCCATGTGGAGGCTGCTCGGAGTTGTTTACCACGCTCCTTTGCTCTTCTTCTGGGTGCCTTTTTTTTCCGAAAAAGTACTCACTCGAGTATAGCTGTTGACTCCGCGGGTTTGCCCGCTAGATTTATGAACAGGACCACGGAATTCTAACGTATTACCACAAGTACTGTATTACCGCTGTACCACAGCCGCGCAAAACTCTTCCCCCGCGGCACACGGTGTTTTTGTGGGACATGTGGACGACACGGGGGTGGTTGTGTGTATCCTCGGGAGCAGTCTGCCGCTCTCCATCGGTTCGGCAAAAACAAATGCAATAACAAAAATAAGGAGCAGTTTAAATCGTGTTTGTTTTAAACTCTTGCGGTTTTAACCTTTTCTTCTTTTAAACGACTTTCTTCTGTATCTCACGAAGCACTTTGTAGCTTGAGAAATAAAGTTATACAAAAATAAGGAATGGTTTAAATCGTGTTTGTTTTAAACTCTTGCGGTTTTAACCTTTTCTTCTTTTAAACGACTTTCTTCTGTATCTCATGAAGCACTCTGTAGCTTGAGAAATAAGGTTATACAGAGAAAAATGTTCATTATATTATCAATTAATGATTATTCATTAAACGATATCTGTGGTATATCTTCTTTAGTCTGTACTTTTGCTTGCTTTGTACCACGTTCCCTTTGCATACACACCGTTTATGCCATGATATACACACTATATTGAGGTTTTTTTTGTGCTAAGCTGCGACAACCAACTTGTTGTAACATTTTGTGTCGCCACGGAGCACGTTTTCCTCGGGAAGGGGGTGTCCAACGCCTCGCAGCGACCTGTTTCCGAGTTCCCCTCGAACGCAGCATCAGCGGTGTTGTCGACGACGGCGGCCCGCTGCGATAGGACCCCCCTCGTCCAGCAGGGGGCGACACTTTATGTCGTCTTGCTCTGCCACCGAGCGACCCTCGCGTCCCGCCGTAGAACAACGCGCATGCTCACTCGCCGGTTGACCTCGGGCTTGTCGCAGCAGCGGAGCACGCCTCTCACAACTGCAACCCCCCCCCCCCCCCCCCGCCGCGCAGGCTGCCGAGGAACCGGGGAAATCCAGTAGATTCAGCAACTTAACAAACATTTCCGCCTGGACGTCTACACAGTTTCCATTCCGTGTACACGCAGGAAATCAACGGTTCGTGCGCGCAGCTCGTCATGGCCGGAATTGAAGAGCTCTCTCCCGCCGCCGGGCCCGTCGCCACCCGACCCCCCGAGGACGAAATCGAAGACGACGACGATGAAGATGTACGTCACATTTCGTCCACGGCGCGGTTATTATTTCACACAAAGCTGTTTCTCAGCAGCTCCGATAACAACGCGGGTCTTGGCCTTCCTCTTGGGCTTTACGCTATGAATGAAGGCGTCACGGGTTAAAGGAGAAACACCTTTGTTATATGTTTGACGGAAAAAACCGAATATCGTCATAACCTTGTCAGAGAATTGGTTTTCAACGTGGTGGTCCGGCGCTCCTTCAAGAGGCTCCCCGCCCAAATGATCAATTGCTAAACGTCCCCATTATTTAATTAACAAGACGGCAGCACCATGAGAGAAAGCACAAGAATCTGTCATAGTTTCACTGTTATCTCCCTAACTGTATTACATACTGGTGTGGGATTGTTGACTAAATATGTCTTCACTAAAACATCTTCTCAGATTGGGGTCCCAGCGTCTATGCCCATCAAATTGTGCCTCCTTGATATTGAAAAAAGGTTGAAAGTCACAGACTCGCCGCGGACATTGCATCCCATTTCCCCGGCCGTGAGGCTTGGTGTTAATGTAGTGGCATTGCTGATGGTGTGGATTCTAACCTCTTCCTCCGTGTTCCAGTTGGATGAGACGCTGATGGAAAGACTCTGGGGTCTCACCGAGATGTTTCCCGACACGATGCGCACTGCTGCCGAGGCGTCCGCCCACTGCTCCGTCTCCCTGGCCAAAAAGCTATACAGGTGTGTGAATGACTAGTACTATCATATACAGTGCCAGTCAAAGGTTTGGACGCACCTACTCACTCAAAGGTTTTTCTACATTGCAGAATATTAGGACATCAAAACTATAAAATAACACATATGTAGTAACCACAAAAGAGTTAAACAAATGGTACTGGCAAACTTTCTCATGTATTTTTACACAGATGTACCAAGGGTCATTATAAATGAAAATGTAGCAATAAAAATTGTCTACTGCAATCACCCTTTTGCTTTACATGAAAAAGATGGACGTCTTCATCATCAAACCCGCTTCACACCTAGTCCGGAATCGCGTCCGACATTCGGATCCTCCTAGTGACCGTCGGGAGAACTGTGTCTAGGTTTCGCTAGGCACTCTAAAAGCTCCACATACCAACGCTGAGTTACATGACATTTAGCAGACGCTTTTATCCAAAGGGACTTGAGTTGAGTGACTTGGGGAAAGAGCGGTGGCGACGCTCTGCACCTGACCACGGGAATGAACTGACTCTTGTCTTGCATTTAGTCAATTATTCCCATGGATAAGATAAATAAGATGTTACGTTATTCATCCCCATGGGGAAATTCAGATGTCACAGCAGCGCCAAATGGTGCAAGTCAGGACGGGGATAAAAATAAAAAATAAAAAAACCCCCCCCCAAAAAACTATCATATCAAATATGAAAATATCAACTCGGGCTGCGCTCTGAAAGTCGAGGAACAGGGTCCGACTCGGTACGATTGTTTTCTGCACGGAGAGGGGGTGTATTCTTGAATCATGATCGGGGAGAAAGTAACGGAGAAAGTGTCCCCATTACACATGGTTTCGTTCCAAAAGGAGACGTAAAATAACCTACACCTAAAATAAAAACACTGTTCTGGCGCGCCGACTGCAAGCACCCCATCTTGTGTACAGTCGGAGAGGGAGACAGGTGTGCAAAATGCGCTCCAATCGCTCCTCTCCTCGCCTCCTTTGTACATTAAAAATGACTAGACATATGTTAGATATTTTGTTGAATTGTGTACTTACATTATCCAAAATGTTTCTGAAGAATATTCAAACGGTCCATTTCATTAGTTTGCCTGTCAACAGTGTCATATCCCCTTTATACCATCTACCTGCTATAAGTTCTGGGGAAACATGGGGAGTGATCGTCACATCGTCACATCATGTCAGAGTGAGGCGGGCACTCGATGAAGTAGCTAACATTCCCTAGCCACTGTCTTCTATTATTGTTTGTATTTCTCTACTATAACTCTACTAACTATTGTTTGATGGAGCACAATTACTGCTATTTCGTGGTGCATACATGAAACATAAATGTAAAGTAGAGCAACAGAAAAAAACAATAAGTGACATCTATAAGAATGTGTAAAAAAAAAAAAAAAAAAAAAGGTCTGTTTTTGTTTTTAAATAAAGCTGTACAGTTTGTTCAGGAATGTGCAAATGTTCAGTATAAAGTGTAACAGTATGTGTAATGTACACGGTTTGCTGCACGTTCTGTCATTTCTCTGTCATTTTTCTGCCACACAGCATCATTTGTTTCAGAAACTGCATGTCATTTTTCGACACAGTAATCCAGTGGAGACCTCATTTATTGATAAGATATTTCAATATCGATGTTAGCTTTCTACAATGTGCTACGATGCCAGCCACCAAGCTAATGTGTATGTGGCGTTACTTAATACTTGACTAATTAACGTGAATATAACATTAATAATTTACCTTGTCCGTGAATATGATTTAGCCGCTCTAGCTTAACGTGCTGCTCACGCTACACTTTGTGTCTAGACACAGAGTGATTGTTTTGATCGAGAGACCCCTAGCGGAATAAGTTACATATTGTTTGTTTAAGGATGTAATAATTCATTTTGTGCACGTGTGTTATAGTTTCTCTCGCTCGGCACTGTGGGTGGGCACGACCTCGTTCATGATCCTGGTGCTTCCAGTGGTGTTTGAGACGGAGCGCCTACAGCTGGAGCAGCAGCAGCTACAACAGCAGAGACAGGTTTGTGACTGTGGCAATAAAATGTATTGAAATTAAATACGATTGTGAAGTTGTATGAAGATGATTTTATTTGTGTTTTTGTGTTCTATCACTTAAACTCCAAAAATATTTTAGTCTGAAAAGTGACTTTCTTGCAGCATTTCTTGACCGTAAAATCCCCCGAATAAAATTACTATTTTTGCCATATTACAGCATATACCAATTATTGTTATCAATACATATTATAATTATGTATAACAAACAATATATATTATTATAATATAACCGTTTATTTTCCAAACAATATATTTAGCAATAATACTGTAAATATACTATAATAATAATAATAATCATAATAATAATAATAGAAAAAAGTAAAACATTAATTATTTGTCATAATTTATATTTATGTTTTGTAAAACATTCTTGAAGAAAAATTCCAATACAAATTTTTTTCCTGTATTTCAAAATATACGCGGATTCCTTCCGTGTAGTCGATTGATTTTAGAGAATACTGTCAAATAGCAGAGGTCTTTGAGCGACGCTAATTCACTGTTGGAATCCAGCAACGCAATACGTCTTATTGCACCAATGTTTCCTCACTGGTTAACGATAGGTTAATTGCATGTTTATTGTGCGCTAGTCGATGTGAGAAAACCGTATTGATTAAACAACAATGATGACTTTTTATGCTCCTCGCTTGGCTTTCAGATCTTGTTGGGGCCCAATACCGGGATGTCTGGCGGAATGCCCGGCCTGATGCCTCCAGTGCCCGGGAAGATATAATGATGATGAAGGCGGCGGCGAGCCCCGGAGCCTTGCTGCCGCCGGCCAAAATGGAGGCAGCTCTATGGGAGAGACGGAGAGACTTGAGAGGGAAGTAGAATCTGAAGAAAAGCTCTACCCCCATCACGCGACGACAGACTTCATCGGCCAATCAAAACGGTCGATGCAGGACGTGAAGGAGCATATCGTGGGTTTTGCGGTTAAATACTCCTGCGTGCCCTTTCAGACTCTCTCTTCAACTTTGACACCTTGCATAGACTGTCTTTTTCCCAGAGCGCTGTCCTGTCCTCTCTCTTTTTATTTTTATTTTTTTTTTAATATAAAAATATATATGACTTATCGGTGATGTTATGAAACCGGCTCCTGAGGAGAGCATCTGGTGAAGGTGAATAATCATAAAAAAAAAAAAAAAGATGGTGTATAAAATAAGTTCTAGGGGATGATGTATGTCATTGTATTTGCGGTCTGAAGAAAACTCATATGGACATGTAATGTAAATAGACATTTCTGCATTTGAAAGGAACCGTAGTGCTATGTCCAGTCCCCGATGTTTGCCAGTTCTCTCCTCTGTGGAGAGTCCTGATCCACCGTTAACTGGCGTGCAGAACTTTCACACTGTCGGGAATAGAAGTCTCTTTTCTAGGCCGACATGAAACGGCGCTCGGGTAGGTTTAACATTTGGCATTTCTATCGGTACATTTGTGATGTTTCACTCTCCCAACCATGTCCTCTGTATGATCGAAGTCAAACAACTGTAAGGAGTCTAGTAAATGACGTTCTCTGTTTCGTCTGCTGTACCTCATCTAAATCGAAGAAGTGGTTGTTTTAACATTAAGCCACATGGGACACCCAGCAACAAAGCCATATCGTGGTGTTTGTCTTATAGTTTCCGAAGGGTATGTCCATTGAAATTATGTAAATTGACACCAAAATTCCTTTTTAAGGTAGTGTGACCATGGCTGTTCTCGTGGCACA